>NC_134236.1:15801327-16104357 GCF_965152275.1 Natator depressus
CTGGCTGCAGTTAGGGTTGCCAACCCTCCAGGATTGTCCTGGCTTCTTCAGGAATTAAAGATTAATCTTTAATTAAAGACTGTCATGTGATGAAACCTCCAGGAATACATCTAACCAAAATTGGCAACCATTGGTGCTACACAAATAAGAATTTTAATATTTTTAATATAATATTTTGATCTTTGGACTCAATTGAGTTGTGCTAA
Source organism: Natator depressus (assembly GCF_965152275.1). Taxonomy (NCBI): domain Eukaryota; kingdom Metazoa; phylum Chordata; order Testudines; family Cheloniidae; genus Natator; species Natator depressus. The sequence continues at coordinate 15,801,534 of NC_134236.1, forward strand.
TTTGCAATATGTTAAGTTAAATGACCGTGGTCAGAAGCAATGTTTTTGGCGGAGTCTGTGCGGTAGAGCTGGAACCGTGCTCTGAGTCCAGCAAGGTATGGCAAGCACTGAAGGCTAATGGTCTGATTCTCCCTCTGACATGGAGCTATGCCTGAATCTCACCAGTGCAAGTGGGTGAACTATCAGGTCTTGTATCCACCCCCTACTTTCTCCATGATATGACTGAGAAGAAATAGTGACAGGACTTATCAATTACAGGAACACTAGGTAGAATAACTCAGAAACAGAGGACAGAAACCAAGACGACTCCCAGAAGCCTAGTCTATACACAAAATTATGCCACTTTATGTATACTAGTGTAGTTAAAACAGAACAGCCCCCTAGTGTGGAAGCAATTATATTGGTTTTGTAGTGGTATAGCTACTTCCATAGAGAAGGGGAATAAGCTCTACTGGTATAAAGCACCTTTTGTACCAATGCGACAGCATCCACAATAGGGCTTGCACAGGTAGAAAAAAATATCAGAGCCCTGACCAAAATAGCTCAACCAATATAAAACGGTGGGCAAACAAAGCTAGCAGCTCCTCTGAAAATCCCCACAAAGTTGCCAAGTCTCATGATTTTGTTATGAGTCTCATGATAATTATTGTTTTTCTTAAAGCCCCAGCTCCTGGAGTTGAGAGGATGTGTGATGATTCCAGCCCTCATTCTTAAAGAAAAAAGGAAGTTTCTAGCCCTTGGGGCTGTGGAGACAGCTTCAAAATATGACCCCAATTCACCCTAAAGGCTTGGAAAGCAGAAGGCAAATAAAAAGAACCTCAAATCTATTATTTTTATATAATCTCATGATTTTAAAGCCAATCTCCTGGTTTTTGGTGAGCCTGACTCATGATTTTTGAACATTTGGGGTTGACGTACTGCAGACCTAAACTTATTGATACAAAGCTAGTTTGACCAGCTCTCCCTGCTACCATAGCCATCCCATCCCTGAGAGCACAGCTCTCAGCCAGCAGAGGGCAGCTTGTCCAGCACAGTAGTGGATAACTAGAGCCCCATGTTTTTTGCAAATGTGAAACAACATGAAATAAAACGAAGACGAACATACAAAAGCTACATAAAATGAAAAACAGCCCCACAGCGGCAGCTTCCATGGCTCCTGTCCCGCGGGACTGAGCCCAGCTTCACATTCCTGGCATTATGACCGGGCAGACAGGGTTACAGCGCTTCTCAGGTCTGGCCCAGCTGCCCCAGTCAGGAGGGGAGTGGGACAGCCAGGCCTAATCTGAGCGAGTGATGTTGTGACTTGGCGTGTGGCGTCGCTATGCCATTCACTCAGATACAGACCGGCTGCCCCTCCATCATCATGACGATGGGGGGCCAGGTGAAACGGGAGTAGCACTGCAATTCCATGCAATAGATCGCAATGTCCTGAGCAGGGAGTCAGGCCCAGGACAGACTGGCACTGCACCCCCCCAGCAACACTCCCTTCGGGGGCAGGACCCAACTCCCCACCTCAGGGGAGGATAAAACAAACTAGCTCCAAATTCCCAAGAAACAGAAAGTAAAAAGAATTTCACAGGGCTCTATTTATAACAATCAGTGTGCTGCTACCACAGAATATACAATGTTTATGCAGTAGAGGGCAGCATGGCATGACAATTAGTTACCATTGCAGCATCGGCCAGTAAGAATACTCTGTTCCTATAACTGTATTCCTAGTGGGAATAGTCAATAACATTTTTGTTGACTTCTGAACATTACAAATGCTAATAGCTAGACCTAGCTTAATGTCTGCACCTATAATCTCTTGCACCTGCACACACACACACACACACACACACACACAAAAAAACACTCAAAGGAAATTGTGCACATGTATCTGTACATACAAATCTGTTAGATCTCTCTCTAAATAGTTTGCCATTTGTCTCTAATTCTTATGCTCTTGTTCTCATGGTCACACTGAACCAACACATTCAGATGTCAGAGTGGGGCCTATGAAAATGTTGCCTTGATCATGTAAAATATGTGGCATCACTATTTATGGGAAATTTACATGCAAATATTGGCAAGTGTTTCAAAGTACATAGAATAAAGGGGCTGATGTGCCACGTAGAAGGTCAAATTCATAAGAGTTAAGGGTTTAAGTGTAGCCCCTCCTTTGTGGTCTGTCTCATGCCTGTCAGTGAAGGTTTGTGTTACCCCGAGAGAATGCTCATTGTGAGTGGAGACCTTTGCTCTCAGAGCCTGTTGTTGTTCCCCTTTCCTCTGGGCAAAGCAAGAGAGGATGCCAACGACGCGACGCAGCAGAACAGAATTTAGGAGAAGAGTGAACAGAGACAGATCTCTTCAGCTCCCCACTTGATCCTGCTGGGTCTCCAGGAAAGGGCTGTGCAGAGATCAAACATGTGCTCTAAACTGCTTTATGACTGTTCCAGTCCACAGAGACTCCCACTGACTGCCGTAGGGGCTTGGGATCAAGCCTTAAGCTTATTTACGGTGAGCATCACAAGAAATCATTTTCTGATACAATGCATAATTAACCCGTGGAACTCATTGCCACTAGATATAACTGAAGCAAAGCATTTACTACAATTCAGAAAAAGGGATCAGACAATATAGGGATAATGAGAGCATCCACTGTTACATGACATGGGATTAAATGTAAATTAAAGGGGATGTTTCAGGGTAAAAACCAGCCACTAACTGATTGGAGTTAACCTTCTCAGAGGGAAAGTTTCATACTAAATCAGAACTGTCCACAAAGGGGTTCCCTGTACCTTCCTTTGAAGCAGCAGGTACTGATCACTGTCAGAAACAGGGCACTGGGCTAGAAGGACCACCGGGCTGGGCTATGTTTGGCCTGTTTGCTTGGGTCACTCTCACAACAGCAGGGGCGGCGGGGGGGGGGAATTTTGGAGGAGGACTTAGGGGCATGTGTATTACCTGAAACTAGTGCTATCTTTTCCTTTTTAAACAGACTATACTTCACATTGAGGGTGCCCCTTTAAGGTAAATATATGTAACATTCAGTTGATCAAACTACTAATCAGCTGACAGGAACCTAATGTATTCCAGTGAAATATGGCAATTGTTCTTTCAGCTCATAAAAAAAACTCTCGCCTTTGTAATAAGGCTATTTAAATACATATGGCTTCTTTAAAAGTCCTTGTGTAAACAGTGTCATTTTGCAAATACTATCTGAGATGGTAGGTGTGTCACTAACTTGGCACTCAGTTGATACAAATTGTTTAAAACCCACAAGTCCTGATAAGAAAACTCTTTTTAACTCTCTTCTGTCTTAGTCCCTTGTGCTTGCATTGTAAACTCTGCTCCATGCCCATTCTGTATTGGCATGGGAGTTCCCATTCAATGAAATGGCAAATAACGTCTTGTTTGTCCATTGGAGCTAAAGATGTCATTGTTCCGTATGCGCTTGTGCCCAGACTACCCCTCTATATATGTCTGAGGTCCAAATTTCAACAGCATGGAAGTTTCATCAGCAGAACAATGAAGAACACTGGAGTGAGCTAATGAAGGAGGTAAGACCGGACCAAAACCTGGCTATCTTCTTAGTGTGCTTCAGCATCCGCCCACTCACTAAAGCCTTCCAAGCCAACTCTTCAGCTGATTTAACGCAGCATGGCTCCTTTGAAGTCAGTAATGCTATGCCAGCTTACTCCAGATAAAGATCTAGAAATCCATCTCTAAGTAAAAAGTAAGCTTGTGGGTGAGTGGGCCTTCTGGTCAGCACGGTAAAATTTAATGTTTTCAATTAAAAGTTTTCAGCTAGCTCTAACTGCAGGCATAGACATACCAATGTGCATAAATGGTAGAAAGACAGGAAATGATATAGCATGTGAATCATACACACAAATAAATTATGAACAATTAAATTTTGCAATGTTCTATCTGACAGCTGCAATTGGGCATATTTAAGAGCAGATTTTTCCAAAGAATTATAAAATAATTACACATTCTTTACTACTGCCACTGGCTTCTGTAAATGTTAGTACACTGAGCCCTGGTCTACCCTAGGAGTTGAGGTTGAATTTAGCAGAGTTAAATCGATTTAACCCTGCACCCGTCGATCCGACAAAGCCCTTTTTTTAGACTTAAAGGGCTCTTAAAATCGATTTCCTTACTCCACCCCCGACAAGGGGATTAGCGCTGAAATCGGCCTTGCTGGGTCGAATTTGGGGTACTGTGCGAGCAATTAGACAGTATTGGCCTCCGGGAGCTATCCCACAGTGCTCCATTGTGACCGCTCTGGACAGGACTCTCAACTCAGATGCACTGGCCAGGTAGACAGGAAAAGGCCCGCGAACTTTTGAATTTCAATTTCCTGTTTGGCCAGCGTGGCAAGCTGCAGGCGACCATGCAGAGCTCATCAGCAGAGGTGACCATGATGGAGTCCCAGAATCGCAAAAGAGCTCCAGCATGGACCGAACGGGAGGTACGGGATCTGGTCGCTGTATAGGGAGAAAAAAGAAAAGGAGTACTTGTGGCACCTTAGAGACTAACCAGTTTATTTGAGCAACTGGTTAGTCTCTAAGGTGCCACAAGTACTCCTTTTCTTTTTTCTTTTTACGAATACAGACTAACACGGCTGTTACTCTGAAACCTGTATAGGGAGAGGAATCTGTGCTATCAGAACTCTGTTCCAGTTTTCAAAATGCCAAAACATTTGTCAAAATCTCCCAGGGCATGAAGGATAGAGGCCATAACAGGGACCCGAAGCAGTGCCGCGTGAAACTTAAGGAGCTGAGGCAAGCCTACCAGAAAACCAGAGAGGCAAACGGCCGCTCCGGGTCCAAGCCCCAAACATGCCGCTTCTATGATGAGCTGCATGCCATTTTAGGAGGTTCAGCCACCACTACCCCAGCCGTGTTGTTTGACTCCTTCAATGGAGATGGAGGCAACACGGAAGCAGGTTTTGGGGACGAGGAAGATGATGATGATGAGGTTGTAGATAGCTCACAGCAAGCAAGCGGAGAAACCATTTTTCCCGACAGCCAGGAACTGTTTCTCACCCTGGACCTGGAGCCGTACCCCCCAAACCCACCCAAGGCTGCCTCCCAGACCCGCCAGGCAGAGAAGGGACCTCTGGTGAGTATACCTTTTAAAATACTACACATGGTTTAAAAGCAAGCATGTTTAATGATTAATTTGCCCTGGCATTCGTGGCTCTCTTGGATATACTCCCAAAGCTTTTGCAAAAGGTTTCTGGGGAGGGCAGCCTTATTCCATCCACCATGGTAGGACACTTTATCACTCCAGGCCAGTAGCACGTACTCGGGAATCACTGTAGAACAAAGCATTGCAGTGTATGTTTGCTGGCGTTCAAACAACATCCGTTCTTTATCTCTCTGTGTTATCCTCAGGAGAGTGATATCATTCATGGTACCTGGTTGAAATAGGGTGCTTTTCTTAAGGGGACACTCAGAGGTGCCCATTCCTGCTGGGCTGTTTGCCTGTGGCTGAACAGAAATATTCCCCGCTGTCAGCCACGGGGAGGGAGGAGGGTGGAGGGGCTAGCCACGTGCTGGGGGGGCAAAATGCAACCTTGTAACGAAAACACATGTGCTATGTATGTAATGTTAACAGCAAGATTTACCGTGAAAGAGTGTACCCGTTGTTCTAGAAAATGTGTTTTTAAATACCACTGTCCCTTTTTTTCTCTCCACCAGCTGCATGTGTTTCAAGGATCACAGGATCTTCTCCTTCCCAGAGGCTAGCAAAGATTAGAAGGCAAAAAAAATGCACTCGTGATGAAATGTTCTCTGAGCTCATGCTGTCCTCCCACACTGACAGAGCACAGACAAATGCGTGGAGGCAGACAATGTCAGAGTGCAGGAAAGCACAAAATGACTGGGAGGAGAGGTGGCGGGCTGAAGAGAGTAAGTGGCGGGCTGAAGAGAGGGCTGAAGCTCAAATGTGGCGGCAGCGTGATGAGAGGAGGCAGGATTCAATGCTGAGGCTGCTGGAGGATCAAACCAATATGCTCCAGCGTATGGTTGAGCTGCAGGAAAGGCAGCAGGGGCACAGACCGCCGCTACAACGGCTGTGTAACCAACCGCCCTCCTCCCCAAGTTCCATAGCCTCCTCACCCAGACGCCCAAGAACGCGGTAGGGGGGCCTCCGGCCACCCAGCCACTCCACCCCAGAGGATTGCCCAAGCAACAGAAGGCTGGCATTCAATAAGTGTTAAAGTTTTAAACTTTTAAAGTGCTGTGTGGCCTTGTCCTTCCCTCCTCCACTACCCCTCCTGGTGCTTCTCTCCTCCACCATCCCTCCTGGGCTACTTTGGTAGTTATCCCCCTATTTGTGTGATGAATGAATAAAGAATGCATGAATGTGAAGCAACAATGACTTTATTGCCTCTGCTAGTGGTGATCGAAGGGAGCTGGGGAGGGTGGTTAGCTTACAGGGAAGTAGAGTGAACCAAGGGGTGGGAGGTTTCATCAAGGAGAAACAAACAGAACTTTCACACCGTAGCCTGGCCAGTCATGAAACTGGTTTTCAAAGCTTCTCTGATGAGCACCATGCCCTCCTGTGCTCTTCTAACCACCCTGGTGTCTGGCTGTGTGTAACCAGCAGCCAGGCGATTTGCCTCAACCTCCCACCCCGCCATAAACACCTCCCCCTTACTCTCACAGATATTGTGGAGTGCACAGCAAGCAGTAATAACAGTGGGAATATTGGTTTCGCTGAGGTCTAACCGAGTCAGTAAACTGCACCAGCGCGCTTTTAAATGTCCAAATGCACATTCTACCACCATTCTGCACTTGCTCAGCCTGTAGTTGAACAGCTCCTGACTACTGTCCAGGCTGCCTGTGTATGGCTTCATGAGCCATGGCATTAAGGGGTAGGCTGGGTCCCCAAGGATAACTATAGGCATATCAACATCCCCAAAGGTTATTTTCTGGTCTGGGAATAAAGTCCCTTCCTGCAGCTTTTGAAACAGACCAGAGTTCCTGAAGATGCGAGTGTCATGTACCTTTCCTGACCATCCCACGTTGATGTCGGTGAAACGTCCCTTGTGATCCACCAGTGCTTGCAGCACTATTGAAAAGTGCCCCTTGCGGTTTATGTACTCGCCGGCTTGGTGCTCTGGTGCCAAGATAGGGATACGGGTTCCGTCTATGGCCCCACCACAGTTAGGGAATCCCATTGCAGCAAAGCCATCCACTATGACCTGCACATTTCCCAGGGTCACTACCCTTGATATCAGCAGATCTTTGATTGCGTTGGCTACTTGCATCACAGCAGCCCGCACAGTAGATTTGCCCACTCCAAATTGATTCCCAACTGACCGGTAGCTGTCTGGCATTGCAAGCTTCCACAGGGCTATTGCCACTCGCTTCTCAACTATGAGGGCTGCTCTCATATTGGTATTCTTGCGCCTCAGTGCAGGGGAAAGCAAGTCACAAAGTTCCATGAAAGTGCCCTTACGCATGCAAAAGTTTTGCAACCACTGGGAATCGTCCCAGACCTGCAACACTATGCGGTCCTACCAGTCTGTGCTTTTTCCCGAGCCCAGAATCGGCGTTCCACTGCATGAACCTGCCCCATTAGCACCATGATGCCCACATTGGCAGGGCCCGTGCTTTGAGAGAAGTCTGTGTCCATGTCCTCATCACTCACATCACCGCGCTGACATCGCCTACTCGCACGGTATCGCTTTGCCAGGTTCTGGTGCTGCATATACTGCTGGATAATGCGCGTGGTGTTTAATGTGCTCCTAATTGCCAAAGTGATCTGAGCGGGCTCCATGCTTGCCGTGGTATGGCGTCTGCACAGAAAAAAGGTGCGGAATGATTGTCTGCCGTTGCCCTGATGGAGGGAGGGGCGACTGACGACATGGCTTACAGGGTTGGCTTACAGGGAATTAAAATCAACAAAGGGGGTGGCTTTGCGAGAAACTGAATGGCCCCCTCAAGGATAGAACTCAAAACCTCAAGGATAGAACTCAAAACTGGGTTTAGCAGGCCATTGATTTCACAGAGGGAGGGAGGGAGGAGAAAATGAATACAAAACAAATCTGGTCTATTTCTTGTTTCGAGCCACTTCATCTATCTTTATACATCTTGCTGGCAGCAGACTGTGCAGTACGACTGCTAGCCATCGTCATACTGGGTGCTCGGCAGAAGACGGTGCAGTATGACTATTGGCCATCATCTTCTGCTAGCTGCAGATTAAAAGACAGTGCGGGACTGAATCGCCACGAGACGAAACAAGGGAAATGACGTGGCTGAGTCACTCCCATGTTTGCCCAGGCGCCCAGTTAAAAGAGCACCCAGGACTATGTCGATGACGGCTACCAGTCATACTACACTGTCTGCTGCCAAAAGGCAATAAACTGCTGCTGTGTAGCAATGCAGTACCACGTCTGCCAGCACCCAGGAGACATACGGTGACGGTTAGCTGAGCGGGCTCCATGCTTGCCGTGGTATGGCGTCTGCTCAGGTAACTCAAGAAAAACGGCGCAAAACGATTGTCTGTCCTTGCTTTCATGGAGGGAGGGAGGGAATGGGGGCCTGACGATATGTACCCAGAACCACCCGCGACAATGTTTTAGCCCCATCAGGCACTGGGATTTCTACCCAGAATTCAAATGGGTGGCGGTGACTGCGGGATAGCCACCCACAGTGCAACGCTCCGGAAGTCGACGGTTGCCTCGGTACTGTGGATACACTCCGCCAACTACATGCACTTAGAGCATTTGTGTGGGGACACACACAATCGACGGTATAAAAACGCTTTCTACAAAACTGACTTCTATAAATTCAACCTAATATCGTAGTGTAGACATACCCTGATATTCACACTGGATAGTTCACTTCCACAGAATCTCCAGCTTAATTTTATAACACACAGGTGGATTCTAACTTGTGTGTTCATTGTAAACTGAAGGTAATATTGATGCAAGTACTATTCTTGCCTAATGTATAACAGTACCCTGTATGTTGCAACCAAAAATGCATCACTCATTATTTCTGACCTTTGTTTTCATGTTAATGTTCATATCACTAAAGGTCCTCCCCTGAAGATAAACTTAGAGCTTGGTCATGCTGAGCAACATCCTACTTCAAGCAATCAGAGTTGTACTAGAGGCAAAACTGGCCCATTAATTGTAGCAAAGATCTCATTGATCCCCACCAGAGACAATTGAGACTGAACTCCTCCCAACAAGTCTCTAACAAGAAAAACATAAAAACTAAAACTGAACAAGGAAGGAAGGAAAAGATCTTGTAAAAGTAATAATTTAAGAGCAGGTTAAGGGGTACATACAAAATTTGAACACATGCAACTTAGGGCATACGAATATCCCAGGATATTAGAGAGAAAAGGTGGGTGAGGAAATGTCTTTTGTTGGACAAACTTCTGTTGGTGACAGAGACAAGCTTCCCAGCTGAAGAAGAGCTCTAAGTAAGCTCAAAAGCTTGTCTCTATTACCAACAGCTGTTTGCCCAACAAAACATATTACCTCACCTGCCTTGTCTCCCATCTTCCATGCACAGTTGTATACTCACTAAGGTCATGCAAATATTAGCAAGTGTTTCAAAGTACATAGAATAAAGGGGCTGATGTGCCACGTAGAAGGTCAAATTCATAAGAGTTAATGGTTTAAGTGTAGCCGCTCCCTTGAGGTGTGTCTCATGCCTGTCAGTGAAGGTTTGTGTTACCCCGAGAGAATGCTCATTGTGAGTGGAGACCTTTGCTCTCAGAGCCTGTTGTTGTTCCCCTTTCCTGTGGGCAAAGCAAGAGAGGATGCCAACGACGCGATGCAGCAGAACAGAATTTAGGAGAAAAGTGAACAGAGACAGATCTCTTCAGCTTCCCACTTGATCCTGCTGGGTCTCCAGGAAAGGGCTGTGCAGAGATCAAACACAACCTGCCTGCTGTGCTCCTAACTGCTTTATGACTGTTCCAGTCCACAGAGACTCCCATTGACTGCCGTAGGGGCTTGGGATCAAGCCTTAAGCTTATTTACGGTGAGCGTCACAAGAAATCATTTTCTGATACAATGCATAATTAACCCGTGGAACTCATTGCCACTAGATATAACTGAAGCAAAGCATTTACTACAATTCAGAAAAAGGGATCAGACAATATAGGGATAATGAGAGCATCCACTGTTACATGACATGGGATTAAATGTAAATTAAAGGGGATGTTTCAGGGTAAAAACCAGCCACTAACTGATGGGAGTTAACCTTCTCAGAGGGAAAGTTTCATACTAAATCAGAACTGTCCACAAAGGGGTTCCCTGTACCTTTCTTTGAAGCAGCAGGTACTGATCACTGTCAGAAACAGGGCACTGGGCTAGAAGGACCACCGGGCTGGGCTATGTTTGGCCTGTTTGCTTGGGTCACTCTCACAACAGCAGGGGCGGCGGGGGGGGGGGGAATTTTGGAGGAGGACTTAGGGGCATGTGTATTACCTGAAACTAGTGCTATCTTTTCCTTTTTAAACAGACTATACTTCACATTGAGGGTGCCCCTTTAAGGTAAATATATGTAACATTCAGTTGATCAAACTACTAATCAGCTGACAGGAACCTAATGTATTCCAGTGAAATATGGCAATTGTTCTTTCAGCTCATAAAAAAAAAACTCTCGCCTTTGTAATAAGGCTATTTAAATACATATGGCTTCTTTAAAAGTCCTTGTGTAAACAGTGTCATTTTGCAAATACTATCTGAGATGGTAGGTGTGTCACTAACTTGGCACTCAGTTGATACAAATTGTTTAAATCCCACAAGTCCTGATAAGAAAACTCTTTTTAACTCTCTTCTGTCTTAGTCCCTTGTGCTTGCATTGTAAACTCTGCTCCATGCCCATTCTGTATTGGCATGGGAGTTCCCATTCAATGAAATGGCAAATAACGTCTTGTTTGTCCATTGGAGCTAAAGATGTCATTGTTCCGTATGCGTTTGTGTCCAGACTACCCCTCTATATATGTCTGAGGTCCAAATTTCAACAGCATGGAAGTTTCATCAGCAGAACAATGAAGAACACTGGAGTGAGCTAATGAAGGAGGTAAGACCGGACCAAAACCTGGCTATCTTCTGAGTGTGCTTCAGCATCCGCCCATTCACTAAAGCCTTCCAAGCCAACTCTTCAGCTGATTTAAGGCAGCATGGCTCCTTTGAAGTCAGTAATGCTATGCCAGCTTACTCCAGATAAAGATCTGGAAGTCCATCTCTAAGTAAAAAGTAAGCTTGTGGGTGAGTGGGCCTTCTGGTCAGCACAGTAAAATTTAATGTTTTCAGTTAAAAGTTTTCAGCTAGCTCTAACTGCAGGCATAGACATACCAATGTGCATAAATGGTAGAAAGACAGGAAATGATATAGCATGTGAACCATACACACAAATAAAATTATGAACAATTAAACTCTGCAATGTTCTATCTGACAGCTGGAATTGGGCATATTTAAGAGCAGATTTTTCCAAAGAATTATAAAATAATTACACATTCTTTACTACTGCCACTGGCTTCTGTAAATGTTAGTACACTGATATTCACACCGGATAAGTTCAGTTCCACAGAATCTCCAGCTTAATTTTATAACACACAGGTGGATTCTAACTTGTGTGTTCATTGTAAACTGAAGGTAATATTGATGCAAATACTTTTCTTGCCTAATGTATAACAGTACCCTGTATGTTGCAACCAAAAATGCATCACTCATTATTTCTGACCTTTGTTTTCATGTTAATGTTCATACCACTAAAGGTCCTCCCCTGAAGATAAATCTTGAGCTTGGCCATGCTGCGCAATATCCTACTTCCAAGCATTCAGAGTTGTACTAGAGGTAAAACTGGCCCATTAATTGTAGCAAAGATCTCACTGATCCCCACCAGAGACGATTGAGACTGAACTCCTCCCAACAAGTCTCTAACAAGAAAAACAAAAAACTAAAACTGAACAACAAGTAAGGAAAAGATCTTGTAAAAGTAATAATTTAAGAGCAGGTTAAGGGATACATACAAAATTTGAACATATGCAACTTAGGGCATACTAATAACACATTTTTTAAAATTATGTACTAATTGGGCTGTGCCAAAGATTGGAAATAAGTAAAAGCAGTATCAATTTTCAAAGAAAGAAAGAAGAGTGATCTTGGTAATTAACCCATACTTTTCATAGCATTTAAGGCCAGAAGGGATTATTAAATCATCTAGTCTGATCTCCTGAGTAACACAAGCCAGTTTCCCCTATATTAGGCCCAATGACTCTAGTTAGAGCAAAGTTCAGTCTTCAGGAGACAAAGGGTATGTCTACACTGCAACAAGAGGGTGTGATTGTAGCTCGTGTAGACATATTGGAGGTAGCTTTAATCTAGCTAGCTCAGAGATCAGAGTAGCAAAGCCGCAAGCAGTTTGGTCTTCAGTGGGGGTTGAACAAGCCCGCCCAGAATGCAGAGCTAGCCTATGCTGAAGCACGTGATGCTGCAGCTTCACTGCTTCAGTACCTGAGCTAATTAGAGCTAGGTTGGGTACGTAGCCGCTAAAGCTAGGTTGGGTACGTAGCCGCTACCACACCCTGTAATTGCAGTATAGGCACGCCCTAAATTCTTGTGTGCCACAGGAGAAACCAAGGCACCACCAATACCCAATGCCCCTGCAAGAATGGGAACAAGGTTGGGTGCAGGGCAGGATCTGGGCTGGAGCCGTGGAGAAGTAAAGCTTGGAGAGATGAGCACAGGGAGACAGTGTCCATGGCTGTGGATGTTAGGCTTGTTAGGGCATCAGAAGTACTGAGCAGGCACAGCTGAGGGCCTCACACCTGACAGATATGCCCAGATGATCCCATAAGGTGATCCACGGCCCATGCTGCAGAAGAATCAACCATTTATTCCTAATGGAGTAACAAAACAAATATTAAAGGAGAAATAACAGTGAACATAGATAATGGAATCCCGAGCTGGAACAGCACAGAAGAAGAAATCTCGCCAACCTTGATTGTTTAAACTTTTCCTGGGGGCAGTGTCACTCTGCCTCATCTTCCATTACGCAGTGTTGCTGTAGCCTGGTTGGTCCCAGGTATTAGAGAGAAAAGGTGGGTGAGGTAATGTCTTTTGTTGGACAAACTTCTGTTGGTGACAGAGACAAGCTTTCCAGCTGAAGAGGAGCTCTAAGTAAGCTCAAAAGCTTGTCTCTGTCACCAACAGCTGTTTGTCCAACAAAAGATATTACCTCACGTGCCTTGTCTCTCATCTTCCATGCACAGTTGTATACTCACTAAGGTCACAACTGAGCATTCCTTACTCTCGCTGGTGAGAATGCACACAATTAATCCTACTGAAGACAATGGAAGTTACTTGTGTGAGTAAATGCGAGCTAGTCAGAGTTAAGCCTTGAAATGCAGTGTTAGAACATTAATTGCATTCAGCCCCAGAGGGAGAAAAGAGGCTGCACCCGAGGGCTTCTGTAGATGCAGCTTCTGAAATCTGTGGTAATCTTGAAATTCTCCAACTCGGTGAGAGTTTCTTCCCCAGGATTTTAAATCAGTTTATGAAATGATTATCAGCTCAGCAAGCATGATGACTAAGAATCATGACACTTTTATTACATGCTAACAAGACATATTTTAAATGTCCTCCAGCAACGCAGCAAGATAATTACAAAGCCTGAGCTTAATAAAAATGCCCTCAAGGTGTGTGCATGTGTATATACTTTAAATGGAAATGGTTTATCAACAAATGCTAGACTTCAGTGCTTTCAATCCAAACATTTCAGTATTGTACAACAATACAAGAAGCTGGAAATGTAATTGTCTAGCAATTGGTTTGTTTCTAGTATCCAAGAAGAAATAAAGGCACAGGATAACCAAATAGAATAGTATAATTAAATTAGACATTAAGAATTCTGTTTTCACTTTTTAAAGGTGCTATTTGTAATGTAATTAAGGAAACTGGTTTTTAAAGGTTATACTAGCTGGTATAAATTGACATAGGCCCATTGATTTCAAGGAATTTACAAAAGGTGAGGTTCTGGCTCATGCATGTTTAACCTGACAGTGTCAATTAATGTGAATATTAAGTTTATAAACCTTTCGTATCTTCTAAAAGATAAATACAAATGTTGCCACTTACATCAGTTCCTCTCCTAAATCTAAATGAATAGAGGCTCTGAAAGTTACTCATAAGGAAGCCTAATAAAAAAAGAAGGGTAGGAAAAACCATACTGAAAAAGAAGAAATTCCAAGTGTGTTTATTAAACATGAGTGGAGGACAATCTGCTTGTTCTTGTTTCCAGACAGAATTAAAAAAATAATACTAAAGATACAGCTATTAAACAGTCTCTTTACAAGAGACAATTCAGACTCTGCTAAGTCTTAAATGAAAATGAAGGGTCAAATTTTGGCATGAAGGGCTCGATCCTGGAAGGTGCTGAACACTAGCCTTGAATCAGCAAAACATATAGGCATGTGCTTAACTTTAAGCACAGAAATAAACCCTTTGAATTCAATGAGCAACTGGTTAAGGGCTTTGCTGGATTGGGATCCAGCTGCTCATCACTTTACAGGATGGAGAGTTTAGCCACTGCTCTGAGTAAGCCCCATTAACCCAGGGCACTGGGGGAGGGGGAGACTCTGGGCTAGTGCAGAGGGGAAACATACTGCTGCCTCATTCCTGTCCCCTTTGAGGTCCTGCATATCCCCAGGGACCCATGAGAGAAGCAGTCCCTGCACGTCAGTGTAGGAACTGTCAAAGGCTGCACAAAGCAGGCAAGATACCTTGCACACCTGCACAGCGGGTGATCAGTCTGGCCCTACGCAAGCAAGACAAAATCAATATTCCTCTTTTCAGGTTCTCTGGAATCACTGAAGCCTCAGGAGTCATAGTCAGGAGTAAGGTGCCTCTTGGGAAACACTGGTCTGTAAGATATGTTGTCAGTCAAACTAAATAATCCTGTCCTGTTTGCATGCAAATGCTCCAAATCTATACACACTCCTTCCTCCTTGTGGTATGACTGCATTTCTTTGGACACACAAGTGTTCACCGGAGCGAGGTATCTCCTCTTATGGTAATTTGCTGACCAGACACAAGATTCTACTACCTCCCATACAATGAGGGTCATAGAAGGGATCTGCTACCTCAGACCTGCTAGAGCACGTTGCTATTCCCAGAAGACTGTGGCGGGCGACAGACACCCCGCCGCCAAAATGCCACCGCCGACAAGCGGCAGCGGCAATAAGCGTCGCCGCCAAAATGCCGCCGAGAAACGGCGACACTTCTCGGCGGCATATTGGTGGCGGGGTGTCCTGCGGGTGCACAAAAATGCCCCGGCAGGTGCCATGGCGCTGCAGGCACCGTGTTGGGGACCCCTGTGCTAGAGGTATCTAAAATCATGAATGGTGTAGAAAGGGTGAATAAGGAAGAGTTATTTATTCCATCACATAACACAGGAACTAGGGGTCAACCAAAGAAATGAATAGGCAGCGAGTTTAAAACAAACAAAAGGAAGTATTTCTTCACACAACACACAGTCAACCTGTGGAACTCATTGCCGGGGATGTTGTGAAGGCCAAAAGTATAATTGGGTTAAAAAATAATTAGATAAGTTCATGGAGGATAGGTCCATCAATGGGTATTAGCCAAGACGGTCAGGTATGCAACCTCATGCTCTGGGTGTCTCTAAACCTCCAACCGCCAGAAGCTGGGACTGGATGACTAGAGACGGATCACTCAAAATTGCTCTGTTCTGTTCATTCCTCTGAAACATCTGGCACTGGCCACTGTCAGAGACAGGATCCTGGGCTAGATGGACCATTGGTCTGACCCAATGTAGCTCTTCTTATGGATCCCTCATGATCTCAATTCAGTTC
The DNA here is from genome assembly GCF_965152275.1 of Natator depressus. Classification (NCBI taxonomy): domain Eukaryota; kingdom Metazoa; phylum Chordata; order Testudines; family Cheloniidae; genus Natator; species Natator depressus. The sequence goes on from NC_134236.1 coordinate 15,817,374, forward strand.
AATGTTGAGTCTCAGCTGGCTTGCTTCTCAAGGCCCTAGTCTTACCGATACTTTGGGAAACACACTTGATACACAGTCTGGGCTGGATAAGGCAGACACTGAAGCTGTCTGTACTCAGCTTTAACCTGCAGCAACCAGCACAGAAAGACCCCAGTCCACTGCAGCAGGGCATAGACGGGGGTAGCAAACATGGACAGCCACCCTCGCTCTCTGGCTTTTATGAGCCAATGGATCCCTGCAGTTCATGGACCAACCACATATGGACCTGCCCCACCCACCATGCCCACTCCCCTCTCTTTGCTGCCGAGATGTGGGACGCTGTGGAGCAGGGGTTCTCAACTCTGAGGCCCCTTCCCCAACCCCCCATAAAAATGCCACAGCCCACACATGCCACAACAACTGGTTTTCAGTCGATTAAAAGCTAGGGCCACCGTTACGGGGTAGCAAGCAGAGCCATTGCCCAGGGCCTCATGCCATAAGGGGCCCAGCAAAGCTAAATTGCTTGGGCTTCAGCCCAGGGAGGAGGGGCTCGGGCTGCAGCTTCAACTCCGAGCAGCGGGGCTTGGCATTCGGCTTTCTGCCCTGGGCCCCAGTGAGTCTAATGCTGGTGCTGTTCTCTGGTTTATTTTGGTGGACCCCCTGAAACCTGCTCACAGACCCCAGGGGCTCCGGACCCCTGGTTGGGAACTGCTCCTGCAGAGTTCACTTCCTTTTTGCAGAGGAAGCTCCATGCAAGAGACTAATCTCTCTACAGTGTGTCACAGCAGCCCTGCTGGTTTTCAGGCCTCTGCAGCTGCAAAGGGAGGCAGAATTTCCCCCAGATACTCGTGGTAGGGCACGGTGAGCCCAAATCCGCTGACCACACACACATGTGCTAAAGAGACAAAGGGATTCTAACAAATCTACTACGGGAGTGAAGGCAGTAAAAGATTCTGGGCCTAACTCTTTTCTTACTACACATTGCAGCTCCATTGATTTTATTGGAGTTACTTCTGCTGTACAGCTGTGTCAGAGGAGAATCCTGCTCTCTGTTTTATCTATGCCACTGGAGCAAGTTGGTATCAAGCTGCCTCCTCAAAACATAATGATGATTGGGCAAGAACTGAACAATATCAGAACATTTTCTGCCTCCCACAGCATCAGCACAGTTATTGTCCTGAGCATATCCTCCTCCTCCTCCTCCAGGTACAGCCAGTTTTTCTCCTGTTGTGCAACTACTGTCAGAAAACCTACATTGCTTAGACAGTGTAAAAAGTATCCCACCCAGAGAGAATGCTTGGTCAGGTTTAATAATTTAAATCCATGGGTTTTTCTAAGAGTGTTTCAATTTTTAAAAAAATCATATTTCCAGGTAATAATTAGCACTACAAAAGTAATCAGCTGTTGAGAGTAGGCCACTTCCACCTTAACTGAATTGGCCTCGTTAGCACTGACCCTTCACTTGGTAAGGCAACTCCTATCTTTTCATGTGCTGTAATATATATACTGTTTACTGTATTTTTCACTCTATGCATCTGATGAAGTGGGTTTTAGCCCACGAAAGCTTACGCCCAAATATATTTATTAGTCTCTAAGGTGCCACAAGGACTCCTCGTTGTTTTTGCTAGATAATAATGGGTCCCTTGTTTACAGGCTGTATCTGTGTTTTCATTAGAACAGCTAAAAAAAAAAAAAAGGAGTACTTGTGGCACCTTAGAGACTAACCAATTTATTTGAGCATAAGCTTTCGTGAGTTACAGCTCTCTCCCTCTGTCTTCCTCTGCCCACTCAGTTTCTTTCTTTAATTTATTATTTGTATTAATATTCTATCAGGTCCCCTGCTGCATGAGGCACTGGACAAACAATAGAAAGACAGGCCTTGTTCTAAGTCTGTTTAAACCAAGACACGCAACGGTAGGTGTCCGGTGGCACCTTAAAGACTAACAGATTTATTTGAGCATAAGCTTTCATGGGTAAAAACCCCACATGCATGCATGCATCTGAAGTGGGTTTTTTACCCACGAAAGCTTATGCTCAAATAAATCTGTTAGTCTTTAAGGTGCCACCGGACTCCTTGTTGTTTTTGTGGATACAGACTAACACGGCTACCCCCTGATACTTGTACCATGCAACGGTAGGTGTAACAAAAGAGATTTAGCAAAAGAAGATGGGCAATAGAAACTGCAATAGGAGAAGACATTAACTTAGCCCAGCAATGTCCAGAGCTAGAATCATATAAGATATCAATAGGTAATAATACTGTCAGAGCTCATTGCCTCTCATCACTTGCCCTGTTTCCATGGTTGTTTTTCTCTGCCCCTCTTCTCTGGAGAATATGGACCAATAATATTAGAATTGATATTTGCAAGATGAGACAGAATCAGGTCTCCTAGTCCCATCCCAGCCCATGTTTGTGATGGGCAGAGGTAAGAATCCAAGTATTTATATTTGAAGACAAGTGTCTCTCCCTGGGCAAACATTTATGACTTAATTTCAAGAACTGTTTGTGTGTGTTCCTGCTACTGCCTAGGTCAAATAGATTCTCACTAGAGATGGACTCGATGGATGCAGAGCAGCAAGGCCAGGCAGGGAGGGATAGGGAAGAAGATGAGGTCATGGCCAGAAGCAAGTTGAATGTCCTGTACAATCCCAACAATTGCCATCATCCTCCTTAGAGCTGCAAGAGGCAAACCCTTCCCAAGCTCCCCCTGGGGCACACGCGCACACACACACACACACACTGCAGGCTATGGGTATGAGAATAATGTTTGGTTAGAACTGTAGCAGAAGGATGACTATAGGTAGAGCTGGCGGGAAAAGGGATTTTCTATCCTGCAAAATATTTTGAGGTTTCATTTTTTCCACCATCCTTAATTGGGAAAAAAAGTCAACATTTTAAAATTGTTTTTAAGGTTGAATCCCCCCCCCCCACACACACACACCCAATATTATTGTTTGGGTCAATCTTTTCAATTTTGATCTTTTTTATACAAAATAAAGTAGTTGCAAAATAAAAAAATCAAAACTTTCCATTCTGAAAGTGTCAGATTGAGCTGCTGTGACATTCTCGAAATGTTTTACCAATCTTTTTTGGAAAAGAAGTTTTGCATAAATTGGTATTACCTCACGAAAAATTTTGGTTTAGGCAAAATGGCATTTTCCAATGGAAAACTGCTTTCAATTAAAAGTTTTTGATTCGCTCTAACTAAGTATAGACATACCAACGTGCATAAACGATAGAAAGACAGGAAATGACACAGCATGTGACTCATACACACAAACAAATTATGAACCATTAAACTCCGCAATGCACTTTTCTAAAAGGGGAGAAATCATCTAACCAGACTGAGATGGTGGCTAGCAAATTAACATGCAAGCCACTGCTGACAACTCAGCCAGAGGCATCGGCATTACAAATGCCAAGTGAGATGAGCCCAGTGAGCACTGCCAAACTTAATTGTTCAAAATCACGAGTCAGAGCTCCCCAAAATCAAGTGACTTGAAAAATATATAAATATATGAGCAGATTGTCTGGTTATTTGCCTTCTAGTTTTCAATCCTTTAAAGTTCTTGTTTCTACACTTTTTCTCTGCGGTCATGAGGGCTAGAAACTTCTTTTTTCCTCCTTTTTTTTTTTTTAAATGAAAGCTGAAATTCTCATAAGCATGAGTCCAGGAGCTGGGGCTTTAATAAAAAGGTCAGATATCACTAGATTGCCACCAGTGAGCTTGAACAGGGGGAAGAGTATATGGAAAGCATTTTGTAAACCTAGAGTGAGAAATGAATGAGGAGCAGAACATGAAAAGTTAGTTGTGGGAAATCTATGGATGCTTAAAAGTATTTAGAGGGGGAAAGGGTGTTTTTTGTTGAAATGGTCACAAACAGCATAGTGCTGTGTAAATATCTCTCTCTTTTCTGATTCATTTTCCAAAGACCAGATTAGACAAAGCTTTCTGAAACTAGTAATTAATCTGGAAAGGAAATAGGAGATTTCCAGTTGGCTGCAATCTGGCAATTTACATGATATATTGGACCAGTGTGGGTATGTACAACTGCACTTGAGGCAGTCAGAGTAGGAGGAAACCATATTTTTCAATGGCTAAGTGAACAGGGAAATTGTTGAAGTCCTGCTGTTGCCCAATTATATAGGGAAGAAAGAAGGAGATTTCTGAAAAAACATGTGCAATAAAGAGCTATTAAGAAGAAACTGATCAGTGATCATTGAGACACTGTTCTAATAGAGACCCTGTTGAAGAGACCTAAGATGTGGAGAGGAAAACAAAATCAGAGGTAAAGGAAAATTTATTTTCAAGGAAAAAATGATTGTAAGGAAACAGAGTAAAGGCATGACTATTCATCTAGAACCAGACATGTAGGAAGACACAGGGCTACCTTAAGACTCTACTCACACACTTCTAAGGAAGCCCTTAGACCCTGAGTAAGGAAAACATTTAAACATATATGTTAGCCCATCTCTATTCACAGGAAGCCAGGTAAGCACATGCTTAGCTTTAAGCTTTTGCTTCAGTTTCACCAAAATGTGTGTCTCAAGCATATACTGAAGTGCTTCTGTCCCGGGGCACTCTACTCACCGCTGGGATACCTCCTCCTGGCCACTCGGCATTAGCTCCTTCAGGTGTTGCACCCTCATCTCACAGGCTTTTCATCCATCTCTGCAACTCCAAGTCTTTGCAACTTGGCCCTCCGGCCAGATCATTACACATGCTGCCCCTTTCTGGGGTGTCAAGGTCTTTCAGGGCAAACGGTTCCAGGCACTCCATTTTCCATTGCCTGGGCTTACCACTTCCCCAGTACCTTGTAATAGAACCAGGGCCTTCCCTCTGCTTGGGGGTCTAGCTCAGGGACCCTCTAATCAGCAGCCAAGCTCCAGGCCTTGCTGCTTTTCCCCTGAGCCTTTCCTACATCTCTGGCTCTCCCCCTTCTCTGGAGCCCAGGCTCTAGGACCCTCCCACTCACAGGGTCCTAGAGCCTGAGCTCCAGCCCAAGGCCAGACATCTATATAGCAGTGAAACAGCCCCACAGCCTGAGCCCCATGAGTCCAAGTCAGCTGGCACAGGCCAGCCATAGGGGTCTAGTTGCTGTGTAGACATCAGGGCTGGCCTTACCATGAGGCGAACTGAGGCGGCCGCCTCAGGTGTCAGACTGTGCCGGGGTGCCACTAGGACCCAGAGTGTAGAAAATTGTGTCTGCTGCTGGTGCATCTGTATTCTCTCTGCTCTCAATGCACAGAGATGGTGGAATGCTGTGCTGGAGGAAGGAGGGCACAAGAGACCTAACAGGCAGGCAGGAGAAAAGGTGAGAGGGAACAACAGAAAGCAGCAGGAGCTGCAGAGAGAGAGAGAGGAGGAGAAGCCTCTTATGTACCTCTCTAGCACCCCCAGGAGCCTGGACTGGTTGACACCAGCTTCTCAGGGAGCTCCTTGTTTCCTGCTGCTTCCCTGAACCTACTTGAGGAGAACAGGCATTCAACTGAAGTAGTAGGAGCCAGTTAGGCCCTTAAGACGCTGATATCTTCCCTCACTTAGGCCCTGCTACCAGCCTGCTTATTTGTCCCCTTCAACTGAGTGTTGAGAGCCACTATAGCTGGCACAGAACAGCAGTCATGAGTGAAAGAAGAAAACGCCCCTCTGGGGCAGCATTCAGAAAAAGAGAGAAAGCAAAGGAAGCTTTTCTATCTAAGCAGGAAGGAGCTCTCCTGAGATACATAGACACAAATGTTCATGATGAGCCTTCCGGCCCCAGTGAGGATGTGAGTGGTGAGGAGATGCCTGATCTTCCAGTTAGTCAGAGTGCAGGTGGCCTGGCACCTACTGCAGCATCCGTATCTCCATCTCAAATGGATGTAACCATGCACATTCCTGAAGAAAAGTGTAGATCAGAGAAGAGTGTGGTGGGGGCGCAAGAAAACAGCTGCTGCTGAGTTTAGTTCCTTAAGTCTAGATGATCCAGGACTGTGGATCCACTTGAGCAGTAGCCTGAGGGACTTCCTTGTACTGCATGGGCCACAACAAGTGAAAAACTTCATGTTCCCCAAAGACAATGAAAATAGAAGTTTCCATCCAACACATTACTGGGGTGGAATCCCCAATGGTGACAAAGTGGAGAGGCCATGGCTTATGTACTCAAAAACCCAGAATGCTGCATACTGTTTTTGTTGCAAACTCTTCCAGTCCAATGTTCCAGCCACATTGGGTTCTACAGGAACAAAGGACTGGAAAAATCTGGCTAGAAATCTGGCATGCCATGAGAAAGCAGCAAATCACCAGAGAGCATTCCAAAGGTGGAAAGAGCTTGAGAGGAGACTAAGGTTAAAGGCCACCATAGATGATCTGCATCAAGAGAAGATTGCATCAGAGTCTCTTTACTGGCAAAATGTTCTGAAAAGGCTCATTGCCATTGTGAGAATGCTTGCTACCCAAAACCTAGCACCGCGTGGCATTTCAGACAGCTGTATGTGCCAAACAATGGAAACTTCCTTAAAATTGTGGAGCTGATGGCTGAGTTTGATGCTGTACTCCAGGAGCATATAAAAAGAGTCACCACCCAAGAAATGTACACACACCACCTTGGAAAAACAATTCAAAATAAGATCATACAGTTACTGGCAACAAAAGTCAAACAGAAGATTGTGGCAGATCTGAAGTCAGCAAGATATTCCTCTGTTATTCTGGACTGCACACCTGACATCAGCCATATGGAACAAATGACTTTAATGGTGCGTTTTGTAACAACAACAGAACCTAGTGAAAATGTCCCTGCAATGCTGACTGTCAGAGAGCATTTTCTAGAATGTATTGACGTTGATGATACTACAGGAGCGGGTATGACAAATGTGCTTCTTAAAAAGCTGGAAGATACGGGAATTGCGAAGCAACATCTGAGAACGTCCTCTCTGACACTGAAACCACTGAGTGCCACACGATGGGAAAATCAAGTGGAAGCAATAAAGCCTATCAAACACCAAATTGGGAAGACAGATGATGCCATAGTTGCCATTATGGAGGATAATGCTATGACAGGAACTGTTCATGGGAGAACAGTGGCAGAGGGAAATGGAATCACCAGAAACATACATAACTTCAAATTTCTGTGTGGCTTAGTGTTGTGGCTTGACATACTGTTTGAAATAAATGTTGTAAGCAAGAGACTCCAAGGTGTTGACCTTGATATATGTGGAGCAATGGAAGAACTGGACAAAGCAAAGTCATACCTACAGTCTTACCGGTCAGATGAGGGATTTCAAAACGCTCTGAAGAGTGCACAGAAGTTGGCAGAGGAACTTCACACTGAAGCTATTTTCCCACCCATTCAAGAATACAAGAGTCACCGAAGAAGACGACATTTTGATTACGAGGCATGGGATAATCCCATAAGAAACCCCAAACAACAATTCAAAGTTGAATTCTTTAACCAGGTGCTAGATTGTGCAATACAGTCAGCTGAAGAATGTTTCATGCAGCTCAAGGAACACAGCAGTATATTTGGGATGTTGTATGATACTCCAAAACTCCTCACTATACCTGAAGGCGACCTACACCAGCAATGCAGGGCACTAGAGACAGTGTTGACACATGATGACATGCGTGATATTGATGTGAGTGATTTAGGTGATGAACTGAAAGCCCTTTCAAGATACATTTCAGCAGGATCAACTCCAAAGGCTGTTCTGGAATATATGTGCACAAATAAGATGACCACCCTCTTTCCAAATGCTTTTGTTGCTCTGCGCATGCTTCTAACACTTCCTGTAACAGTTGCCAGTGGAGAATGCAGCTTCTCCAAGCTGAAGTTAATAAAAACACATCTACTCTCCACAATGACACAGGAGAGGCTGGTTGGCCTTGCAACCATCTCAATAGAGCATGAGCTGGCCCAGACTGTGGACCTTCAGAAGGAAGCAGTTCAAATCTTTGTAGCCAAGAAGGCACGGAAAGCACTGCTTTGATTATTCAAATGGATAAAAATGCCAGTGTTTACTATGCAGACAAGAAAAGTTACATTTGCTGTTCAGGCGTTTGAAACTTGAGTGTTACTTAAAATTTTTGAACAAGGCATTTTAAGTTGTTAGGTTTCAGAGTAGCAGCCATGTTAGTCTGTATTCGCAAAAAGAAAAGGAGTACTTGTGGCACCTTAGAGACTAACCAATTTATCTGAGCATAAACTTTCGTGAGCTACAGCTCACTTCATCCGCTCAAACAAATTTGTTAGTCTCTAAGGTGCCACAAGAACTCCTTTCCTTTTAAGTTGTTAGTTCTCCTTTATTGGGGTAGGTGGCAGAGCAGTATCATGAGAGGAGTAGAACAGGAAGAAGGCAGAATTGAGACCTTTCAAAGTTTTGGCCCAAGCTAGAGGGCATGGGGGTGTCATTTGAGCTCCCTGCCGCAGGTGTCAAAATGTTGTGGGCCGGCCCTGGTAGACATACCCTATGAGAACCTTTCCCAGACCTGAGGTAGATCTCTGTGTACTCTAAAGCTTGTCTCTCTCTCACCCACAGAAGTTGGTCCAATAAAAATATATTACCTCACCTGCCTTGTGTCTCTAATATCCTGGGACCAACAGCTACTACAACACTGCATACAACACTGAATAACACAGGTCCGAGAACTTCACCCAATGACTCCTGAACTGAGCTCTGTCACTTGTGATTAAAACACTAGAGCATAACTTTTAGAAAGGAGTTCCAAATTTAACATCTCCAAGTGATGAAGAATCTACCACGTCCCTTGATAAACTATTCCAATGACTAATTACCCTCACTTCAAAACGTGTGCATTATTTTCAGTTTGAATGTTAGTAGCTTCAGTTTCCAACAACTGGATCTTGTTATGCCTTTGTCTATTACACTAAAGATCACTTCTCCACATATTGTACTCAAAGACTGATCAAGTAACTTCTACAAGTTAATATATTGAATCCCTTCAGTCCTTCTCACTGTACAGGTTTTCCAGACCTCAGAGCACAGCTTTGTCTTTTCTGGGAATCCTTTCCCATTTTTCTAGATCCTTCTAAAGTGTAGACACCAAGAATGGGACACAGTATTTCAGTTTTGGTCTTTCTGATGCCATGTACTGAGCCAATACCATTATCCCACCCCCACTCAATATTTCCTTGCTTATTCAACCAAAGATCACATTAGCTCTTTGAGCCACAGCCTCACACTGGGAGCTCACGAACATTTAGTTACTACAATGACTTCTAAGTCCTTTTCAGAGTCACTGCCTTTCCAGATACAATCCCCCATTCTGTAAGTACATTATTTTTTTCCTATAAAATAAATAAATAAAAACCTTGCATTAGGTTGCATAAAAATACATGTTTTTTCACAGTGCCCATTTTCCCAAACTGCTCTGTGTCAGTGGTCTGCCATCATCAATATTCACCACTCCTCTGATCTATATCATCTGCAGATTTATCAGCCATTATTTTATATTTTCTTAAAAATCATTGATAAAAATATTGACTAGATTTGGGCTGAGAAACAATCCCTGTGGAATCCCACTAGAAATACCACCTCTTCTTGAGGATCCCTATTAACAACAATTGTGTTTTGAAATTCATCAGTAAACCAGTTGTCAGTCCATTGTTATTTAAGCCAGATGAGAAACTGGTTCTGGGATCTTTGTGTGAGCAGTGGGACGTAAAAAGCCTGTTTCCAGGAGATTTATCCATGATTGTGTAGCAAAGTTCCCACAGAAGATAATGGACTAAGCCAGTATCAGGCTGTCAGACCAGAATAAAGTGACCTTAGGCAATAATTAAAGAAATCAATAATGTCATCTTGACCCTGGAACATTTCATACTTCTCCTTTGCATTCTCAGCTTCTATTTTGAGCGGGTTTCCTCCCACAAGGAGAGATAGAGTCTCTTAAAGTATGCAATTATTAGGGAGGAAAAAATCCTAATAAATCACTCAAAGAAAACTTTTTAAAAAAACACACACAAATACTAAACTTTACTTGGTAGAACGAAAATAGAGTCTAGCACTGACCCAGTTTGTTTAATTCAGGTGGAGGCCCTCGCAGTTCGTTGGTTGTCTTCTTCAGCAGTCACCTCTTCACAGAAGACAACATGCTAAATTTCTTGAACAAAGATTTAGGAAATCATTATAAATATCTAAACTACTTAGCTTTATTGTAATGGCAAATCCATTACTGGAAAAAAAATGTCCTTAGGCTTCCCTTCCTCACCCCACTAGAATGGTTATTGGTATTACTTAGGGTCTGGAACAAAGGAGAAAGTCTTCACAGTATTAATCCTTTTCAAATAGCCCTACACATGCTGGCATAATCTGGGTCATGTTCTTTTGCTGGCCTAAAGGGCAGCCCAATATATCAAAGAAATACCTTCCCAGAAATCACTGGTCCAGTGGCATCTGTTATGTTAGTCTTTCTCTATATTACGGGCTAGATTGTGCCCTCAGAGATGCATATGGGACATGCTGCACCTGGAATCTCTGAGAGGAAGTCTGTCTGACTCAGCCAGATTTCCTATTGGTAGGGCAGTTAACCGACCCCCTGGAATGGTTGAGAAAGATTGGTTAACTAAATTATATCCCAGTGTGTGTAGTATAACCTGTTACCTCATCTAGATTTCTTGCAGTTCTTTGGGTCTGTGTTCTTTTGTTAAAGTACAGACTGGAGAATTATGAATGTATGAATCTTAATTAGCCAAAATAGCTTTGAAAGCAAATGAGAAATTACAGGAAACAAAATAAAGCTGGTTAGATGATAGTGTTCACAATGTCCAAATTGAATTCAACACAGGATGTTACAATTTTCAAGAGACAAGAAATCAGTTCAATTAATTGTAGGTTTCATTACAGTCTTTTCCCAAAGGCCAACTTTTATCCTACCCTAGTCTAGGCAGATGATTTCAGCATCAACACAGAAGTATTGATCCTAAACATAGATACTTGTTTACTTCCAATCAAGCTTATCTGCCAATGGAGTGATGTCACTGCCCATGTCACTTCAACCAGAACAGTTCCAAAGTAGGATTTAGATATATGGGACAAGTTCCTTAATTAACAATCTATTTCACCAGTGCTATAAACTCTTATGCCACTCTAAGCAAAGGTTCAAATAATGGTAAAATCTATAGCTTACTAGTCAATTCAAAACTTCTTCCTCTTTTTGTCTAAGAAGCTGTCAGTTCTCTTGACCACACAATCTGTGATTTTTAAATTTTTTTAAACTGAATTATTAGAAAACTCAGGATTTCTCACAGCTAACTTGTGCTGTAGTGTAGCACAGGGTCCTATTACAAACAATATTAGGCTTGGTTAGTGCAAGGAGTTTCTCCAGCCTTAATGTTCTCAATTCTTATTGATTTAGCATAACTTCTAGACAACTGAGACTAAACTTATTGGTGAAATACGAGTACATATGGTGCATTATAGTTATTCAGAGGCTTTTAACTCAGGTAAGTACTTTCTGAGAAGCATTTAACTTAACATAACCAAGTTGACACATGAGTAAATAATACAAGTCCTTTTGCTACTTATAAACTGGAGCTGGCAGGAAGATTGGTTCTCCAGTTCAGTTGCAAAACTGTAATTACTAGTTTCTCGAGATAGATAAAGAATTAATTCAGGTGATTAGCTCAAGGTATTATGATAGCTGAACTCCTCTTCTCTTTCAACGTTTTGCAGCAGTCTCCCAACACAGGACTTTAAAAGACAGAATTAACTGAGTGCTTGTCAGTGACAAGACCTTAGTTGTTTCCAAGGAGGAGGTGAGCTCACTCATCCACACGTTTCAACTTCAACAAGCAATATGCAGAACACAGGACATTTTAGACATTTTCTACAGGGCTGCATTGCCTCGTTCTTTTCCTTGGCAAAGCTGATGTCTGCCTATTGGAAAGCGACCAGTGCTTCTGGTAAAAATGTGAAATGTCCAACCAGAATGCAAGTTGTGTCCCTTCTCATGACTCAGTGGAAAAACAGAGTGTCTCCTTATGGCTTCTTGCAACTTTGTTTGGAAGATTCCCATATCTTTGTGCAAACTTTTTGTGCCATGCCAATTTTTATAAGACACGTTGGGCCATATGTTGAACTTCTTTTGCCTTAGCCCTCATTATTAACCTACTTCCACAAATTACGTTGTGTGGGCTGCTATGTGGTGTGTTCCCTTGGCCAACCTTGCACAATTCCATGTTCTTTCCATCAGCAATGTCAGCTTTCTGTAGGAAGATCAATTTTGAAGTTAGAACAGAGGTTTTTTGTAAAGTGTCTTCACCCTCCTGGATGGTTCTGTCTTTGTTTAGTAATTTATCATGCAGCACTATCATGTCATTTGAATCATTCACTTGGTCAGTCTCCAATAACATAACAATTAATAAAAAGAAAAGGAGGACTTGTGGCACCTTAGAGACTAACCAATTTATTTGAGCATAAGCTTTCGTGAGCTACAGCTCACTTCATCGGATGCATTCAGTGGAAAATACAGTGAGGAGATTTATATACACACATAACATGAAAAAATGGGTGTTTATCATGCACACCGTAAGGAGAGAGATCACTTAAGATGAGCTATTACCAGCAGGAGAGTGGGGGGGAGAAAACCCTTTGTAGTGATAATCAAGCTGGGCCATTTCCAGCAGTTAACAAGAACCTCTGAGGAACAATGGTGGGGGGGTGGAATAAACAAGGGGAAATAGTTTTACTTTGTGTAATAACTCAACCACTCCCAGTCTCTATTCAAGCCTAGGTTAATTGTATCCAGTTTGCAAATTAATTCCAATTCAGCAGTCTCTCGTTAGAGTCTGTTTCTGAAGTCTTTTTGTTGAAGAATAGCCACTTTTAGGTCAGAAATTGAGTGACCAGAGAGATTGAAGTGTTCTCCGACTGGTTTATGAATGTTATAATTCTTGACATCTGATTTGTGTCCACTTATTCTTTTACATAGAGACTGTCCAGTTTGCCCAATGTACATGGCAGAGGGGCATTGCTGGCACATGATGGCATATATCACATTGGTAGATGTGCAGGTGAACGAGCCTCTGATAGTGTGGCTGATGTGATTAGGTCCTATGACGGTGTCCCCTGAATAGATATGTGGACACAGCTGGCAACGGGCTTTGTTGCAAGGATAGGTTCCTGGGTTAGTGGTTCTGTTGTGTGGTATGTGGTTGCTGGTGAGTATTTGCTTCAGGTTGGGGGGCTATCTGTAGGCAAGGATTGGCCTGTCTCCCAAGATTTGTGAGAGCGATGGGTCGGTCCTTCAGGATAGGTTGTAGATCCTTGATGATGCGTTGGAGAGGTTTTAGTTGGGGGCTGAAGGTGACGGCTAGTGGCGTTCTGTTATTTTCTTTGTTGGGCCTGTCCTGTAGTAGGTGACTTCTGGGTACTCTTCTGGCTCTGTCAATCTGTTTCTTCACTTCAGCAGGTGGGTATTGTAGTTGTAACGCTTGATAGAGATCTTGTAGGCGTTTGTCTCTGTCTGAGGGGTTGGAGCAAATGCGGTTGTATCACAGAGCTTGGCTGTAGACAATGGATCGTGTGGTGTGGTCTGGGAGCTAATAAGCGATGGTCACATAAACACCATTCTATACCGGAAACCTACTGACCGGTATTCCTACCTATATGCCTCCAGCTTTCACCCAGACCACACCACACGAAAGCTTATGCTCAAATAAATTGGATAGTCTCTAAGCTGCCACAAGTACTCCTTTTCTTTTTGCGAATACAGACTAACACGGCTGCTACTCTGAAACATAACAATTAATGAAATCATACAAAAAGAGCAATGCAAACTTCTGCACCAGTATTTGATTATTCCCTATACTTCAGTGATAGTCTGTAGGATCGCTGCATATATGGAACTTTCTCTCTGTACAACTGCCAATCATGCAGTCAATCAGGTCTTACAATCATTTAGGCCTTAAAACATTTTGATTCACCTTAAAGATTTAACTTCACATTGGTTTCTCAGCATACCATTTGAATTTATCAGCTTCTTTGATACAAAATAAACACCTTGCTAGATATACTTATGTTAAAGATTAGTTATATATCTTACTAATCAATTTCTATTTTAAATAGACAACACGGTCTGAACTATTTGCAATACATTGTAATCAAGTTGCCTAGGCGATGAAGCTTCTTCAAACTGAAGGGGTCTGCTAGAGAATGCCTTTAACAATAAAATAAAATACCTAGCTCTTATATATCACTTTAGATAGCTTTAATTTTATGATATTGTAATTAACACATTTTAAATGTATCTATCTATATTATGCCTTATTAAACTGCATCAAGTAGCATAGCTTGAGATCTTATATCTTTATTACAAAGTTTAAAGCATATAAAATAGAAGAAAAAGATAAAAGAGGAAGTTACTTCACAATTTAGCAAGAGATTGCGGTTACCTAGGCAGTTAGCTGTTGTGGTTACTCAAGCTGAGTTAAACACAGAAAGAGCATCTCCTGTTTTTTTAACGGTTTAGGGTTAAATTATGCCAAGATATTAATCTGGATGGGTGGGTGTCTCTAGCATTACTACTGTTAATAAGTTCTATATTTCCTGCATAATCACTATACAAGAGTGCAGCTTGCTTCTCCTCTGTGCCTTACAAGCTGGTTTGGAATGGCCTTATACCCACCCTGTCCCCTTTCTGGCAACTAGCATCTTCTGAGGCACCAGAAGGGAGCAGGGTCTATGCTCCCTAGCAAGATCTGAGTGCTTGTATGTCCCCTATTGCCAGGGCATCTGAGCAGCTCACAAGGGTCAATGTATTAATCCTAACAACATCATTATTTCCCTTCAACCGATGGGGATCCTGGGATCTAATCCAATGTCCACTGAAGTTAATAATAAGTTAGAACTCTTCCATTGACTTCAATGGGAGGTGGACCAGGCAGGCTCTGGGTGTGTCTACACTGCAATTAAACACTCACAGGATGTTTAATTGCAGTGTAGATGTTCAGGCTCACAGACCTCCAGGGGGAAGGGTGCCAGACCCCATGCACTACTCCAAGCCTGAATTGTCTACACTGCAATGAAACAGCCCTATGAGCCCGAGTCAGCTGACATAGGCCAGCCATGGGTGCTTAACTGCATGGTAGACATACCCTAAGAGAAAACGTAGCAAAACTCCCATTAACTTTAATGGCACGAAGATTACACCCCTAGTACTTCGATTCTAATCAGATTCTGGTGATTATGATTTATGTGTAGGATGGGGAAGGAAGCACTTCATTATAGACCCAGTCCAAAATACATAAAGCTCAATTTACAACCCACATTTAGCAATGATCAGTAGGAATATATGACAATGTTTGGTATCCAATGCCTCGCCCCTGCACTTATCCCTATTCAAGATAAGCTAATTACCGTGCCAAATTGTTTTCTGTACCTCAGTCCCAGACATCATATGTATTGGTCTTTGGGTTCTTCCTCCTTCTTTCATCCCCGGGTAATGAGTTATAAAGTGCTGTGGGGAAAAAATGTTCTGTACACCAAAGGGATGTGCCTGTATATACAAGTACGGATTTTGTAAAGGAATGTTTGTGAGCATATTGTTCTTTATGCAGGCCCTTGCTTTCTGGCTTATGGAAATATTATTTTACATAAATGCACTGTTGTTGGCATTGCAGATTATCTGAATGTCGGGTTCACATCTATCATACTGTGGCTTGTGTGTTTTCATATTCAATAGGGGCCTCGTTAGACGTGTGAAAGTGTCCCTCCCCACACAGAAAGGATTGTGTGCTACCTGGGTGTAGGTTTGAGCTAATATTAGATCATTCCTGCTCACCACCTGGTATCCTGGGAGAATGTGCTGTGCCTGAAGGAAAATTGCCGGTCTCTTCAGAGAGCTAGCACAGCTCAAGTGACTCAAAAATCAGGAGCGTCTGTGCTCCTACTTCAGAGCATAAAAGGAAATGTGAGGCCTCTTAGATGAACGAACTTCAAAAGGTTCAGATAAGCATCCAAAAATAAATATGCACATTGCTCATGCAAAGCTCATCTGAACTACTCAGAACTCTTAGAGAGGGTTTGAGTGGCAGAATTTTTGACATAACCCCAAAGATCTAGGTCTTCTCACAAAGCCTCCCTCACCTATATAGTACAGGCTCACTTCTTGCCTTGCATTGTCCTCTGATGCAGTGGTTCCCTAACTTTAACAACCTGTGAACTCCTTTCAATAAAATGTCAAGTCTCGCAAACCCCCTCCTAAAAATGAATATTTCCGGGGATTTTCTCCTTTACCTGCGTATAAATTATAAAAGCAGTGATCTTGGAAACATAAAATTTGTTTGTACGGCATGCTTATTACACATTATTTATTATTATTAATCATTACAGTATTTTTATTACATTATGAAAACGGCAACACTCTTCCAAGATCTCACTTTCGTAGCTTGTATCACTTTGAATAAGCTGTTATAAGACAAGGCTCCTATGTTTCATCAAGGAGTATCAGATGTGAAACAGCATGAAGATATTTAAGAAGCCATCTCCTGCACAAGCTTTCAGGTCTTGAGCAGTCCAGGCAAACAACGCACATGACAACAAAGCTTAAACCTTCATAATAATTTTAAAAACAATACTAGCTGCCTATTTAATTTTAAAAACAGCAAAAAATATCCACCTCCCTTTCCATTTCTTATAAGGAGTCTTGAAGTTTAAATCTCCTCAGTGTGATAGATACGCTTGCTTTGATCTGCTTAGCTCTTGGAAGTCCAGGGGCTCCGGGCTGCTGGCCCTGTGCTGCCCGGGGTCCCTAGGGACAGCTCTGTCCGCCATTAGGGAATTTTTTCCCCGAGAACCCCCTGTAACATTTCGCAAACCCCTAGGGGTTCATGAACCCAGTTTGGGAACCACTGCTCTGATGGGAAGAAGGAGGAAAAGCCCAATGACCTATTCCTCATAATACTCTAGGATTTGTCTGACCCATGTCCTGTCCTAACCCTGTAGAAGATACTTAGACCCCTTCTATTTACTTCTTCCATTTGCTTGTAGGGAGGAGGGCTGGCAGCCTGGGCACTTTCTGGGGAGAGTGTGACTGGCTTAGCCCCTTGCTCCATTCATCAGAATTCTAAATGCTGCTCCAGGTCTTGTTGCTGTTTCTTATGGACCCTTAATGCCTCAGAGTGTGAGATGCCCTAAGGTGTTCTGCAATAATCAGTGATAAAGTAGAAAAGTTTTTCATGCTGTGGAAGGGAATTTAGAGTCCTTTTCCATGGGGCAAGGTGCAAACCAAACACACATGCACCTATGTACTGGACATTTTCCAAACACAATCCGTGTTTCTCTTACTCTGTGTTTGTACAGCATCTAGCACAATGGGGCCCCAGTCTCACCTCTGGAAGCTAGCATAATAAAGATATTTTAACATAGGAAACAGTTCCAGGAAAACTCTAAGTGGGCTTAGCGCAGAGTTTTCCTTAGCAAGGAGGCTATTGTGTTAGAGAGGGGTGAGCTGGCCCAGTAATTTCCCCCCCTTAATATTGATTCCATTATTTTACTAGGGCTGGAAATGAGACTTACAAAGCAGTCATTGCCACTATAACCCTTCTTTCTTTTTTGTGAGGATCAGTGCTACATCACCTCCCCCTTTAGCCGAAGTGCCTACAGGTCAGCTTTGTGGAACATTGGCAAAGAATTTTCACCTGCTCTCTGAAAGGACTGACCTTCCCAGGCCTGGCATGTGTTAGGAGAGCCAATTTCTGTTTTTGTTTTGTTGTTGTTGGTTTTTTAAAGACAAGAACACCACAGGTGGACTAGCTGAATTTCAGTCAGCTGTTCCCTGATTAAAGTTAGTTCTTTTTAAAGAATGCTGCACTGTGCTGATATTGTAATTTTTTTTTTAAACCACGTGTTTATAAAACAGGAAGTAGGTGTGCTATATATACACCTCTAGAGTGGAGATAACTTCAAACACTTACAGCCCTTCCAAAGATAGACAGACTCAGGCTGGAGAAAGGTAACTAATTTTTTTTTAACAGAAATTATATTGGAGAAAACACTTATTCAGCACTGTCTCACAATGGTATTTTATTCAGAATGTAAATAGTACCAAAATGTCTTTACTTTTAATTTTACACTTTTAATGCACTAATCCCACAGGGAAACTATACTAATAAATAATATTTTCTATTTACCAGGCTACGTTCTGATCTAAGTTGTGCTGGTGTAAATGAGAAATGACTCCCCTAAAATCAGTGGGGTTAATCTGATTCCCACCATTGTAATCCAGATCCAAATCTGGCCCATCATCTCAAGGCATTTTCCATGCAAGGATCTTAAATCACTTTGCACAGTGGGTATCTATTATCCTGCTTTGCAAGTGGTTAAGCTCAGTCACTGAAAGACTGATTCTTCTCTCTCTTACATTGATTTTATGCTGATGTAATTTCAGTGGAATTACCCCTGATGTAAACCAGGGTATGAGCACAGGTTTTTCTCCTCTAGAGAGGCTAAACAACTTGCTCATGTGTACAGTATATTAGACTGTATATTAAATATTTCAGTGAAAAACAGGTTAATTGTATATTCTTAGTGAATGGGAAAAAAACTAAAAGACATAAATATAAAACACATAAAAGATAGAAAATAATTTATTACAATGTAAACTGAATAAACAAACCCTACCAATGACTGGTAGTCGCAAAATTATCAGAAAATTCCCAGCATTAAAAACAGGTCAGAAAAATTTCTCAGCTAGGAAAAAATTTGTATTGGGTTGTAAAAAGGCAAATGTATGAATTTGTTTCTAACTTTGTAGTTTAATAGATTTTTTACCATTAGGAATTTTTAATATATGATTACAATTTGCATAAAATGGCTACAATTTTCAAACCTGGGTACCTGATGTTAGAGTTCTAGTGCTGGAATTTTCAAGAGCACTTAAGGCTCAGATCCCTCAAGGTGTTTAGGCACCTGACTCTATTGAAATTAATCCCATTTACTTGGTATAAAATTGTATTTGGGAGCACAGATATCTATTTAAGAATCTACCTTCAGTGCCTAGGTTTCAAAATCTTGGATAATATAGTCTGATACGGACCAATTTATTAATATGGGTGGGCTTGATTGTCAGATCTTATTGAGTGCAAATGTGTATTAATATTTTAAGTTTGTGAAACAAACATTTAATTTATTACTAATGCTAGAAATGTTTTGTATCCCTTAACATACATTTATCTGGGGAATTTCAAGCACTATACATTAATATCTTAGAATTAACTTTGTATCAAGCCTTGAATCATCATAAAAATTCAGCCTCCCTTGGTCTTCTTTTTAAAAGTGAAGATAATGTATGTTCTCAGAGGGAAATCCAGACAATACCTCTGCACCCAAAGATTTCCCTCCCTCTGCAGAACTCAGACTCAGCCTGCATTATATGACAGCTTTGCCACTAGCTTTATTGGGCATAGTCTCAAACCCCTGGTGTGGTTTTCTTATGTAACAATGGGGAAGAGACTGTCTGAGCTGGTGCGGGGGGCACATGAGCTATGCCCTGTTTGGTGCTGTGTGGGCTCTATGTAGCAAGATACATGGAGTTTGGAAGGATAGAGCATGCCGAGGCAGAGGTTCTGACAGTGTGGATCCTCTGGTCTCCCCTCAGCACAGCCAGGCTAAACTAGAGGTGCTTGTGGTAAAGTAGCCTGCATGAGCGGCTCCATAAATATACCATTGGCTGGTAGGGGAGGGGACAATGTTTCCTCAGTGCCTAGACCCTGGCTACTCCGTGATGATGGAACATCTTCTCATTGCTACAAAACATGGCCATATCCTGCTTGCCTCACTCAAACAAACTTGAAATTTTGACAGTGTAGCTACTTCTGCAAATGCAGCAAGCAGAGCTTGTCCTATGAGCCGACTTTAATATTAGAAATGCACTTTAAACGAAAATAATTTAAAACCTTTGCCTCCCACTTGGTCTGGCATTTCCCATGCTACAGTCAATGGCATCACTCATGCCTGCAGTGCAGGGAACTGTAACCATCATACTGATTGTACTGTTAGTCACATCATGAAACTATGGTGTCCTATGATGGTATCCTTGCAACGGGCTTTGTTGCAAGGATAGGTTCCTGGGTTAGTGGTTCTGTTGTGAGGCGTGTGGTTGCTGGTGAGTATTTGCTTCAGGTTGGGGGGCTGTCTGTAAGCAAGGATTGGCCTGTCTCCCAAGATCTGTGAGAGCGATGGGTCATCCTTCAGGATAGGTTGTAGATCCTTGATGAATACAGACTAACAGATGAACGCATCATCAAGGATCTACAACCTATCCTGAAGGACGACCCATCACTCTCACAGATCTTGGGAGACAGGCCACTCCTTGCTTACAGACAGCCACCCCCAACCTGAAGCAAATACTCTCCAGCAACCACACACCACACAACAAAAACACTAACCCAGGAACCTATCCTTGCAACAAAGCCCGTTGCCAACTGTGTCCACATATCTATTCAGGGGACACCATCATAGGGCCTAATCACATCAGCCACACTATCAGAGATTCATTCACCTGCACATCTACCAATGTGATATATGCCATCATGTGCCAGCAATGCCCCCCTGCCAATGTACATTGGCCAAACTGGACAGTCTCTACATAAAAGAATAAATGGACACAAATCAGACGTCAAAAATTATAACATTCAAAATCCAGTTGGAGAACACGTCAATCTCTTTGGTCACCCGATTACAGACCTAAAAGTTGCAATTCTTCAACAAAAAAACTTCAGAAACAGACTCCAACGAGAGACTGCTGAATTGGAATTAATTTGCAAACTGGATACAATTAACTTAGGCTTGAATAAAGACTGAGTGGATGTGTCATTTCACAAAGTAAAACTATTTCCCTATGTTTATTCCCCCCGCCCCCTCACTGTTCCTCACACATTCTTATCAATTGCTGGAAATGGCCCACCTTGATTATCGCTACAAAAGGTCGTCCCCGCCCTTCCCCCCCCCCCCCGGCTCTCCTGCTGGTAATAGTTCACCTTACCTGATCATTCTTGTTACAGTGTGTATGGTAACACCCATTGTTTCATGTTCTCTGTGTATATAAACTCTCCACTGTATTTTCCACTACATGAATCTGATGAAGTGAGCTGTAGCTCACGAAAGCTTTTGCTCAAATAAATTGGTTAGTCTCTAAGGTGCCACAAGTATTCCTTTTCTTTTTACCTAGTTTCTGTGTTTATACAACAGGCTGAAGCTAATATTTATTGTTATATATAATATTGCTCTATGAGCTGAAATTTTCTCTCAATTGGCTATTGCCTGTGGAAGTCACTTTATCAGCCCAAGGAACAATAGTCTGTTTTCATAATCTGGGCACTGTGAGGGCAAGCGGCATCTGCTATTTAACTCTCAACATCTGGAGCAATTTTACCCCATGAATATGTTCTGGTATCACAGTGACCTTGTACTGTGTTATCTGTTTGAAGTAACCTGGCCTTATGACCCAGTTTCAATCAAGAGTTCCAACAAATACATTGACCATCTAAAAAAGCAATAGTGCAAAAATAATCTCACCTTATGTATGGATGGATGTATTATACAAATGCACAGAGGGAATAATCCATCCATATGAAGGTGAATAGAGCTTTGTTAAATCCTGCAAAAACCACTTCTGTGAATATTCACTCCAACTCTGGTCACAAGAGAAAACAAAAAACTAACAAGCACACAGACACATACACCCTTGCTTTCAGCACCATAATGCAGAAGTTATCAACCCCAAACCCAACTTCCCAGAAAAGTCTGAACGGCTGCTCTGCAGGCCTGCCATGGCAGGAGCCATGGAGAAACCTGGCATAGCCAAGGAGTCAGCTGGTGTGAAAAATGAGGCTATGTTTCCTAACTTGGTAACCTCTGCTACTCATGGCACCTGTATTCAGGGTATCCCTACTCAGTATTAGGAATATATATTTTAATGTGTGAATGTAGCAGGGCTGATCAAATCTAGGAGATGGTGGGATATTAAGAGCTTGGTTTTCCTCACACAAGTTTTACCTTTGTATAATTTCACTGACTTCAGTCGCATTAGAGTGAGAGCAGAATCAGGCCCATAGAATCTAGACATGGAAAAGATTCAGCAGGAGTCATCTCACCAGTCTCCCTACCAGTGCAAGCTAATTAAGCGATCAGGGAAAGTATCTAGTAATGGGGAGACAAGGAGGGTAGAGACCTGATCTTCTTGCCTGCTTTCTGATATGACACCCTCCTCCCCTTCCCCCCAACACATAACTAGAGCTATGTGAGAATTTTTTGTGAAAAAAAAAAACATTGACAGAAAATGCAGTTTCCACAAAATCAACATTTTCTGCAGGAAAATATCAATTGTGCCATAATTCTTTTTTCAGTCAGGAAAATCAAAGAAGCATTTTGTTTTTGAGTCAGGTTGACCCCAATCAAAATATTTTGCTTTGTCAAATCGAATCAAATAGTTTCATTTCAGGTCAATGCAACATTCATCTATGTCCACTTAAGATGCTGCACTGCCTCAAGGGAGTTGCAGTTTGGGTGCTGCACACACCCATTCTCTTCTGTTGGTTGGGCTCCCTGGCTGGAATACATCTCTCATCATGTATCCCAGTCTCCCCTCTGAACTGCCATGGTGCATCATAGGAGGTGTAGTCCAGCCAGGGAGCCCAGTCCAGAGAGGAGAATCTGGATGAGACACCCTGGAACTAAAACTTCCATGAGGCATTGCAAAAGCTTAGGTGGACTCAGTTCAGTGTTGAAATAAACTAAAATGAAATGTTTCAACATTTATGAATTTTTTGTAGCTTTCTGTTCAGTAAGAAATGTTGATATTCTAACTTTTCTACCCAATTTGGGGGGGGCGGAATTCAAAATATCAGAACTTCCCATAGGGCAGAAATTCTGATTTTTTTTTTTTGACCAGCTCTACACCTCACCCCCCTCCCTGCTTCTTATCTCTGACTTGAGAGTTAGGGGAGGCAAGTCAAACATAATGGTTTAGGGCCAAGTTGGGAAACAGTGGGGAGTTTGAGCAATCAGCAGTGAGGAAGCAATACAGAAAAAAGGCAACTAGCAGGGCAGGAGAAGGGAGTGGAAGAACATTAACAAGGAATGGAGTGCTATGTGTAAATTGGTAGAGGACTGGGTCACCTGTGGGAGGAATGAGTGTGGGGTTGATATGGGCGAGGAAGGGCAAGGAACTGAGGACTAGTATATCCATCTCAGTGCAGCATCTGTTAAAACAGCCCCTCTCTCCTGCACACAGCTGTTCAATGCTATGTTCTTTGAGGAGGGCAGTGGTGAGATCCTGATCTACTGCATCAATGAACAAAGCAGGCTCCTTTAATAAAGTGGGGAGAAGACAGGCAGAAAACTGCTGCACATTCAAGTTATTTCAAATAAGAGAAATGGAGACAAAAGAAGATTTTTTCCCATTAAAATGTTAGAACCCAAGTTGCCTTCATCCCAAATCACCCCGTCTTGCTCCAGAAATATATTCCACAAACAAAAACGCTGCTTCTGCAAGTGCACCAAAAGCTTTGACAGAAAAGAGACTAAATGACACTGTGTTTATTTTTTCACAGAGATGGGTCTGCTAACTGTGATCGTGTGCCTTGCTGCTCTGCACCAAGCTGTTGGACAGGTATGTACCTTTATGTCTATGCAGAGGAATAGGAATGGGCTGAGTTTTGTACTAAGCCACCTCCAAAATAGTTAGTTGCCTGGAGTTCCATAAGTACAGATGGTATTTGACCACCAGTACCCATTACCTCAGCATGTGTTCTAAGCATTTCCACATTTTTCCCTTCAAAGAATCCACCCTTGTTTATGTAAATATTCACCACAGGTAAGGTCTGCTTCTCCTCTCACACTAGTCTTATACTGGTGTAATTCCACTGAGTTCAATGGAATTATATTTAATTTAAACTGGTGCAAGCAAGAGGAGAATCAAACTTTGTTGGTATGGAAATGCTGGTGCTGTGGTGATTCCATTATTTTCTGGAACTCCTTCCTGGCACTTTGCCATCCTAATGGAAACAAGTGGAAAAGCAGGTGGTTTAGTGCTGGCTGTTTCTAAAGGCACTGCTTGTTCACAGAGGACAGACACTTCATAGCTATTCACATACAGAGCACCTTCATTTATCTGAATCTCCGCTATCCAAAACTCTCTCTTGTCCATGTCCCCTGACATGTCCTCTGACACCTATTAATTACATTGGAAATTCCCACAATGATCTGAAACATCATTTGCATGCATTCAGCATCCTCCTGATATTCAACTCCAATTCTATTTTGTTCAATAAAACTGTTTTCTAGTCACAGATTAAACAAAAAAATGCAGGCCACAATGAGATCCATAGCAAACTGGGTTCATTCATTGCTCTTTTGTTACCTGCACTGTCCCTTCAGGAATAGAATACTTTTTTTCCCTTTAAAATGTTTTTCTTTCTTTGAAACTGATGTAGACAGATGCACACAGGATCTCCATTGACATCAGCAGCTACAGAACAAATCTCTGATTGCTCTGATCTCAGTGCTATATACTAAATACTGTACAGTAGAGATTATGAGAATTAAGGGTCCCATTTTGGGATATTTCAGTTCAAAAACGTGTAAAGTTCCAGTTTTCCAACATCTTTTAAAATTAAATTTCTGATCCTTCTCCCTATTAGTTGTGAGCCATACCCTTCTCTTCACTGAGGTACTGACAACAAACCTTTCCCTGGCAGGTCATGAGTTGGTTTCACTCTAAAGCCATTTAACTTAAATGCCAGGAATCCACTGAGTGCTGATCCAGACATGAGCTTTTCCAAAGTAGGGAGGTGTTTGGGCCCCAGCATCTTGTTCAGCCCATTCTAGAGACAGAGGCTAGTTGCAAAGTTTGATATTGGATCCACATCCGTGCTTTCCAAACATTCAGGGATGTTTGGATCTGGGGATGTTGTTCAGGCCCATCTCTGCATTCCCAAAGCCAGCTATCAGATTGAGAGGGTCAATTGAGGAGGAACGGGAGAGGGGCAGGACTTCAGTGGCTGTAGGAATAAGAGGGAATTCACCAGCAGATAAAAACAAAATGGGTCACCACTGACGGGTGAAGTAGAAGGGGAGGGATCAGCAAGATAGGGACCACTGAAAATAACATGCTAACGGAATGGGAGGGATGACGCTAACCAGTGGGAGTGGCAGACAGAGGTGACTAGATGGATGGTATAGAAGGTATCAGTGGAAAGGAGCAGTGTAAAGCAGCCAGGGAAATTGCAATGAGCAAAGAGGAGCAGGGAGTTGATGAACTGGTTGAATGGAAGGGAAAGCCAGAAAAGCCAGGAAAGCGGGAGGTAGAAGGAGCCAAATATATGCATATTAGGATGGACAGTGGGAGGGGGCAGAGTCAGAAGAGATTGACTGGGGTACCAAGAGACAAATAGGGAATTTAGGTACCTACTGACTAGGGAAGCAGAAGGGAAGGCTCTAAATGGAGGAGTGGGGGGCTGAATGCTGCGAGATGGGTTTTCTGCTACTCACTAAGAAGGAGAGCCATTTACTGACAGTGCTCCATAACCCAAGGGGATGCTTCCAACACCAGTGAGAGCCAGTTAAACAAATCCTAAGAACATGATGAGTACAGTATAATCATGGCTGCATATACCATAGTAAGCCACAGGAACTTTCTCACTTGGGTGTGAATTTATTAGTGTGAGGATTAAGGTGACTAAACTATAAATGTTTGGCTCTGTTATGGGGCTTTTACTTCATAGGTCACAAAGCACCTCGTAAAGGGAGGAATTTCAGGAAAGTTTCATTATCCCCATTTTATAGATGGGGGTTGGGACTGGCACTTTAACAAAGGAGCTGGCTCTTGCAACTCTTTCCCCTTTGGGAGGAGCCCAACCAGTAGGAAGAGAAGTAGGGTATATACCAGGAGAGCAATCCTTTTGCCTGCTGTTAAAACAGCTGTGGTGAGAGAGGAGGCGGAGAGACAGATTGGGTTCCTTCCACTCTAAGTCTATTCCCTGGAGATGGCTCCAGTGGCTCAGCTTCCCATACCTTCTTTGGGAAGCCACATTAGGTAGGCACCCCTAGCACCCGCTCGGGGTGGTTGGAGAAGCCAGAGGGCATGTCTACACTACAAACTTAAGTCTACTTCAGTTAAGTTGACATCCAGCTGCCACAGTAATTAAGTCGGTAGTGCATGTCCACACCACATGGCTTATGTCAGTGGAGCATGTCCTCACTAGCAGTGCTTGCATCGATGCAGAGAGCAGTGCACTGGGGGTAGCTATCCGACAGTGCAACACACCACAGGGGTTTTTGGGAAGAGCCTTCAATGCCTCCATGGCACCAAAACATTCTCTCTCTCAGGGGGGACTGGGAACATGGCTTCAACACTTTCTCCCTCCTTCCCCTAATTTCAGCTGGAACCCATAATATTTCATGCCTTTTTTCCAAAAGACTGGCATAGCCATGCATAGGCCATATCCCAAGAAGCATGGACCCCACTCAGTTGTGCACCGTTGTTGCAAGCATTACAAACACCACACTCCTTATCCTGCAATATTTCCAAAGCCGCGGGGCGGAACATTGCAGTGTCTTTCAAGCAGCCCTGCAGGAAGCCGTAGAACAAAACAATTCCTGGTTGCTGCTGGTAGCTGTGTGGCAGCTGAACACAGGTGAGCGCCGTTTCTGGTCCCGAGAAACACCCACTGATTGGTGGGATTATGCAGTTATGGGATGAGCAGCAGTGGCGGCAGAAGTTCCATATGCACAAGGCTACTTTCCAGGAACTGTGTGCAGAGCTCTCCTCAGCCCTGTAGTGCAGTGACACTGAAATTAAATCCGCTCTGACAGTGGAGAAGCGAGTGATGATCACCGTGTGGAAACTTGCAATGCCAGACTGCTACCGGTCAGTGGGGAATCAATTTGGAGTTGATAAATCCACTGTGAGGCTGTTGTCATCCAAGTATGCAGGGACACTAATTGCCTTTTGCTCAGAAGGGTTGTGACTGTTCTCAGTGGTAGCAGATGACAGAACGAGGAGTAATGGTCTCAAGTTGCAGTGGGGGAGGTTTAGGTTGGATATTAGGAAAAACTTTTTCACTAGGAGGGCGGTGAAGCACTGGAATGCATTACCTAGGGAGGAATCTCCTTCCTTAGAAGTTTTTAAGGTCAGGCTTGACAAAGCCCTGGCTGGGATGATTTAGTTGGGGATTGGTCCTGCTTTGAGCAGGGGGTTGGACTAGATGACCTCCTGAGGTCCCTTCCAACCCTGATATTCTATGAATCATCAAACAGTGGTTAAAATAGGCAACTGGGATCATAGGTTAATGCATTGAGTGTGGTGGGATTTGGCAAACAAAAATGAGACGAAACTTTCCCTGTGATTTTCATTTTAGAATCCAGGTCTGGGTTTTTATGATTTGTCCAATTTAAATGAGAATAACCAAAAGATGATCGTTGACAAGCACAATGACCTTCGGCGAGGGGTGAATCCCACTGCCAGAAACATGCTGAAGATGGTAAGCTACATGGCATTGCTGTTCCTACAGATCTGAAATGTTTCCCATTGTCACAGAGTGGCAAACTTGGCCGTCAGAATCCTTTCCATGATAAGGTGCAGCTTTCCTGCTAAGCTGTGGGAATGTAAGTAGAGTGGGAGAGAAGCATGTCCTTGTGGTTGGCCATTGGCCTAGGCACTGGTAGGCCAGGATCTGCTCCTGCTCTGCTGCAAGTCAATTACAGAGGAATTTTTTCAAAACCACTGAAGTGACTTAGAAGCCCAAATGCTATTGAAAATCCTACCCTTAACCTCTGTGCCTCAGTTTTCCCATCTACTGAACTGAATAATATTCACCTACCTCCAAGGGTCTTACATCAATAGCATTTCTAAATTGCTTTGAGATCTTTGAATGGAAGGAGCTCTAGGAGAGAAATTCCCATTCTTGTGCAGGAGTCTAGTACATGGGCTCTGCACCATTTATGTCCCATTTAAGCCCTCAAAATAAGACCTGAGTGGTGCCTAGGCCTGGAATAGCAGATGCTGTCCCTCCAGGCCCCCTTTGCAGGGATTTCCAGCTCCTGGATCTTTGTGTGCTAGAACTGTGCAAAAAAGGTTTGCCTCAACATATTTCTAATGTACAATACAGGTTTCATGTCCTTTATGACTGCCAAACCATTATTAAAGCAGATTGGAAACTGGTTTACAGACCTTTCCATTGGTCCAAACATTGCTACCATCATAAACCATGGCACTTTTCAGGGCTAGGCTCTAAACTATAGAGATTTTGGTTTATTCATTCATGGTGACAAGAGGGTCACTTAGGCTCTGGGGCTGAGGAGTTTTCATTTAAGGGAACAATCCACTTCAAATAGATAGAAGAAATCTTCAGGACATTATAACATTCAGGATCCCCAGCTAGTATAAACCAGCCTAGCTACAGTGACTTCCATGGGCCTATTCTGACTGACACCCCTTGAATAGCCAGGCCATAATCTCCAGATCTGTATTTAGTTCTACATTCACTATTGCGGACTGGTTTTACCAAAAGGTAAATATGATATCTCTCCTTGTTTCCTCGAGTTTTGGAGTCCTGAAGCTGCGGACAATGCTCAGAGATGGGCAGATCAGTGTAAAATGTCCATCAGTCCTAGAAATGAGAGAGTCGTCAATGGTAAGTGAAGAGTAACTATAAATTATGAGTGATTGAAATAACCATCTGGAGACTTACAGGTACAACCATATTACTGCAAAAGTGTTATTTTAGCAGAGCAGGAGCACTGATATGGGACAGGTTGAGATTTCACTTCCAAATCCATATAGTTAGGGGCCAACAATGCAATAAAGGAAAAAATCCACCTGAGTTGAAACTTGACACACACAATCTCCTCCAGAGAGTGAATGTTTTCTTCACCATGGAAAAAATTGGTTCAAACTTTTTTTTCTTACCCATTTGCCCCCACCAAAATCCATGGGGGAAAAAACCCAGACATTTTCTATGGATCAGGGGGAGGAATCCATTAATTCTGTGTGCCATGTCTTGACTGTTGAGACATGAACCCTAATCTCTTTGGGGAAGTGACTGTCTCTTACTATGTCATTAGAGTGCCTAGCACAACTAAACCCTAATCTCTGTTATGGCCTTTAAATGCTATTGTAATACAAATAATTAGTAAAGTGGGACTTAGAGTGAGGCACAAGCTTTGAGTGAGTCTCCTGCACAGGAATGAATTTTACAAACAAA
Organism: Natator depressus; assembly: GCF_965152275.1. Classification (NCBI taxonomy): domain Eukaryota; kingdom Metazoa; phylum Chordata; order Testudines; family Cheloniidae; genus Natator; species Natator depressus. Next base: position 15,846,555 of record NC_134236.1, read on the forward strand.
GAAGTTTGCACAGGTGGTATGTACACCATAATCAGCTATTGGGGGGGGAGACTATTTTCATCTAATATTTAATGGTAGCCTGTTAATCCAAGAACAGATGGTATCTTTTAACTAGAAATCAGTGTTATTATTTTTAATCTGCCCTTTTCATCTGGTATTTTAACGAGATGCTTCTAGTTTAAAAAGTCTGCAAATGAACATCTCTGGGCATACGGGGCCTGCCCCAAAGCCTATGGAAGTTAATGGGACACTTTCTATTGTCTTCACTGGGGTTGGATCAGGTCAATAATTGCCTTTTTAGAGGTACAGGCTTATAGGTACTGCTTTGTTCAGACTGGAAATAAGGTGTAAATTTTCAAGTGAGGTTAATTAACCATTGGTACAATGTATCAAAAATTGTGGTGGATTTTCCATTTCTGGACATTTTTAATCAAGATGAAATGCTTTTTTTCTAAATGATCTGTTCTAATTCAAACAGGAATTACTGTGGGGAAGTTCTCTGGCCTGTGCTATACAGGAGGTCAGACTGGCTGATCACAGTGGTCCCTTCTGGCCTTGGAATTGATGACTCTCTGAATAGAGACAATGCACAGGGTGGAAATCTGGTGGTTAACTTAACTGTAGGGTGTAACTCACATCTCCTCTGCTATTCCTACAGTCTCTCTAGTTGTCCTCATGCTGTCTTGAAACTGCCTCATTTCTATTTTCAGATGTCCTCTGTGGTGAAAATATATTACAGGCAACTTATCCGCTCCCTTGGTCTGATGCAATCCAATCCTGGTATAAGCAAGTGGCTAATTTCAAATATGGTACTGGAGCAATCAGTGACAATGCCCCTATTGGTGGCTACACTCAGGTATGGGGATTAATGACAAATTTCCAACAAATGAAATATTGTTTTAGGAAGAAAAGTGATACCAGTCTGGAAATAAAATATATTTATCTGAACACCCATGTGTCTCCATCAAAGTCAATGGAAATGTGTCTGTGTAATTAAGGAAAGTTAGGAGACTACACCTCTAGAAACTTATCATTACTGTTATCTGTCATTCACTGCCTGATCCAAAGTCCACTGAACTAATTCAGAGTCTTTCCATTTACTTCAAAGGGCACTGGATCAGATATTTAATAAGATATATTCCAGCTGAAAATTATGATATTTTTCTTCTTCCCAAAATGGGACCAAATGTCAAAGTATCTTAAATTACTAATAATATACTAAATTGTGGAATGACCATTTCTGAAAAATGTTGATTTGGAAATGTCAAAGCAACATATTTCAAAGCATTGATTAGAAACAAAACATTTCTTTTCTTGTCTGAAAAATCGTACAGGTGCTCTACAAAAGGTGGTTGGTTACATGGTTCAGGCTCCTCTTTCTCCCAGCTGCTAAATTGCATTTTTTTAAAAGCTAAATATACAGAAATATTTCCTTGATATTACTTTTCCATCTAAGCAGTTGCTACAGTTCCCAGAGGGATGTTATGGGTTTAGGAACTGAAGGGCTGCTGCTCTGTGAGACCATGAAGGGGATCTCAGACAATCCATGAATGAAATGAAACCTTGCTGATTGAGTGTACTTATTTTCATGCCTGCAGGTGGTTTGGTATCGTTCTTACCAGATTGGATGTGGAGTTGCCTACTGTCCTCAGAATAAGTTCCAGTTCTTTTATGTTTGCCAGTACTGTCCCGCGTACGTACCAATATATATTTCCTTTAAGTTGAAACACTCTGTAAGATGTTTTGAAACCTTCCAGGTAGGGCTGTCAATTACCTGCCGTTAACGCATGCGATTAACGCACCGCACAATTAATGCATTGATTTTTTTAACGCGCATTAATGGCAAACCCTCATGAGCTGCTCCGAAGAACCTGTCTGGTCAGGCGCAGTAATGCAAGCCGCTACCAGAGGATGGGAAAAGAAGAGGCTACAGAAAGTAAAGTAGGTCTCATCCCCGCATTTTTAAGTAAAAGCAGGACGGCCAGGCGCTCGCCAGACTCGTAGGGTGACCAGACAGTAAATGTGAAAAATCAAGACAGGGGGTGGGGTGGGTGGGGGGGGGTAATAGGAGCCTATATAAGAAAAAGACCCAAATAAATATCGGGACTGTCCCTATAAAATCGGGACATCTGGTCACCCTATGCCAGAGCCACCCCTCACCCCTTGCAGGGTTCACCCGAGCCACCCTCCCCATGCCTCCCGGGGCTGGGGCTATCTCCTCCCCACCCTGTGCTGCCAACATCTGGGGCTGCCCCCACTCCCCCAGAACTCCACACTGCCCACGGTGGGGTCTCCCCCTCCCAGCCCTGTGCCGCCCGCAGCTGGGGCTGACCCCTCCCCCGCGTGCCACCCAGGGCTGGGACTGACCTCCATCCCAAGCTCAGGGGCTGACCCCCACCCCAGAGCCCTGTGTCGCCCATAGCTTAGGCTGAACCCTCCCCACAGCTTCTCACTGCCCATGGCTGGGGCTCAATCCCCCCATAGTGCTGCACCGCCCCTGGCTGAGCCTGATCCCCACCCCCTGCTCTGCGCTGCCCCTGGCTGAGCCTGATCCCCACCCCCGAGCGTCTCACCTCCCCCGGCTGAGGCTTATTTCCCCCCCGCCCCATCTCTGTGCCACCCAGGGGTCAGTTCTGAAGCCAGCACTGCTCTCCAGCAGCAGATTTCTCCGCTTTCCTGTGAGCAGGCAGGGCTGCCTTCAGCTGACCTGCAGGCAGCATCCGCCTCTCTCCACTCTGCCTTGCCTCCGGGACAAATGACCCGTTTTGGCGAAGAAGTAGGGACAGCCGGGACAGAGCTGAAAAAGGGACGTATCGTCACCCTAGCCAGCCCAGGCCCTATTGTTCCCGGCTGGCCCCTCACTCCCGGGACCAACCCCCCTGCGTCGTGCCCCATTGCCGCTCGCTCTGGGGGTACCCCATAGAGAACGTGGGCCTGGCAAGCTCAGCCTCCTTGCACCAGCCTCTCCTCCCCTGAGTATGGTGAGTCCCTGAGGTAAAAGCCACCCTCCCTTGCAAGCAAGGGCCCACTCAGCTGAAGGGAGCCCAGCTAGCTCAGTAAAAGGCGGAGAGCCCAGTACCAGAAACCACCCTTCCAGAAGTAGCAGCAAGACACCTCCCTCCCCCTCCTCCTGCCCAAGTGATTGCTTGCTCCTCCCCGTTGTCAGCCCCTGTCCTCCCAGACCCTCCTCCTGCACAAGTCGTTGCTTACTTCCCCCCTCTGCTGTCCTCACCCAACACTGAATGCTTGTTTGTCTGAGCGACTGGCTGAACAAGAAGTAGGACTGAGCGGACTTGTAGGCGCCAAAGTTTTATATTGTTTTATGGTTACGTGCTGTTGTTCTTTTTTACATAATTCTACATTTGTGAGTTCAACATTCATGATAAAGAGATTGCAAGACAGTACTCCAATGAGGTGAATTGAAGTTTCTTTTTTACAGTGCAAATGTTTGCAATCAAAAATAAATATAAAGTGAGCACTGTACACTTTGTATTCTGTGCTGTAATTGAAATCAAAATATTTGAAAATGTAGAAAACATCCAAAAATATTTAAATAAATGGTATTCTATTATTGTTTACAGCGCGATTAATCATGATTAATTTTTTTAACTGCTTGACAGCCCTACTTCTAAGGTATCTACATGACTAAAAACTGGGAAACAAGGAAGCAGGTGCATGCTCAGATAATGGCTCCTAGAACTGAAATATCCTAGAAATATCCTATTTCAATTGGGTAAAAATTTGCAAGCATCGATGTTGTCAACACTTTTCGATACAAAGGGAGTGAAGCTAAAACAGTCATGCACTGACTTTGGGTCACATTGTTAATATTTATTTTATTGAATGTTGAAATGAAAGCCTACGTTTAAGTGCCTTGCAGAACAGGTTTGGGCCGTTGAATCGGAGCTCAAGCGCTCAGACATTCATGCAAAGCAAACAGGAGAGGGCCACAGATATTTTCAAAAGCAAGTTTTGATTTAGTTGTAAATGAATATTCAGAGGGAGAGAGGGTATTTTAATATTTGTATACCTCCAATACTGACCTACCTCAAAGGGGTGCTATAAGGGTTATTTCATTACTGTCCAAAACATATCTGGAAGTCTTTGGATGGAAGGTGCAGAGGATTAATTGTGTTACTGTATATTCTATACAAGGACCGAATTATTATATTGAATTTAAAAAAAATTATAATCACGGAAATGTATGTCTTTCTTTCCTTTCAAATAGAACATCCTCTATCCAAAGCATAATTTGAACTAAAACAGGATTGTTTAGAAGCAGGTTTCCCACACAATCTATGGAATGAGTTCTACGTTATACAGTATGTTAACTTTATTTTAAAGGGATATATTATGTTTGGGTTGCTTTTTAATTTCAGAGGAAACAATGTAGCAGACTTATCTAAACCATACAAACAGGGACCAACGTGTGGCGATTGCCCTGATGCCTGTGACCGAGGACTCTGCAGTAAGTTAATGGTCTTTTGTTCTTTCCAGATCTTTCCTGAAGAAATAAATAATGCGAGATTACCTTGGATAGTAACTAAGGTTAAGATTTTCTCACAGTTATTTTTAATAAACGTCACAGGCAGGTGACAGGCAACAAACAAAAATCACAGGAGCCCCTGACCTCTTTGTGACTTTACTAAAAATAACCAGGGGGCAGAGCTAGGTGGGGGGGAGGAATGACAGCTGGAGTCCCATGGAGAAGACTGACAGGCCGAGCCCCCCAGCCACTGGGGCGGGCACAGCCCCAGCTCCAGCAGCCGCAGCCATGGGGGGTGGGGGGGTCGCACAGCCCCCAGCTCCTGAGCTGGCGGCAGCTGTGGGGCAGGGGCACATAATCCCAGGTTCAACCCCAGCCATAGCCACTTAGGCTCACAGCCCCAGCTGCAGCCATGGGGGGATGGGGAGAGTCACACGGCCCTGGGAAGCCACAAGGGGGGGGCATGACCCTGGCTGCAGCCCCCACTGCAAGCTGCAGGGTCCTGGTTCCGGCCCCAGTTGCAGGGCAGGGGTGCACAGTCCTTCCTCCAGGCCCAGCTTCAGCCGCTGACAGCTGAAGCCGAAGAAGACAGGGAGGTCCGGTAAAGTCACGGAATCCGTGACTGATGTGACCTTCCTGACTGAATCACAGCCTTAAGAATAACATTGTGTTGAGAGTTCTGTCAAGAGAGTCCTCATCCCTTTGAAATCTGTTGTTTACTCAACTCTTTCACAATAATCCCTTAGAAACTTAAAACAGACACTTATACAACTTTCCCCTGCTTTTTCTCAAACTGTACAATAAAATCCTCTGGTATCTCTCAAACGATAGAAGTGCTATTTTGGGCAATATTTAATAAATAAGAGTCACATTAAAACAGTCATGGGTAAAGTAAATCCCATCAGCTCTGTCATAGCGTTAGACATGCATCAGTGATCTATGTAATCTAGGTAGTGCTAGCAGTGCCCTCTGTTGGGGACCTCAGCACTAAGTATTCAATCTAAAGTTTTTCAGCCCCATACACTTAGGGACACAAACACCCAATACACACACAAGCTGGTGGGTTACACGTATGCACAGAGCTCTGCATATGCATTGGAGCTTTGCAGGCCTCAGTTAAGTGTGAGCAAAAGTGTGTATATGGTTAAGTGTGCAAATAGTTTCACCTTCCAGTTTGCATTCACCCCCCTCCGACTCTAGTCTCTGAAACTGAGAAAAAGAATAATTCTCTACTTCACTGTACTTTGTTGTGGAGCTTAATTTATTAAAGCTTAAAGAACACTTTGAGATCTTCAGAGGAAAGGTGCTTATTATTATTACCAGCAATGATTTGTGTTCAGAACAATAAATTCCTAACAAAAATGAAAATAAACTGTCCTATTCTTGGTACAACCTTACAGTTCAGTCCTTTTGTATCTCCACTAACTTCAGTTGATTTGTACAATGGTTGATTTTGGCTTGTTACACTGTATGATATGGCTGATCTTCTGTTTCAAAGTGATATTCAGTGAATGCCAGTGACTAAATTCTACCGTGGCCTGAGCACAACTTTGATTCTACTTTCACTTACATCAGTGTAAATCCACTGAAGGTAGTTTAACTGAGCTCAGAATGAGGCCCAGCAGGTTAAAAACAGAGAGGCAAACAAGACTACATAGGTTTATGAAGACAATGGATTGAAAAATACATTTTGAAAGGAAAACAATTAACTGATTTAGGACTGACTTATCCTTTTATCATCTAACTCTGTTTACCATTTGGTTTATTTCAGCCAACCCTTGCAAGTATATGGATAAATACACAAACTGTGCCACCTTAAAAGACCTCTTTGGCTGTAATCATTCTGTGGTGAAGGAAAATTGTCATGCTTCCTGCAAATGCACCACTGAAATAAAATAATATCCTGCTATCCATCACTTTCTCTTCCTTGAGATTGTTTTATTTGAAAGAGAAAAGAACCAAGGATAAAACAAAACAAAACAATTCTCAATGTTTTCATAACCGCTTGAATTCTGGGTAAAACGATGAAGTTCCGCTCTGCATTATGTGTTATATGTCCTGAATATTGTTCAGTAATTGAAACTATTTCCATAATTACTTTAGATTATTCAAAAATCTTATTTTAGCTATTAATGGGCATAGGTCTATTGCAGGAACGGGTGGGTGAGGTTCTGTGGCCTGCAATGTGCATGATGATCATGATGGGTCCCTTCTGGTCTTAAAGTCTAAATGAGTCTACTTCAGAGCATGGAACTCCTGCTGAATTTTATCCTTAAACAGGAAATAGAGTCATAATCTACTTGACTATACTTTTGTATTGCACATTAAATTTCAGTTGATTTGCCACTGACCTTTGATTATAAAATGAATGTAATCCTGCTAAATAAAAGCATTGTTTAACTCCATCATTGCAAAGTAATTCTTGCCTGTAATTCTTTGCCACAGTGAATGTAATATTTCACAAAGAATTTAAGCCAAAGAATGCTTTCAGTTAAACTTTACTTATGCAAATTACCTCTCCTTCATAAGAGCAACTGATTCACCGAAAATATTATGTGAAGCCATTGAAAAAATAGCAAACAGGACAAATACATGTATTACTCATATACATTTAATTATAATAATAATAATCAGACATCCATGTTTCATGTTCTTCCTGCACCTCCTAACTATATTGTAGTTGATCATTAGATGGCGCTAGTGTTACACCTGAGCAATGGTTACAGACCTACATATGGGTTTTAAACACGTTGTATTAAAGTATGAAGTATTCCAAAATTCTAATATCCATTACCACTGAGGGTCCGATGCCTGATACGCAGGGTGTGTTGTAGTGCAGCGCTTTGTATTTTGATGAGAGAGCAGTGTATAGTAAGATGAGGGGCAGTTATTTAGATTCTGCTGTGATTAGCTCCTTCCAATTGGAAATTTCCCCCATATCTCACATTCTTCGAGCGCTATGGGAGCTGCATGAGTTCTGAAAAGGGGGCACAGAGGAGATAAAATTAAGTTATTCCACCCTCCTTTTCCAGAGTACATCTGTACAGCCAAGATCAGGGATGTGCATTGACTTTGCCCATTGTTAGATCAAGTTTAAGCTCAGGCCCTGGGCCGCTGATATGCCCTATAAGCTGTCCAAGCTGGTTTGGAGATGGCCTTGGCCCCATATCCACCTTACCCTCATCTAGGAAACTAGCACCTGCAAGCTCCCTAGAATGGGACAATGTTTGTGCTCCTCTACAAGATCTAGCTGAGATCTTAGTCCCCATCACCACAATACCCAAGAACCTCACATTCCCTTGAGGTCAAGAAATATCACTGTCCCCTTTTTATCAATGGGGAACTGAAGGCTAGACAAACTTGTAGCCCAATTCTATGGCCATTGAATTCAATGAGACCCCTTCTATTGGCTTCAGTGGGAGAGGCTCAAGTTTAAGACACTAAACCAAGGCCACACAGTAAGGCTGAGATGAGGTTGGGAATTGAACAGTGGTCTCCCAAGCCACAGACCAATGCCTTAATCTCAAGACCCTTTTTCCATACAATGGCTGAGCCACATACAGACAAACAAGAAGTAAGCCCTTCTTGTAAAATGTTGCTCTGACAATAAAATGGATGCCAGAGAAATGTAATCCCCATGCTAAGTAACATTTTCTACTACAGAAAGGAGATAAGCACCACATTGAAACCCAAGATAAAAATCAAACCAATAGATGGTGAAAGGATTTTTGTCTGTTTGAAGGAACTTGACCCTTAGGTTTGACTTACATCACTGTGGGTCAGGAGCAATTCCATTGACCTCAACTGAATTAAAACCAATGTAAGTGAGAGCCACCTTCTCTGATAAGAGGCCAAGACTTTCAAAAGCAAATAGTGCCTCAGTGTTTGGCACCCCCCTTCTGTTCCCTCAACAGGTTTTAATTATCAGAAAAACTGAACACCTATCCTCTGAAAAATCAGACCCCTTCAACGTGACTCAAATTGGACACCCAACGACTGATACACCCAAAATTGCTAGTCACTTTTGAAAATGCTGGCTAGAATCCAAGACTAATAGCTTAAATCTGAGACCAGATTTTTCCATCCTGCTCGTTTTAAGGGATAAGAGGAACATCGGGTCCAGTCATATGAAAAATCTCATCCCAACATGATCAGAAATCATCCCCAAGGGGTGAGGAGTAAGACACGGCACTTAACACCATCCACTTTTTATGTCACAGACAGAAGAAGAGACTTGATCATTAAAACAAAAGCACACATGGAAATGTATTGAGACTTAATCACAGACTTGCAGAAAGCTGGATAGTGGGAACAAGAAAGGGATATTCACCCCACACAGTCTGTTCAACCCAAAACAGAGAGAAATTACATTGGTCCCAATCTAATCATCTTTACTCAGTTACTCCCCTGCTCAGCTTACCACATGCTACTGAGTAGAGCTTTTGGTAGGGTACAATACCGAAGATATTCATCAATTTTAAGGCCAGAAATGCCCATTATTAGTTCATCAAGCCTGACCTCCTGTACCACACTCTGACAAACCCTGAAACAGGCAGGAAAGGCTTAAACACCAGACATAGACTCAATTAGCTCTGCTCTGCTCCACCTGTGCTGGGCATAAGGCCTGGGAGATGGACTTAAAAGGAGGGAAGGCCACTAGTTGGGGCCTGATGGGGAAGGAGAGCAGACAGGCTGCTCCTGTGTGGGCCAAGAAACATGGCTGGGTCTAGGAGCTCTCTGAAGATTGCAGCCTGCCAGAGCTCCTGTGTAGAAGGGTGGGCCTGACCTAGATTCATTGGCCTGTTAAGATCCAGGAGCCTGTTAAGTGTGTTAAGGAAAAGTTAGCACATGTGACTCCATTTTGGTTTGGGGCCCACCATTATCTAAAAGCAAGCACATCATGCACCAGGAGGAGTGTGTCTTCTGCATTCCTGTGAAAATCCTCCTCCTTGTCTCCAGCCTGCCTTGACTCCCAGTATCTGTTCTTTTGTCGGTCCCTAACTCCCCATCTCCTGGCCTTTGATGTGAGGCCTCCCATCCTGATAATAAAAGTTACTGATGTATAGCTTTAGGACCATGCTGTGTAATTAATATACTGGTTTAGCACGAGGAATGCACCAAGCAGGGATAGGTGGTAGATAAGAGAAGGGTTTGTTTATTGGCTAAGGTTTCCGATGCACGAGGGCAACATGCTTTGCTAAAAAGTATATAACCTTTGTATAATCTGTATTCGGGGTCCCCTCCTGGCTAGCAGGGGGGCACCACGCTCGAGCATAATAAACTTAGTATTTTTTGGAAACTCTGCAGTTGTGGACTTTGTTTATGTGCCTCAGCCTAGATTCGAACTGTGCGTGTCCTACCAGGTGTAATTCGCAGCATTTGTGTGCGTGTCCTACCAGGTGTAATTCGCAGCATTTGGGTGCGTGTCCTACCAGGTGTAATTCGCAGCATTTGGGTGCGTGTCCTACCAGGTGTAATTCGTAACAGTTTTGGTGACCACAAAGGGACTCTAGGCTCACCCCAACAAGCGAGACTACACTCCTCCTCTCGGACAGCTCCAGCCGGCACAGGGTGAGTTCACCTTTGAGAACTCCGAGGGGGGGGAGGGTTGAGCCGTCGCTTAGGCAATAAGGTGGCACATTTGGTGTCCTTTTGGTAGCCCATTATGGGTTCTGGGCAGAGTGTAAGTAAGGGGACCCCTTTGGCTGAAATTCTCGAGAATTGGGGGAATATTTCTGGTGCCCATGGGTTAGGTAAAAAAAAAAAAAAGCTGTAACCTTGTGCGAGGTTGAGTGGCCAGCACTAGCAACTCAAACACTTTTCAAATGGCCACTGGATGGTTCCTTTGCTGGGAAAAAATTAACAGCGCTTAGAAAAAGGCTGGAGAACAAAGCTCCAGCCCAGATGGATTATTGGTATGTATGGGACAACTGGGCTTATGCGCGTGCGAAAGGACGTCCTCTTTCCTCCTCCTTTTCTTATTCATCTCAGGGGTCTCTAGCCCCGCTCTGTGCTATGCCTGCTTCTGCCCCTCCTCCGGCTTACCCTCGGCTTTCTGACTTATGCCAGTCACCTCCTTGCTTGCCAATTAGCCGTGCTTTCTGTCCAGGTGACAAGCCTCATGGGGGGAGAACTCGGGTAGCCCTTGTAAGTGAAAATATTTAAGAAAAGAGACCAGGAGGGCTGGGGGCTAGTTAAGAAGCCCACCCTCCTTGTTAATTTGGTAGTAAAACAAAGCTGGTGCTCATGGAAGGGACAGTTCAGAGAAAAAAACAGGATCGGGCCCAAGCGGGCAGGCAACAGATAGAGAGATTGGAAAACAGGTTGGAAACTTGGAGGTCATAGTGAAAAAAGAGGAGTAAATAATTACAGGAATGGAAAACGTAAATCCCGGAATAATACTTGAAATGGTAAAATCTAAGTTAATTGGGTGTTGTTTTGGTAAATAAGCAAGTAATTTAAGAAAGGAAAGTAAAAAGTTAACTCTGTAGTTGCTGGAAAGAATTAAGCAGTTAAACTTTGTGAAATACTGGAAAGAAAAAGAATTCTTGGTTTCTTTGCAGCCATTTTGGAAAAAATGGGCCCTTTTCCAAAGAAATGCAATTATACAGTGCTACTTAATTCATATTTTATTAGGCTCCAAGGGGCTAAAATAGGTGGTGTCTTCCTTTTCAGGTCACTGTGTGTTTGACAGCAGGAGTTAAAAGTAAAAGGCAATCAAAAGTCTGGTAAAGTTTATTGTGCCCTTTTTAAAGTAAGAATCTTTAAGCTGTGGATCCAAAAGCAAGCCGGAAAGCATTTGTTTTAATGTAAATTACCTAACTGTTAAGGTAGAGGCCACTGAAACCTGGGCTGCCTATAAAACAAATACAAGAAAATATGGCAAAAAGAAAAGGAGTACTTGTGGCACCTTAGAGACTAACCAATTTATTTGAGCATGAGCTTTCGTGAGCTACAGCTCACTTCATCTGATGAAGTGAGCTGTAGCTCACGAAAGCTCATGCTCAAATAAATTGGTTAGTCTCTAAGGTGCCACAAGTACTCCTTTTCTTTTTGCGAATACAGACTAACACGGCTGTTACTCTGAAAGAAAATATGGGTAATTCCTCTGTTTATTAATTAACAAGGGTATTTGTATAAAAAGGAGATATTTTAAGCAATGACTGACTGCCCAAAAGGGGTAAATCTGTGTTGGTTTTTTTTGTCTTTCAAAAAAATCAGAGAAAACTGATGCCAGCTAAAAAGCAATTCAACATCTCATGAATTTACTGGCACAATAGGAATTCTGTTCTGTGTTCTATGTCCTGTCTTGTGGTGTTTGTCTTGTGGCCAGAATTGCTGTGTTTAATTTTTCATAGGACAGTTTAGTTTAAAACTAAATAGAAGGGTTAAATCAAAATGCAGATACTTATTTTATTCAACTTGCAATACAAAGTGTTTGGATAATATCAGAAAAATGTGATATACTAAAGTTTAATACATTTGCTTAAGTAAAAAAAAAAATTTCATTGGCCAGATCTTTTAATTAAAAAAAATTGTTGTTAAAATTTGCACACCAACAGTCTTTGGAAGCAAGGACATGAAAGGTTAACCCACTCCCCATATTATACATGGGATCCTTCTGACTACCTCAAATTTCTAGCCAGAGGGCTGGGGAGGGAGGAAAGCTATTGGACACCAGAGGTTGTACCAAGTGGACTCCTCAAAAGTAGGTGTGCTTGTCCTGGCTTGTTGCTCCAAAGCTCTGTAATAAAGTCATTTTCCTAAAAGGGTGTATATGGCATACATTAAACAATAAGACTAAAGTGCTGTATAATGGGCAATGTATATGTATTCCTTTTTAAACAAAGGTGTATAAGTAAAAAGTAAAAGTTTCCTTTGCAGGTTAATAACAGCCAAAAAGGGGAGAAGAAAAAAAAACGAAAAACGAGCTAATTCAATGCTGTAGCTGGCAGGCTCGGTCCAAAGATAAGACACTGGCCTGCCCAAGGACACTACTCACAGCTAAGATTTGGCTAACAGCCAAGAAAGAGGGGGGCTTGACTGTGCCCAAGCAGCTGTAAGATCTGCAACACACTGCCAGACATTAATGAAATGCATTAGGTCTCTGTATTTACAGGTAAAAGAAGTCCTGCTTCAAGAATCCTGAGCAAACCTGCCATTTGTTAAAACCAAGTGACTGGGTCTACATATAGGTCCATCAACAAAAGACTACTCTGGCCCCATGCTGGAAAGGCCCTTATTAAGTCCTGCTAACTACCAACACCGCTGTGAAGTGCCAAGGACTGACTGCCTGGACCCATGCTTCTTACTGCAAAAAGATCCCTCCACCTCAAGATGACTTCACTTTGACTACTGATCAGCCTGTCCCTCCTTCTGGGTTTTTTTTTCTTTCCTCCTTTTGGACAGCAGGGGAAAGGACAAGGGGAAGTGCTAGTAACCTCTCCCTTGTCCACTGACAGAGCTAACCTGCATTCAGTATTTGCTAAAAAAACCAAAGCACTACAGGGTGACGTGCTAGTAACCTCTCCCCTGTATAATGCAAAACCATGACTGTTCCAAGAAAGAAGAAGAAACGCCTGCTCTGCTCAAACCACCAAGATCCAAGGATTCCTGACTGCAAAAGGCACTGAAAATTGGCCTTGGTGACAAAGACAAAGCATTGTACATTGGCAGGGAGGGAGTTGCGGGATGTATTCTTGGGAATGTGGAGTAAAGTAGTGGGGTGGGTTTATTCCAAAGGCTGGAATCTGTGCTTGTAGGCAAGTATGAATACCAAAAACGCCTTACAGCCACGAACATTAGTCCCACCATCTGCCACCACTCCTTTGCAGGTAAAGGTTCCTGGATCCAACATAGCTACGTTAAGTTGGCGCTGGGACCCCCACCTGACCCTGACAAGCCATTGGACAAGCCACTTCACGAATGAACACCACGACCAACCCATGGACTAAGCTTTCCAGTTACAGGGACCTTCACAACCCACCAGGACTTTTTGTGTTTCTGTTTATTGGACTTACATTGGGGGTAGTGTTTTTTGTATGGTACAGGGGAGGATGCCGACTTTGGTATGGTTTGCCTGGGGGGTTCCTCTCCCTATTCCCAAGTCCAGTACAAGAATGGAAGGGCAATAGCTTTTTGAATTTAACCCGTGCCATAAAACAGGGTGTAAATCAAACGCAGTGTTGGATTTGTATTCATACCCTCACATATTTGGGTCAGGGGGTCCCGTTGGTAGAGGTACCTATTCCCCTTAATCGAACACTCCAAACTAAGCTATGGGCAAACACATTTAACTGGAATGTTACAATCCAAATATGGTCTATTAATATGGTGGACCAGGGTAATTATGCTTTATGTGTGTCACGACGTAAGGGCATAGAAAATACAGTTTTTGTAGGAAATTTTGTGGGGTGTAACGACACCACCCAAATCAGCTCTGGTGCAGGAGGCCCCTCTACCTACTCCAGGACCCCGTGGCCAGTCCCCAAGGGGTCTGGCTGGTATTGGTTATGCAATCACACAGCCTATAAGGTTCTCCCAGCAGGATGGTGTGGTACATGTACCTTAGGGGCTATAGTACCCGCCGTGACAGTACACCAGAACCTGACCCGGGGAGAGATCCGCAATCTAGTATGGAGGGACCGATGAAGTATTCCTTTAAACCCCCTTTCTCAATGGCCCAAAGGCTTTCACTCCTTTGTGCGTCGGTTTCTGCCATGGTTGGGAGTAAGCAAGCTGGAGAAAGCTATAGTTAACATTTCAGCTGCTTTGGAATTAATGGCAAATGCTACTGCAGATGCTCTATCTGCCCTTCAAATGGAAGTCACCCAGCTATCCCAAACTACATTGCAAAACCGCCTAGCCCTGGATTATCTCCTTGCAAATCAGGGTGGGGTTTGTGCTCTGGTCAACTCAAGCTGTTGTGTTTTTGTAAATCAGCACCATAGGGTGGAAACTGACATCCACATCCTCAAGCAACAGGCAGCCCTATTCCACCACATCAGCCTCAACACTACCAGCGCCGGATTCCAGGAGGTCTGGGACTGGCTCACCTCACGGCTACCGGATGTGGGGACTTGGAGACGGCGTATTTTGTATTTACTTTTTTTGACTGTTATTGTTTTTGTGTTATTTTTTTGTATGCCTACAATGCTGCAGTATGTGCTGTCGGCAGTTGCTAACCCTGCAGCGCGGTTGCTCAGCCCCGATATAACTTACTGACGTACAAAAAAAAAAAGGGGAGAACTGTTAAGGAAAAGTTAGCACCTGTGACTCCATTTTGGTTTGGGGCCCACCATTATCTAAAAGCAAGCACATCATGCACCAGGAGGAGTGTGTCTTCTGCATTCCTGTGAAAATCCTCCTCCTTGTCTCCAGCCTGCCTTGACTCCCAGTATCTGTTCTTTTGTCGGTCCCTAACTCCCTATCTCCTGGCCTTTGATGTGAGGCCTCCCATCCTAATAATAAAAGTTACTGATGCATGGCTTTAGGACCATGCTGTGTAATTAATATACTGGTTAGCACGAGGAACGCACCAAGCAGGGATAGGTGGTAGATAAGAAAAGGGTTTGTTTATTGGCTAAGGTTTCCGATGCACGAGGGCAGCATGCTTTGCTAAAAAGTATATAACCTTTGTATAATCTGTATTCGGGGTCCCCTCCTGGCTAGCAGGGGGGCACCATGCTCGAGCATAATAAACTTAGTATTTTTTGGAAACTCTGCAGTTGTGGACTTTGTTTATGTGCCTCAGCCTAGATTCGAACTGTGCGTGACCTATCAGGTGTAATTCGTAGCATTTGTGTGCGTGTCCTACCAGGTGTAATTCGCAGCATTTGGGTGCGTGTCCTACCAGGTGTAATTCGCAGCATTTGGGTGCGTGTCCTACCAGGTGTAATTCGTAACAAGTGTTAAGACAGGCTGTTGCAGCTGGGGGCCTGCCTGCCAGGAAGGGGATTAAGAGCTGAGCTGGGCTGGGGTCAAGATTATGTTTGTCTGGTGTCTCGGTTGGTTTTTGACTGAGGGACTCAGTTAATCTGGAAGGGGTTGAATTCTCTGCAGCAACTTGGCTGGAGGGCTAAGCCACATCTCCAGTGCAAGTGGGCTGAAGACTATGTAGGGAAACTGAGGCAGATCTTCTGTATCAGCACTCCAGGAAGGGGCACATTAGGATGGCATCTCTGCTACACACTCACCACAGAATTTTGTTATTCCTGTACGGAACTCAATAACCTGTGACTGACTAAAGCATATCACCCAGAAAGGCACCTTGTCTTGATTTGAAATAGGGTAGAATACAAAATATGGCTGGTGAGTAGGAAGCGCTCTCTCTTTCCCCACCTCTATTCATATGTACTACCTCTGAGACTGTACATTTACCAGTAGGATCCCTGGTAGGGAGCTGGGTAGGATAAGGGTTATGTGTAGGATGTACCACGTGTTTCCCAGCTCAGAGATTCATAGATACTAAGGTCAGAAGGAACCATTATGATCATCTAGTCTGACCTCCTGCACAACGCAGGCCACAGAATTTCACCCACCCACTCCTGCGAAAAACCTCACCTATGTCTGAGCTATTGAAGTCCTCAAATCATGGTTTAAAGACTTCAAGGAGCAGAGAATCCTCCAGCAAGTGACCCGTGCCCCATGCTACAGAGGAAGGCGAAAAACCTCCAGGGCCTCTTCCAATCTGCCCTGGAGTAAAATTCCTTCCCAACCCCAAATATGACGATCAGCTAAACCCTGAGCATATGGGCATGATTCACCAGCCAGATACTACAGAAAATTCTTGCCTGGGTAACTCAGATCCCACCCCAGCTAACATCCCATCACAGGCCATTAGGCCTATTTACCATGAATATTTAATTACCAAAATCATGTTATCCCATCATACCATCTCCTCCATAAACTTATCGAGTTTAATCTTAAAGCCAGATAGATCTTTTGCCCCCACTGCTTCCCTTGGAAGGCTATTCCAAAACTTCACTCCTCTGATGGTTAGAAACCTTCATCTAATTTCAAGTCTAAACTTCCTGGTGGCCAGTTTATATCCATTTGTTCTTGTGTCCACATTGGTACTGAGCTTAAATAATTCCTCTCCCTCTCCGGTATTTATCCCTCTGATATATTTAAAGAGAGCAATCATATCTCCCCCTCAACCTTCTTTTAGTTAGGCTAAACAAGCCAAGCTCCTTGAGTTTCCTTTCATAAGACAAGTTTTCCGTTCCTCGGATCATCCTAGTAGCCCTTCTCTGTACCTGTTCCAGTTTGAATTCATCCTTCTTAAACATGGGAGACCAGAACTGCACACAGTATTCCAGGTGAGGTCTCACCAGTGCCTTGTATAACAGTACTAAAACCTCCTTATCCCTACTGGAAATACCTTGCCTGATGCATCCCAAGACCGCATTAGCTTTTTTCACAGCCATATCACATTGGCGGCTCATAGTCATCCTATGATCAACCAATACTCCAAGGTCCTTCTCCTCCTCTGTTACTACTCATTGATGCGTCCCCAGCTTATAACTAAAATTCTTGTTATTAATCCCTAAATGTATAACCTTACACTTCTCACTATTAAATTTCATCCTATTACTATTACTCCAGTTTACAAGGTCATCCAGATCCTCCTGTATGATATCCCGGTCCTTCTTTAAATTGGCAATACCTCCCAGCTTTGTATCATCCGCAAACTTTATTAGCACACTCCCACTTCTTATGCCGAGGTCAGTAATAAAAAGATTAAATAAGATTGGTCCCAAAACTGATCCTTGAGGAACTCCACCGGTAACCTCCCTCCAGCCTGACAGTTCACCTTTCAGTAGGACCCGTTGTAGTCTCCCCTTTAACCAATTCCTTATCCACCTTTCAGTTTTCATATTGATCCCCATCTTTTCCAATGTAACTAATAATTCCCCATGTGGCACGGTATCCAACGCCTTACTGAAATCTAGGTAAATTAGATCCACTGCATTTCCTTTGTCTAAAAAATCTGTTACTTTCTCAAAGAAGGAGATCAGGTTGGTTTGGCACGATCTACCTTTTGTAAAACCATGTTGTATTTTGTCCCATTTACTATTGACTTCAATGTCCTTAACTACTTTCTCCTTCAAAATTTTTTCCAAGACTTTGCATACTACAGATGCCTATAGTTACCTGGATCACTTTTTTTCCCTTTCTTAAAAATAGGAACTATGTTAGCAATTCTCCAATAAAACGGTACAACCCCTGAGTTTACAGATTCATTAAAAATTCTTGCTAATGGGTTTGCAATTTCAGGTGCTAATTCCTTTAATATTCTTGGATGAAGATTATCTGGGCCCCCCGATTTAGTCCCATTAAGCTGTTCGAGTTTCGTTTCTACCTCAGATATGGTAATATCTACCTCCATATCCTCATTCCCATTGTCATGCTACCATTATCCCTAAGATCCTCTTTAGCCTTATTAAAGACTGAGGCAAAGTATTTGTTTAGATATTGGGCCATGCCTAGATTATCCTTGACCTCCACTCCATCCTCAGTATTTAGCGGTCCCACTTCTTCTTTCTTTGTTTTCTTCTTATTTATATGGCTATAGAACCTTTTACTATTGGTTTTAATTCCCTTTGCAAGGTCCAACTCTACTTGACTTTTAGCCTGTCTCACTTTATCCCTACATGTTCTGACCTCAATAAGGTAGCTTTCCTTGCTGATCCCTCCCATCTTCCACTCCCTGTATGCTTTCTGCTTTTTCTTAATCACCTCTCTGAGATGCTTGTTCATCCAGCTTGGTCTACAACTCCTGCCTATGAATTTTTTCCCCTTTCTTGGGATGCAGGCTTCCTATAGCTTCTGCAGCTTTGATTTAAAGTAATCCCAGGCCTCCTCTACCTTTAGATCCATAAGTTCTTCAGTCCAATCCACTTCCCTAACTAATTTCCTTAATTTTTGAAAGTCAGCCCTTTTGAAATCAAAAACCCTAGTTGCAGATTTATTTTTGTTAATCCTTCCGTTCAGTTTGAACTGAATTAGCTCATGATCACTTGAACCAAGATTGTCCCCTATAACCATTTCTTCTATGAGGTCCTCACTACTCACCAAAACCAAATCTAAAATGGCATCCCCTCTAGTCAGTTCAGCAACTACTTGATGAAGGAATCCATCAGCTATCGCATCTAGGAATATCTGAGCCCTATTATTATTACTAGCACTCGTCCTCCAGTCTATATCTGGGAAGTTAAAGTCTCCCACGATCACACAGTTTCCATTAGTATTTACTTCATTAAAAACATTAAAGAGGGCTCTATCCATATCCAAATTAGATCCCGGCGGTCTATAGCACACCCCAAGCACTATCCCAGGGGAGGTTCTAATAGTTTTCTTCCCCAATGTAATTTTTGCCCAGACGGACTCTGTCTTATCCATTCCATCACTTCTTATTTCTTTACATTCTACCTCATCATTGATATACAATGCTACTCCACCACCTTTACCTTTATTTCAGTCTTTCCTAAACAGCACATACCCTTCAATACCTGTAGTCCAGTCATGACTACTATTCCACCATGTTTCTGTTATCCTTATAATAGCTGTTTTCACTTCCTGCACCAGTAGCTCTAGTTCCTCCATTTTGTTACCTAGGCTCCTCACATCTTAATTTTTGCTGTTTGGCCTCCCTCACATTCTGTACCCTATTAGGCACGGTCATTCTACAGCCAGTATAACCTATTAGACTGCTAGCCACACTGCCCTTCCTCCTTATATACATTCTTCTACCCACGGCTGTATCCTTTCTTACTTCGTTTTCTTCCCTCTCAATGCTAAAATCCAGCGTGGAGATTACCTGGACATCTCCCAACCATCTCCCCCAAATTCCTAGTTTAAATCTCTCTTAATCAGTTGTGCCAGCCTCCATCCTAGAAGTCTATTTCCTTCCCTACTCAGATGAAGTCCATCCCGAGAGAACTGTCCTCTGTCCATGAATGCCTCCCAGTGGCCATACATCCCAAAGCCCTCCTTATAGCACCACTGCCTAAGCCATCTGTTGATAGTCATAATCTTGTCACGCCTTTGTTGCCCTTCTCTAGGAACAGGCAGAATCCCACTAAAGATCACCTGAGCCTCGATTTCCTTAAGCGTCTTCCCCAACCTAGCATAGTCTCCCTTAATACTTTCCAGCGAGAATCTAGCCGTATCATTTGTTCCCACATGAAGGATAATTAGCGGATTCTTTCCTGCTCCCTTTAGGATCCTTTTCAACCTCAGGTCTACATCCCGTATCTTAGCACCTGGAAGACAGCATACCATGTCAGACATGCTCCTGCTACATCCAATGCTTGGTAGTGTCACCCCAATGCAAAGTGTTTAAGATTCCAAAAGTGGAGGGGCCGCCTTTCCTGACAAAATATAAATAAAATTAATTTCTGGAAAATTAGAATAATTACAAAGGAAACAAGACATCCCCAGCAAAAATTGGTTCAAATTTAAAAAGACAAATACACAGAAGAATGTGAGGGTCCATTAGCAGACTTGTGAAAATGAGTAATTAGGAATGAGACTGAATATTTGCTCCTGGCTCTAGGTAAATCAAAACAAATAAAAAACGTAGAGCAGAATGTTGGGGCCTAGTCTTAGGCTGGTGGGAAAATGGGATAATTAGGAATGGAACAGAATAGTCCAACCACCAAACAAGTTAGGGCCCAACAAATTCTCATCCAGCAGAATGTGACCACCCAGTTCTAAAACATTAGTTCTCCATTTTATCCTACGTGTCATTGAGTAAATCCCCTGGTTGAGTGCAGGGCTGACGATAAATAGGTGATATGTAGGAAACACCACGTAAATCCCAACTCTCTAAATGTACTGCTGAGCATGACACCTCCATGCTAACTCAACTGCTCTGATCCTTAGCTGAGCTCCAGATTCCAAAACTCATAAAATAACACCTAAGCATGGGATAATTGGGCAGGAGATGGGATGTTCCCAACTCTGAGGCACCTGAAACTAAAACAAGAGCTCACACCACAGAATCCTGAGATTGAAGCATAAACTTTTGAAACACTGGGGGTTTAGGAATGACAGATGATATTGAAACCATACAGTCAGCTCAACCCAGAATACACACAGCAAGTAAACTGCTTGGGCCTTATTAGAGAACTTGATTAGTCCTCTTTCCCAAAAAAAGAGTATTGCATAGATTTCTTGGTGGGGTGATGTGATTCTTCTTAGCATATGCGCAACGTGCCATAGGTGGCACATGACCAGGATTCATCACTGAATTTGGACCGTTGGTTGGATCATTAGCTTCCCCGATTTGGGCCAGGTACTGACAGGGAGTGCGATGTGGATGCTGATCCGTGCCGCCCCAGTGACGTGCTAGAAGTATAACAATGATGTGCAGCCAACACCACCTACTGTCCAACCCCTCCCCTATGTCCAGCATAGGCGCCGACTCTGTGGGTGCTTCGGGGCTTGGGCAGAGCCTGGGGTCGAGCACCCCTGGCACTCTGGAAAGTCGGCACCTGTGATGTCCAGTCCCTGAAGTCACCTTTTTGCAAAATCTACTGCTAGGATTCTTAGATGCTGATGTTAGGGTTTCAGATTGAAACAGAATACGCCAACCCCCAAAGAAGTTTGCCCCAAAACACTCACACACAGCAGAATGTGGAAAAATAGTTGTAAAGCAATTCTCTGCTCTCCCCAAAATACTATTGTGCATATCACATTATCAAGTGCAGTAATAAAGGATATGGACGATGAGTAGGAAATACACATGCCTCCCAACTCTCTTCATATGTCCTATTGCTGAGAGAGCCACTTCTAAGGACTTAGCTGATCAAATTAGGAATTGGATTCTAAACTACAGCAACAGTCTTCCTCATAAAATAACTCCCTTAAACATGGCTAAGTAGGCAGAAAATGGGTTAATCACAGCTACAAAGCACATCAGACTAAGACAACAGCTCACATAGTAGGAAACTGAGACCCTAGCGTAGACTTCTGAAGAACTGGAGAATTAGGAATGACAAAGGATATTCCAACCCATATTCCTGATATTCTATAGTCAGTTCAACCCAAAATATGTGCACGTACATGTAAGCAGAGTCAGGATGAGCTCCACCCTGACATCTGGTGGTGAGGTGTGGCAAGTTGTGGAAAAGAACTTCAGGGGCTGATCTCATTTGCATAAGCACACCCACCCCACCTAGAATGGGGCCATAGCTGCCCAAATGGCTGCTGTGGGATCCCCAGTGTCTGTTATTGGGGCAGGAAGAATAAATTGTTATTACCCTGATTATGGGAATCAAGGACAATGGAACTGTACTTGGCCTTTTGTTATGATGGAGGGATGCGCCATCAACTAAGTAGCACTCGCTAGGCAAGGGACATGGGTTCCAAAACTCTGTGAATTGAGAGAGGTTGGAGATATGTATTAATACCTGGTGATGTGGGCCCCTTTGTGAGGGTCTGAAACATCAATTGCACCTCTGTCTCTCTCCACTGTAGACTATCAGAGCTAATTTGGGGTCTATTAAGAGTCTAGCTACAGGTGCTGAGATGAATTCACTTTGGCCTTATGGTGCACCAGCACTAAGGCACCCACTACTACAAGCTGAAATCACTGAGCACTGTGTTAAGTAGTGGGGAGCCTGAAGAGATCTAGAGCGGAGTGGAGCAGTTCATGGGGCAACGGGAGCTGCTTGTGAGACGTGGAGCGCAGCGGAGCTGTTCGTGGACCGGCTGGTGGGGTAGAGCGGAGCAGAGCGGCTTGTGGAGCAGATTGGAGTGAAGCCCTATGGAGCTGCGGGGCAGTTGGCTTCAGATCACGTAAGGTGCCCCTTACCTCTTCCCCCCCCCCACGCACATTTTCACCCAGACTGGGGAGTAACACTCTGCAAATGAACTTTTAAACTCTGGGGCTGGACTTTTGGGTTGTTGGACTTTTTTTGGACTTCGGGTGATTTTTGGATTGCTGGACTCAAGAGACGTTTGGGTTGTGGGACTCAAGAACCCGAGGGAAAGGACATGGTCCAATTTGCTGGGGTGGGTCTTTGTGCATGGTTTGGTTGATGAACCCTAGTTGTGGTGTTTTCCCAATTTAATGCTGATGTCATTTACCTCATGTTATTAAAGATTCTCTGCTACACCGAGACTCTGTGCTTGCGAGGGGGGAAGTATTGCCTCTTTGAGGCATCCAGGGGTGTGTGTAAGATTTTCCCAGGTCACTGGGTGAGGGCTCAAGCCAGTTTTGCATTTGATTTGATGAGAGGGAACCCCTGTGTACTGAACCCAGCCCTTGCTGCTATCAGCTCGGCCTGGCCTTATTGGGATCCAGGAAGTGGGCGGGCAAAGCCCACCCACTGCTAAAGGATCCCCCCCCAGCCTAAGGGGGGGGTCCACAAGAGCTGGAAAACCAAATTATTACAGGGGACAGCTAATGAACAACAGGGACAGGAGTGTGGTCAAAGGGTCAAACAAAGGGAACCAGACGGGGACACTGAGCAGAGGACCCCGGACAGCGCCCACTGCTCCTCAAAGGCATCAAGGGAGTCAGTGGACGCCGCCCAGAGGAACTCTGCCCGGAAGCGTGAACGGACAGAGGATCGGAAATAGGCCCCCCAGTCGCAGGAGACTCCATCGGCCAAGCTCCTCACACTGGTTTTATAGATGGCCACTTTAGCCAGGGCCAGGAGGAGGTTGACCAGGAGGTCCCGCGACTTAGTGGGGCCACGGACAGGGAGTGCATAGATAAGGAGGTGAGGGGAAAAGTGCAATCAAAATCTTAACAAAATATTCATGAGGAGCCGGAATAGGGCCTGCAGCCTGGCGCACTCCAGGTAGACATGCGCTAGGGTTTCCCTCACGCCGCAAAAGGGGCAGGTGTCCGGGATCGGGGTGAACCGTGCCAAGTACACGCCTGTGCTCACGGCCCCGTGAAGGAGCCGCCAACTGATATCCTGGCGGGCCTTGGGACTAAGGTGGAATATAGGCTGACCCACTGGGGCTCCTCACCCTCTAGGGGTGGCAGGAGGTCCCGCCACTTTGTGTCAGGGCGGGACGCGAGGGTGAGGACATGAAGGGTGTGGAGCATGAGTGTGTAAAGATGTTTCTTTGGGGCGGTCTGGAACCGGACCGGCTGCAACTCGCGTAGTCGGCTCATGGTGAAGGGGCAGGGGGGTCGGTCGGGTCCACGGGGCAGGAGCCCGATGAAAAGGTCCGGAGGGCCTGGGGTGGAGGGTGGACGGGGAGCACCCTCTCGTAGGACCCGGTCGAGGTAAAACCGAGCAGCAGTCGGCAAAGCGGGCCTCACCTCCTGAAGTACGCGCAGGGGAGTACGAGGTCTGGAGAGCCCTATGCGCTGAGTGAGTGTCAGGGGATCAAGCCAGTCTCCCCGGTTGTAGTCCAGGAAGTCTCCAACTCTGGTAACTTCTGCCAGGACCAACCTCTGGCGCACCGAGGGGGACTCTGCCACCTGCACACGGAGCTGGGGGTTGTGTAGCAGGGGCTCTGCGAGGAGATCTTCCCCCACGGAGGCCACCACGGATCTGGTCGCTGTGAACAGTTTCCAGGTCTGGAGGAGGTCCTGGTAAAAGACCGGCAGCCCGGAGAGGTCTCGCAGAAGACCCCTCGGATGGAGGTAAAGGAGCTGCCGGTCATATCGGAGCCCTCAGAAGCAGCACAGGAAGGCATGTGCCAGTATGCTCCACGCCGGACTACCTGCACCATAAAGGAGCCTCTGCAGGGCCTGGAGGCAGAAGACATGGACCTGAGTGCGAAGACACTTCAGGCCCTGCCCTCCCTCCTCCAGGGGTAGATGGAGAACCCCTGCAGAGACCCAGTGCAGTCCTGACCAGAAGAACTCCAGAATCAACGTCCGGAGGTTGGCCAGGAAATCCAGGGCCAGGACCAGGGTGTTGAGCCGGTACCAGAGCATGGACAGGACTAGTTGATTAAGCACCAGTGCTCTCCCTCGAAGGGAGAGACACCGGAGTAGTCCTGTCCATCTCTGGAGCCGCTCTACCACCCTGCCCTCTAAACCGTGCCAGTTGTCTGGCGGAGACGGATGCGTGGCAGAAAGGTAAACGCCGAGATAGAGCAGCGGACCCGCGCTCCACCGGATGGCCTGAAGCACGGGTGGGAGGGAGCTCGCCTGCCACCAGTCCCCTACCACCAAGCCAGAGCTCTTGATCCAGTTGACCCGGGCGGAGGAGGCTGCCGAGTAGACGGCCTGGCAAGCCTCCACCCGCGCCAAGTCGCCCGGGTCCTGGACCACGAGGAGCACATCGTCGGCGTATGCCGACAGGACCAGCCGCAGCTCCGGCCCCCGTAGTGCCAACCCCGTCAACCTCCTACAGAGGAGACAGAGGAAGGGCTCGATCACCAGAGCGTACAGCTGGCCCAAGAGGGGGCACCCCTGCCGTACTCCTCACCCGAAGCTGACCGGTTCAGTCAGGGTCCAGTTGAGCCTGACCAGACACTCTGCGGAGGCGTACAGCACCTGGAGAAAACCCACAAACTGGGGTCCGAAGCCAAACGCTCGCAGAGTGCTCAGGAGATACCTGTGATCCACCCTCAACTCGGCCTGGCAGAAGGGTTACATACACACAGAATGTTGGGGCCTGTCAGAGAACAGGATTAGTCCTTTTTCCCCCCAAAGCAATAGTGTATAGATTTCTGACTGGTGTGATGGGCTGGAGTATATCAATGACATGAAGCCAACCCCCACCTCGTCTCCAGCCGCTCCCCATATGTCCAATCCCTGATAATGTCCCCTCCGTGCAAAATTCACTGATAGGATCCTTACTTAATGAAACCAGATTAGTAATTAATTATGCAAATTAGGGTATTGGATTGTATGCATAAAATCTCCAGATTTCTATATCTTCAGCCTTAAGAGATGTGTTCATCGGTCTCCTTCTCTACTCCACACTCCCTTAGCCACGTCCTGCACCCCATCTTGTTTATCCCATCAGCTGCTTCTTTCCAGTCTCCTTCTGCTGCCCCCTCAGTGTCCTCCTCACACTCCCTTGTCCCCAGTTTCTTATAGCACCCCACATGTCCATCTCAACTCAGTATCTTCCTATGTCCCACCAAGTTCTCCCTCTTGCTCTCCACTCCTACCTCCTGCACCTTACATTCCACTGTCTCCTCACTCTTTACAGGTTCCTAACTTTAGAGCCCCCTCCTCCCGGGCATTCTTGGCTTCAGTTTTAAGGAGAACAAGATAGGTGTAGGGAGGAAGAGGGAGACAGTGGCCATCTTTACTGGAGGCAGCCTCTCTGCCACCTGCAGTAAATGTGATAAAAGCATGAGAGTTGGCGCGCTCTGTGCTCCTCCCAAGAGTTTGAAGGGAGAATTAATCTACATGGAACACCTTGTCTGCTCCTGGGCCCTGGCTGCAACATGATAGTACCACCTAAAGCCCCACTCTGCACAGTTCTAATCACGTGTCCCAGCGGTTGTACCCTGGCTCTCTAGTAGCCAAAGACTGGTGAACCACACTCCTTGCAAATCCTTTATTATCCCTGTGGTGTTTATCTTGAGCTAATGGTGCTATTCAAGGTGCTGGGAGGATATAGTTTAATGAGATGACGGAAAAATTCCTATAGCCTTTCTAGCCACTGTAAACTGCTCCCTTTTTGTGTGTGATCTGCAATGCTAGGAAATGTTAGTACCTCTGCCCGTCCAACAGAAAATGGGAATAACTAGAGATGATTGGAAATGTATCATAAACAGAGGAGATCATTGTTTCATATGCTAATACAAAATCAATTTTTTGTTGGACAAGGAGATGGCATAAAATCAGTGCCTGGAGAAATTTAAAAAATAAAATCATACAAAACAAACAAATGAGATGATAAACCACAGTATGATCATTCCTGTGCAGTGCTTGTCCCCATCAGCAAAAGTGAGAGAGCCCTGTAAAATCATATATCGTTAATTCTAGAAAACTTACTCTATAAAGTTATAGGCCCAAATTCTGCCTTCATTTATGCCACTGTAAATCCAGAATAGCACCACTGAAGTGGATTGGATTATTCTAGATTTACAGTGGTGATTTTATAGGGAGTCTAGGAAAGTTTGGTGTTTTCTTTGAAGTCCTAGCATCTGGAGCCATGT
Source organism: Natator depressus (assembly GCF_965152275.1). NCBI lineage: Eukaryota > Metazoa > Chordata > Testudines > Cheloniidae > Natator > Natator depressus. The sequence continues at coordinate 15,873,139 of NC_134236.1, forward strand.
GATTAGGTGGGAATCTTAGCTTTCATTCTCTCCATCCCCCGTCCCTCTGTCGCTCACTCTCCCCACCCTCACTCACTCGCTCATTCTGGCTCAGGGACTTGGGGTGCAGCAGTGGGTGCAGGCTCCAGGCTGAGGCAGTGAGTTGGGATCCAAGAGGGGGTGAGGGCTCCAGCTGGGGGTGTGGGCTCTGGGGTGGGGTCAGGGATGAGAGGTTTGGGGTGTAGGAGGGGGGCTCTGGGCTCAGGGGTGGAACCGAAGGGTTTGGAGTATGGGAGGGAGCTCCAGGCTGAGGCAGGAGTTGGGGTGTGGAAGGAGGTACAGGCTCTGGGCTGGGAGTGTGGGTTCAGGGGTGGGGCCAGAAATGAGGCATTCAGTGTGCAGGAGGGGGCTCCAGGCTGGGGCAGGGTGTTGGGGACTGAGGAGTTTGGAGTGCAGGAGGGGGCTCTGGGCTGAGGCAGGTGGTTGGCGTGCAGGAGGGGGTGAGGGCTCTGGGTGTGGGTGCAGACTCTGGGGTGGGGTTGGGGATGAGGGGTTTGGGGTGCAGGAGGGTGCTCTGGGCTGGGACTGAGGGGTTCAGAGGGCAGGAGGGGGATCAGGGCTGGGGCAGGAGGTTGGGGCACCAGGGGGCGAGTGAGGGCTCCAGCTGGGGGTGCAGAATCTGGGGTGGGGAACCTTTTTTCTGTCACGGGCCATTGACCCACAGAAAAAAAATGTGAATTTGCAAAATACTTTGTCCCCAAAATTTGTTTGGGACTTAGTTGCCATTCACAAAATGAGGGGGAGGAGGATTCATCCTCAGAACTTTTGGCCATGATTAGGGCACTCCCAGGGGATGTGGGGACTGTCAGAGTCTCCCCAACACAAAGGGATTTTAACTTGGGTCTCCCACACGATAGGTGAGCGTCCTCGTCACTGAGTTATGGGATTTTCTGGGGAGATGCTCTTAATCTCGCCTGTTCGAGCAGTTGCACTCTATAACTCATTAAATAGTCGTTAGAGTAGGGACTTGACATGAGGTCTCCCACATTGCCAGAGAGTGCCACAACCACCAAGCTAAAGTAGTTCTCACTTGTGTGCTCTGGCCCAATGACTATTCATTGTCATTTTGAATGACTATGAATTGCTACTATGAATGGGAATGAATAGTAACATAAGAGGCATGCTTTGCAAACCAGAAAGTGTGAAAAAATGCCATAAAGTCTGTCCCACAAAAAACACATTTCCCCAACCCAGTCATGATGAAACAAATACAAAAACATCTAAGCAGGTGGGATCCAGGTTTCATCTCCACAGCATCTCTCTATGCAGGTATGCTGCAGTTCCTACTACAAGCACCTGGGGGCAGGTTATGCATAGAGAGTGAACCTTGTTGGAATTCCCTGACTTTGGTATCTTAAAGAAGGCCCTTCCTATTATTTGGAATTGAAGTTCTGGGTTTATTGCTACCTGGTTATAATATTTTGTTGCATTGAATTGCTTAATTAAAACTACATAAAGTACAGCATAATCCAATCAGTGGGGAATACTTTTTTTCCAGTTCATTATTTTCATTCCCTCTAGTTGATCAAATTCAGCTATTTTGAAGCTAATGTATCTTCTTGAAGGTCATTTACTTTATCCAGAAAAGACTCTACTCTATTCACTAGATAATGCTGCTTACACTTAGCAATGATTTTCCTACCCATCTGAAACCCAGTTTGAACCTTGGGACTCCTGTGCAAGAATCTAGTTTCTATATTTACTTGTATGTAGGAGGGCCTATTTGGGAGTGCCAATGGCAGTGTGAAGATATTCACATTATAGTTCCGATTTTACTATGTGCAGAGGGCCAGCCTGGAGTAGGTAATCATAGTACTCTCACGTCCTATGAGATTTTTGCCTCCTAACTGGGACTTCTGCACATGGATCATGGTATTCTGTGTGGTAAGTTCTTCTATACTGTCTCATAGATATTTCTGCCTTGTGCTCATTTTTAAAGGGAGGGGAACATTGGAGGCTAGTGTCCTCGACAAACTATGAAAAACTTCTGCCAAAAGAGAATCTTGTTTTCCTTTGCAAAGTCCCTTCAGAACTGACAGACTATATTCCAGTTGGTCTGATGCCTGATAACTTTTAATAGTACTAAATGCTACTATCTTCTCTGTTATAAGGGCTCTGGACATTTTACGTCCTCCCCAGGAAAATGAATCCTTTAGCAACTGAGCCAGAAAACAATTCAGGCCAAACCCAACTCATCTATCATGTTAGCTGGCTCATATCACTTAACAGCTTCTAAAATGTCTGACTTTTTCCCTTCAAGCGCCTTCTTTTTGATATTTTCTCTGGACGCTGTTATCTACAAGCAAACAAAAAGCCTAACAAACTGAGAGACGCCAATGCCAAAATGTCCCATTTACTCATTTTTGACATAAAATATTTAGCGTTTTCATTTGCAAGCCACTTTTTGTTTTGAATGTTTTAATTTTTTTTTTATTACCTCATCTGTCACTTTAACGGGCTCATGTCCCTTAATGGATTCTAAAATTTGTGACTTTTTCTCTCCAAGCTCCTTGGTTTTTTGATCTTTTGTCTGGACTCTATAATCTAGTATTTCATTTGCGTCTCCTCCATGACCCAATAACAAAAAGTGGTCCGTGTGGAGCTCTGCTTTATTTACCTTTACTCTCATTTGGATTGTGACTTTGGTAGTACGGGTGGGCTGAAGCTGTGAAAATCAGAAAATCCCCTGCTTTCAGAGTTCTTCAGATTCAGGTTTACGTTTTGGTCTGTTATGGAGATAGGGGCACAACTGTGAAATTTGGATGTGAACATTCTGACAAACTGGGAAAGCATCTGTATTGTTTCTTTATTAATATTATGTATAACCTTGTTCAGTTTGGTATTGTTATCTGTATGAATGCATAGTCAAATCAAAGAAAGCTGTAAAGGGTTAAGAAACCCAGGAAGGGTAAATGATGACCCTGTTTCAAAGGAATTAAGATCACCATGGCTGGGCCATTGGGGAAGAACCTACCTGGCTCCATCCAAATTAGGATGTTTTTATCTTCCAAGACTGAGCTGAGAGAAAAGACCATGAGTGGTGGAAAAGGTGCCCCTGGCAGGAAGGGATGGGGGAGATGGTCAGCTCAGCAGGAAACTGACAGAGAGACAGAGTCAGCATGCAGTGGGGATGATAGGTAGACTGGCTGGTTGAGAATCAGGTTTGGACGCAAGCTGTAACTTCAAGACTAAGTCATGTCTAAGTAGGGGCTGGAGAGGACTGACAAGCATCAGTTAGAAAATATGTCTATAGATATGCTTGTTATTTTAAATCTGCTTTTCTGCGCTCTGTGTACCATTTGGGCAAAATAAATCATACTTTATTTTGGAGAAACTGCTTGTGTGTCACTGCTTGCTATTACCGACCACAGGGTTCAGGCCCAGTTGGACCTGCTAGGTAACACAGTTGTCAACCAGGTAGGTGTAACACAGAGACCCAGTTGGGGAGTGATTGGTTTGCACTCCAGGCTCCTCCCCGCCCCCACCAAAGAGAAATGGAGGCACAGACCTGCCACTGGAAAGGGATGCACTTAGGTGACTGGAAAAGGGTCTCAGAAGGGGAAGACTACCCAGGGACCATGACAAACATAGGTTTCATTTTAAAACATTCCTCCCACCATGACAATCTCAAGCACCCAAAGACATCCCAGGAAGCTATTTTAAAGTTGGGAGTTACACAGAGGTTCCTTCTACTAATGAGTCCATAGTATCTCCTAAACCAACAATCAGTCACATCTTTGTTTTGAATTTTTTTTAAACAAAATGGACTGTGGATGGGATTTTAAACACCTTTACACCGAATGGCCTTAATACATCTTTTAAAAACCAGTAGCTGTGTTAAAAAACTTACTATGAATCTGCTGCAAAGTTAAACATGCCCATTTAACAGGAGTTGTTTGTACACCAGAAAAGGCTTTAGATACTTTTGAATATGAGTTGCCCGTAGGCAGGTAAGGTAAAAAAAAAAACAACACTCTTTGAAACACTAGATTTCAGGGATTTTTTTCCTCTGTTCGTTGTTTACTACTGTATTTTTATGTACTTGCTTTCTAAATAACTGCATGCATGTCATTTTTCATGTGGATCTGTGATGTATGTATTGGTAGGTGTCAAAATTATAACTACATAATTCTGCTTCCTATGAGGCCCTGATTCAACAAAGAAATTAATAGCACCGAGACTTTCCTGTATAGTTCTGTTTTGGCTACAGATACATTTACACCAGTCACATGTGCTGAGAGATAAGAGCAAGTATGGGAGAAAACTAAGTCTTATCTGTGGAAGCTTATGGAAGAGCTCTTAAGTTTTGTGGGCTCTTAAACTAAATAAGGAACTCACTTAAATGATAAGAATTTTACATGTCAAGTTTTGAACATATGCCTTAAAGTAACCTACAAGTCTGATGGCTTATGTTCAATTAAGAGCATTTTGAATTTTTAAAATACACCTAGGACTGTACCATCTCCGCACCCAAAAATCAAACAAACAGAAAAACCAATGATCTGAGAAAGAAAACTGTTCGTTCCCCCTCCCCCCGCATATTTTCCCGTACAAGTTCCTTGATCCCAGGCTTGGGATCATAAATATCCACTTTGGATACATTTGAGCATATCATGGTAGATAGCAGAGCTGAAGAAACATCAGTGATACCATATTCCATTGGAATATGCAGGTCTATTGAAGTCAAAATGCTTTATAATATCAAGTCAATTTGCCAAAATTTTGTTTTAAAAAGAGGGAGTGAGGGGGCGGGACCTGCAGAGGGATGTCGACAACGTCAAAATGTCCCGGTTCATCTTTTTTGTAATGCCATCTTTTAAATGTTCATTTGGAAGCTACTTTTTGTTTTGAATTTTATTTTTTAATTACAAATAATAATAATACATTAAAAAGTCAATCAAAACAAAACATTTTGATTTTTTGGTCAAAAAACACGACTCAAATCAAATTGGCAGGAGGGGTGGAAGGATTTTCCTTCATGGAGAATTTTGACATTTTCAGTTTTAGCTCTGGTTTCGAAGTAAGCCAGACTTTAAAATCTTGAAATCCTTTGCAAAACAGAACTCCCATCCTCTGGTACCTGTCTACTAGAGCTGTGCAATCAGGGAACAAACTCCAGTCAAGTAATAGCAGCAGAATATATCAGTAACACAAATGGCTGCATTTCAAGAGTGGGAGAGGTGAGTGTGTGTGTGTGTATACACACACACACACACACACACACAGTAATTTATCCTCCAGGATAAAGATTCCACATAAAGCATGCAATAAGGTTGAATGTACAAGACCTTAGAACAAAACCACCTTAGCTGAATATATTCTCCACTATTGTGCTAGTGGTCTTAAACAACTCCTGCATATTTTATTATATCTAACTTTAGTGGATTCCTTTTGTTTTATAGTGAACTTTAGCCTTGTATAACTCAGAGTACCATAAAAGTCTAGAATTGTTCCGATCCCTGCCACATGCAAACTATTTTTCTGGATATAATGAAGCTGCTCCGTAAAAAGAATTTTATAGGATGGGTTCACTACATCTTTTTTAAAAAGTAATTATAGCATCTTTCATGTGTTTTATAAACATGAACTGATTATCCTCCACACACCCTTGAGCAGTAGTTATAATATCCCTATGAGTTTGTCAATGAGGCTTTCATCTGCTTAAGTACATTTAAAATCCAGGATGTGGTAAAATCAATCATTTATTGACAGGAAACTAACAAAAATATCAAAATAAACCAATAATGAACTTCAAGAACCTCAGGAGTTTTATATGGTGTTCAGGAGAAAGGACTTCTGCGCCAAAGGCTGAATGTAGACTAAATGATGACATCTCCTACAACATTCCATCTATCTGTAGCCATGGTTACCCAGCATTCAAGAATGCTGTCCCTCTCAGGAGTCAGAGCCTCTGGACACCCCACCTTGTGGGGGCAGATTTCCCCCAGATACAGCATTGACAAAATTAGTCCTCCCAAAATTCTTCACATGCTGTGTCTAGCACTTCCCCCAGTTCAGTCTTTGTTCCTCAGATGTTTCCAGGAGTCCTCTTGTGTGGGCAGTGAAGGACAACAGATGATTGCAGTCCCTGCCTTATATAGATTTAGCATATGCCAGGAACCCTTTGTTTCAAAACTTGGTTCCCAGACCAGTTTGTGGACAAATAATGACATCCCAAGATGGAGTCCAGAACCATGTGGCCTGGTCACATGTCCTTGTAGAGTCATAGCAGCCATTACTTTCAGGCTGTCTGGAGTGTTCTCAGGAAGGCTCACCAGGTGGGAGATAAGCCTTTCCTAAGGCCTATTGTTTTCCCTAATGGCTTATTGCCCTGAATCTTGTCTAGTGGGTGTTACCCAGGTGGGACTACATTTGAAGTACAGATACATCGTCAGTATTTATAACCTCAGATACAAAAATGATACATGCATACAAATAGGATTATATTCTACAAATCATAACTTTTCCAATGACACCTTACGTGACTCATCTTGCATTAAGTAAATCATAATTACCGGTATGCTATAATCATAATAATATCACTATGAAGAATATGGGCTGCAGGGCCACAGTCATATTTTACAACCACGCCTCCGGTACAATTATAATTCTGTGCAACCGCAAGTAGAGAAGACTCTGCATACGAGAAGACAGAAGTAAGGAAAGGCCACACTCCATCCACATTACACAATGGTATTTGAAAGTTCACTGAACTTGGGCTGAAGACTGGCTTAGCTATAGAGCTGCGCAGGTGGAGCCTCAGTCCTGTGGAGTTCAGGAGACCAAGCTGGTGCTCAGAGCTAGCAAAGGCCTCCTTAACTAAGACATCAATAGCAAACCTTGTCAAGACGTGTTTTTTAGGATAGTAGAGTTAAGAAATCGGGACGGAAACATTCTAATGCACATGGGTGGAATTGCCAAATTCACATATTCATAGTACTGAACAGAGTTTATTTGGGGAAAAAATCAGTGTTTTTAATGAGAAATTTTAATATTTTTTTTCAATTAAGCCAACCAAAATTTTAATTTCAGTTCAAACGGAAATTTTTTGCTTCACCTTTGGGTTTGGGTTTTATTTCTCTCCCTTTCATTCCCGCCCCCTTCCACTCCTTTTCTAATAGGATGGAAAGGGCATAAGTGAACATTTCCATTAGGTAGTATATCATTATCCCTTAAAGTAAACCATTCTCTCCTTTTCTTCCTTAAAGACAGTTCTGAACACCTATCCCACAAACATTCCTGCTCTGAAGACCATCATTAGGGGAGGCAGAGCAGCCTAAATGGGGTTGGTATTCAGAAAACTTGGTGTTATATCTATCTCGCTGCATCTATACCAGTTTGCATTGGTCAGTTTGTTCCTTCGTGGTTCCTGTAGCTTTGGGTCCAGGAACTACAGCTCCCAGGATGCACCTTGGAAATTGGGAGGGCAAACGTGAGGAAGGGAGAGAAGAAGAGGAGAATTTAGATTGTGAGCTTTGTGAAGGACTGAGGGAAATTAACTTTACCGTTGCTGTTATCTAGCTTCCCAAGTGTTCCTCGCACGGTTTCAGGTACAAAATGAATTGGCGATAAGAATGGAATCATGAAAGGGATCTTTAGATGATATTAGATCCAAACAGTACTGAACCTGTCCTGCAAATACAGGATAGGCTACAGCTAGGAATCATCACGGAGTTTCTGGAAGTTTTCACCAATGCCACAGACATTGCAAAAAAGTTCATACACAAGATCCAGCTTGAAAAAAAAAAAGTGGGGCTTGTACAGCATAAAGTGTGAAACATACCAATCACAGGTCTCAGAGTGGTAGCCGTGATAGTCTGAATCAGCAAAAGAAAAAACGAGGAGTACTTGTGGCACCTTAGAGACTAACATTTATTTGGGCATAAGCTTTCATGGGCTAAAACCCACTTCATCAGATGCATGCAGTGGAAAATACAGTAGGAATATATATATACACAGAGAACATGAAAAAATGGGTGTTGCCATACCAACTGTAATGAGACCAATTAATTAAGATGGGCTATTATCCTAAGGAGAAAAAAAAACCTTTTGTAGTGATAATCAGGATAGCTCATTTCAAACAGTTGACAAGAAGGTGTGAGTAACGGGGGGGGGGGGGAGAATTAGCATGGGGAAATAGTTTTTACTTTGTGTAATGACCCATCCACTCCCAGTCTTTATTCTAGCCTAATTTAATGGTGTCCAGTTTGCAAATTAATTCCAATTCAGCAGTTTCTCATTGGAGTCTGTTTTCGAAGTTTTTTTGTTGGATAATTGCGACTTTTAGGTCTGAAATTGAGTGACCAGGGAGATTAAAGTGTTCTCTGACTGGTTTTTGAATGTTATAATTCTTGATGTCTGATTTGTGTCCATTTATTCTTTTGCATGGAGATTGACCGGTTTGGCCAATGTACAGGGCAGAGGTGCACATGATGGCATGTATCACATTGGTAGATGTGCAAGTGAATGAGCCTCTTATGGTATGGCTGATGTGATTAGGTCTTATGATGGTGTCCCTTGAATAGATATGTGGACAGAGTTGGCAATGGGCTTTGTTGCAAGGATAGGTTCCTGGGTTAGTGTTTTTGTTGTGTGGTTACTGGTGAGTATTTGCTTCAGGGTGGGGGGCTGTCTGTAAGCAAGGACGGGCCTGTCTCCCAAGATCTGTGAGTGAGGGATCATCCTTCAGGATAGGTTGTAGATCCTTGATGATGCACTGGAGAGGTTTAAGTTGGGGGCTGAAGGTGACGGCTAGTGGCGTTCTGTTACTTTCTTAGTTGGGCCTGTCCTGTAGTAGGTGACTTCTGGGTATTCTTCTGGCTCTGTCAATCTGTTTCTTCACTTCAGCAGGTGGGTGTTGTAGTTGTAAGAACGCTTGATAGAGATCTTGTAGGTGTTTTTCTGTCTGAGGGATTGCAGCAAATGCAGTTGTATCTTAGAGCTTGGCTGTAGACAATGGATCGTGTGATGTGGTCTGGATGAAAGCTGGAGGCATATAGGTAAGTATAGCGGTCAGTAGGTTTCCGGTATAGGGTGGTGTTTATGTGTTTATGGAACACTGATGACATCTTCATCATATGGACCCATGGAAAAGAAGCCCTTGAGGAATTCCACCATTATTTCAATAATATCTATCCCACCATCAACCTCAGCCTGGACCAGTCCACACAAGAGATCCACTTCCTGGACACTACAGTGCTAATAAGCGATGGCTACATAAACAGGCTGGTGGAAATTGCATATTTTATCTCGTTAAAGCTGTTCTTGCACACTTCATCCCATTCCAACCCCACATCCTTTTTTAAGGAGATGATGCAAAGCAAACTGCTGTATAAAGATTGACTAGTATTTGCATAATCCCAATAAGGATTGAAGTTTGTCCATGTTATCCATCTCTGGTGCTTCCCAATGGCTTTTCCTGGGTCTGGTTTTGGTTGTATGCCATTCCAAGAGATACTATTTCCTAGATATGTCACTGAGTTGGACAGAGTTGACATTTCTTTTTGCTGATGGTACGTCCATGTTGTTGAAGTTTTTCTAGAACCTTTGTCATGATGATATGTTTGGAATCATCTTTGCCATATGCTAGAATGTTGTCTTGAATGTAATTAACAGCCTTGTCTCTCCAAAGATCATATACATCATTCTGTGGAATACAGACACTGAAGAGGTTAGCCCATACAGAATCCATTTGAATTGGAACAAACCTTCAGATGCTGAAAGCTGAGTGCTTGTGGGATCCTTCCTTTAAGGGGAACTGGTACACAGAGGATAAATCAAGGGTCGTAAAGACTCTTGCTTCTCAAGTCCACACACATGCAGATGGCAGTATTAGGCTTCCTGGAGAGAACGACAGGAGAAACCCATTTTGTTGAATCAACTGGTTCTATGATATCTTCTTTTCATTGTTTCAGAATCTCCTCTTTGAGTGGTTGTTTTACTGTGATCAGTACAAAAAAAACGAGGAGTACTTGTGGCACCTTAGAGACTAACAAATTTATTTTGTTAAAACAGATGCTTGTGAGGTCTTGGTGCTGTCTTGACTCAGCTAAAAAATGGACACGCAGTCAGTATTTCACTTGCCTCTAGAGCCATGAATGATCTGGAAGAATCTTATTCCATAACTGAGAAAGACGCTCTGGTGCATTTCTGGGCAGTAGACACTTCAAAACCTACCTATGTGGTAGGAGATTTATCTAAAGAGCTGACCACAAACCTCTTTTGGCTCTATCCACCATGCAGGGTTCTGGCTGAGCAACATCAAGGGTTGCCAGATGGGCCATCAAACTTTGATTTCTAGACAGTGTGTCTTCCAGGTGCCAAGAACACCACTGCAAATTGTCTGTTTTTCACACACCTTATGATGAGAGTACACTAGAGAGATGAAGATATTGCCATTGCACAAATCATTTCTACGACTCAAGGAGCGATCACAGAATTGGCAATAGCCGTGAGAGAAGTCAAGGTATTTCAGGACCTAAAGAGTCACACAGTCAACAGCTGGCATTACAAGACGATGACACCAGAACACTTGCATCCGTACAGACACCTATCACATGAGTTGTAAATGAATGGGTTTTGAGAATTGATCATTTTGTGCCTACACTTCTAAGAGAAAGATTGATTCACCTGGCACATGAAGGACAACTAGGGATGTCTTCAATGAAAAGGCGATTGTGACAAGACTTCTGGTGGCCACGGATGAATGAGCAAGTTGAGGAAGTAATCACAAATTGAATGGCTTGGGCTAACAGTGATAAGTCATAGAAAACCTTCAGCCTCCCTCTCATACCAGTTGACTATCCCAACTGTCCATGGGAGAAACTGCCTTTTGACACAATGGGACCTTGTGAAGATCATTCTATTATGCAAAGATTTGCCATAGTAATGGCAAAATGGCCAGAAGTTACATTCGCTGGAAAGATTACCACTGAAATAGATTCATGTTATCAATCTTCACTGGAGAAGGATTCCCCAAGGAACTGGTAACTGACAGTGGAATGCAATTGTCCTCTGCTGAAATGTAGCAATATATCAGTAGCAATGGTATCAAACACAAAATGGTTTATTTATACCATCCAAGAGCTAATGGTCTAGTTGAAAGAATGAACAGACTGCTGAAAGATGTTTTCAAGTGACACCATGGAAAGAAGCTTTACATGAACCACTGTTTGCTTACAGGACCACCCCACACTCAACAACAGGAGTATCCCCTTTAAACTGTTAAGATGGTGCAAGGCCTATACCCGACTTACGAACAGTCAAGGGCTTACCAGTTTCCCTTTTTCAACCAAACCTTCAGATGAAAGTATTAATGAACGTGTTAAGAACAAACGAGCAATACAGATGGATCTCAAGAAAAGTTCTAAATCTCACAAGTTTCAAATTAGAGGTTTTGTTCATGTGAGGCTACCGTACAGAGTCAAAAAGGGACATTTAAGATATTCATGTCCTTTACAGATAAGGGAAATCTGAGGAGATTCTGCTGTGTTAATAGATGGAAAGAAATGGAACACTTCAAGATTGTCCGCAACTCATCAACAAGCAGCTGAACAAAAGAATGCTGATTTCCATGTTGAACAGGAGAACATCGATGACTCCAATAGATGATGGCCAATCTATATTAAGGGGAATTGCTCCACAGCTTACTCTCATTCCTGCCTCTTATGGTGTTAGAACTATGAGAAAAAGGAGACTGTCTAAAAGTTTGGAGGACTTTGTTACTGGACTCAAGTGATGGTTTGAAAAGGACTGCTTAAAGTTACACAATGGTTACTCTAAAGATGGAAGTTGTGTTGTATCTAGCTAGGTACAGATACCTGCACTTGGATTCTGTTCTTGCCACTGGCCTACTGCATGACCCTGAATAAGTCTCTGTACCTCAGTACCCCAGTACAAATAATGATACTGATCTTGATTGTAAAAGGTCTTGAAGTCTGCAGATAAAATGGCTATATAAGAGGTTTATTATTATTATTACTCTGTTTATTCTTTATTGTACTTGCATTTGTCTTTAAAATGCAAGCTGTTTGTTTGGAGCAGGATTTGCTATTGCTTGGTACAGGTTTTACAATGTCAGGTACTCTTGTCGCACTATCTTGAAAAACATTATCAATTGATGCAGTCAAGGCAATTTTATATCCTATCCATAGTTCTGAAAACTGAACCATGGGGTGAATCTTTCTTTAAAATGTCTATTGTACAATCACAGTTATTCTAAAGCCTGTGCTGACTTCTAAAGCTTTGACATAAATCGGGGAAGCTGGTGAAGTGTGCTCTGGCCTCCAACCCAAAGGCGCAGTGGACAAAATACCTTTTGGCTTTATGATCAGGTCTAAAAACATGCACTAGCTGGGATTATGAGTGTGCTGCCTTTACCCAGCCTACCTGCAAAACTGGCTAGTATTCATATTCCATACCACCCTGGAAGACATAAGAACTCTGGTTAACCTGCAGTTTCACTTAACAAGAGTTTGCTTACTGTGAGCTGTACTGCATTAGAAAATTATTTTTTTTTAAATTAAGCAATTGGTAAAAGGTGAAAAGTTTATATAATCAAATGCGGTTCTTAGACCTTTTGAATCATTCTTGTAAGTTTCAATGGTAAAGTAGATCATGTGTTATAACCACAGGGTCTGGAAATTTTGGCATATATAAATGTACTTGCCTTGATTTTGTGCTCTTTTCTACAGGACAAACTGGATACCGAAGTTGCAAAAAAAAAAAAAAAATCTGTTTTATTACTGTGTGTTTTATTATATAAATAATATATTACTGTGTGTTTTATTATATAAATTAAAAACAGCTAATCAGTGTTTGAATAACAAAGATTGTTAGGTTTCCTTCTGCCTTTTGGTTAAAACAAAACATAAGATTTCTATTCTCTTTGTTTTGTTTTTCCTGCCTCGCCCTGTAAGATGATTGATTTCGTGTTGCAACTTTCTAGCTTTGGAGATCACAACATTTAGAGATACTCCTTTACTCCCCCGTGGTTTCATTTCTGCAGTGCCTCTACAGGCAAAACTCACAAGGGCTTCAACTCTCCCTGACTGAACTAATTTTGATCATCAGGTCATCACTTTGCAGAAACATGGGACATCATATAACTCAATTCTAAGTATGATATTTATCCCTAATGAAAAAAGTACACAGTTCAATATACATGAAGTACACTAGATTCATTAAAGGTATCCAGAGGCTATTACACTGGGAAAGGATAACAATGCCCTCACCCAGTGGTTCCCAAACTTCAACAGCCCACAAACCCCTTTCATGAAAATATCATGCAAACCCCTTCCTAAAAATGAATATTTCCAGGGATTTTCTCCCTTACCTGAGCATAAATTATAGAAGCAGTGATCTTAGAAATAATTTGTTTTTATGACACACTTATTACACACTATTTATCAATCATTACATTATTAATTGTAGTACATTATGAAAACGGAAAAACACTCTTCCAAGATTTCACTTCTGTAGCTCATATCACTTAGATTAAGCCTCCTACATGTTTCATCAAGGAGTACCAGACATGAAACAGCAAGAAGGTATTTAAGAAGCCAACTCAAATAAAGAGTTCCTCCCACAAGCATTCGGGTTTTGAGCAGTCCAGGCAAACTATGCATAGCTACAGCAAAGTTTAAACTTGTTCTGCCAGGAAGTCATGGTCATGGGGCTCAGGCTGCCAGCCCCCTTGGCGGTTGGGGTCCCTAGGGATGGCTCTGTCCGCCATTACAGTATTTTTTTCTGAGAACCCCCGATACATTTTGTGAACCCCCAAGGGTACACGAACCCCAGTTTGGGAACCATTGCCCTAACCTATTCCCATTGATTTAAGTAGAAACTGGATTAGGTCCTACCAGCATAACTAGGAGTCCCCATCAGAGACTGAGGCCTCTTTAAACTAGGCACTGCACAAATACATAGTAAAAAGTAAAGTAATACAGCGGAACCTGTCTCAAACTGCCACTCAAGGATCCAGCAACTATTGGTTGATGCTCTTCTAGTAAAGAAAGAGTACTCAGTGCGGAGTCAGTCCTATTCCCAGCCTAGTTAATGGGAACATTGACTTTGGTAGCCGCAAGACTGGATCCTAAGCTTGGGGACTTTTTGTGAACAGCTGCTAAGGTAACTGTTTGCCCTTGGACAAGTTTCACTGTATTTCATTACAAAAGAGGTCTTACCACCTCAGAATGTTGCCTCCCATGTTAGTGTAAGGGCTATACTGGTTCTTTCCACTATAACAGAGGTAATGCTCATTCAAATCTGTGCTTGATTTAAGGGGGAAAATATAAATAGAGAGGCTGACTTTATTGTGCCTACTTAATGGCCTGAACATTATCCGTAGTAATTTATTACACAAGGCAGTTTAATGACTCTTAAATTATGGATATGCTTTATAGTATCATTTAAGGGGTCATGGGGGTCCCCATTTGCTGCAGAGAGCTAAATTTCTGTTTCTGAAGATCAAAGCAACATGACTATCCTAGTTAGAGGAGGAGAGATATCTGAAGGGATGAAGGTTTCAAAACACGGTCAAATTCTTCTGTCACAATGGTGCAACCCCATGGATTTAAGAGAATTGCGTGGGTGTTACAGATATCAGGATTTGGCCATATAGGTCTCCAGTAGGAGGAGGACTCATTAGTGCAGGGGTTATCTGGAGGTGGCGATGGTGTAGATCTTCATAGCTGTTTTCCTCACTGTGTGCGGGATTGTGTCCCAGAGTTGGTAATCTGCCAGATTTTTCCAATTTTTTACTCTGTGATTATTATCATAAAAGATCTATTGTTACTGCACTGTGCCAAGTTTTATTTACTGCTTAGCATACTCAGAGGAACTTTGAACCCCTGACCTTTTCTATCCCCCAGCGTCCCAAGCTAAGTGGATTGCTCACAGTAATGAGCAACAGTAAGTAGTGTCCTATAATCTCGGCTGATCTCTGTACCTAGCAGTCAGACCATCCAAGATACAGGCTTTTTGGACTTTCAAGGGACACTACTGAAGTCAGTGGAATGATTGGATCTCCCCCAATAAGACTGTGCCCATATGTGAAGCTATTGAGGGTCATGTTTAGTCTAAAAAGCTGTGTGTCTTGTCTTCTAATTTTGTGCTCTAAGTTTCACTCTTCAGCAACATCATTTGTTTGGAATTTTTTAAGTTACACAAGTCCTTGCTCCTTACCTGGGCTCTTTGCTTTAAAGCTGTAGGGCTGCTTGAGTGATTAAAGACTCCTGTATGAAGGGCTGGGCTCTTGGCTCCCTAGACAATTATTCTTTTAAAAGAAATACAGCTGCAATCTGCCAAATCCTAAAGAACACCCTATGCCATTATACCCCTCCTGTATGTTTTCTATTGTGTATAACCAGGAATAGAAACAGTTCTGCCTTCTATTCACAATGAAATTTTCCCATGATGCTGTTTTAAATCTGAATGGAGTCATGACTTCAAGAACTTAGGAGTAGCTGGAGTCTGATATTGGCATGACAGTATTTCTTGCAGCTGGAGACCTGTCAAAATGTAGAATGGCCCTTTCAAGCCCATTTACCTCTGCAGGGGAAGGATGGCCTTTTGGTTAAGGCACTGAACTGGGATACAGGAAATTAAGGTTCTGGTCCCAATTGGCTCATGTGACCTTGAGCATGTCACCCAGGGCCTGATCCACAGACTAGTGAAGTTAGTATCTGTCTGTGCTTCAGTTCCCCTGCTGTGAAATAGAAATAATGATGCTTCCCGCCCTTGCGGGGGTGTTGTGGGGCTAGATTCATTAATGCCCGTGAGATATTCAGATACTACAGAATCATAGGAATGTACGGCAGGAAAGGACCTTGAGAGTCATCAAGTCCAGGCAGGACCAAGTACACCTAGACCATCCCTGACAGGTGTTTGTGCAAACTGCTTTTAAAAACCTCCAGTGTTGGGGATTCTACAGCCTCCCTTGGAACCCTGTGCCAGAGCTTAACTACCCTCAGAGTTAGTTAGAACGTTTTTCTTAATATCTATCTATAATGATAGCAGCCACGTAGAATTAGGAGTTAGAAGCCTCCTGGCTAACTCTTTGCTTTGAATACTATGTGATGTTGTTGGTATAGTACTACCATCAGGAACATTAAGGAAAAGGTTTATCACAGCATGATAGCCCTATCTAAGACCTGTATGCACCCCCAATCGAAGAAATACCAGAATAAAGTCTATATACAGGATGGCATTATTGTACTTGTTGATGGTGCCCACTGTACTTTGTACTCAATTCCTTTTACCTAGTGAAGGTTTTGCCTTTCCTGTATGTATATTTTGCTCTTATAAAAACAGAAATTGCTAAAGAAAAACCACAGCTGTTCGATCTCTTTTGATTATTTCCTTCTGACTGTTCTTTGACCATCCATAATACACATAGATTCACAGCCTATTAAGTCTCTGTCTCCTTATTTGGACCAGCAATCGTTCAGTTAGTTATTTATAATATCTTTAGAATAAAAAATAAAGGTTGTATATAGGACAAATAGGTATCTGTCTCATCCCAGTGTTGTATGGTACAATAGTCACTATACAGGGTGTTTCTGAACTGCACCCTTCTTTCAGTGGCATGTAGGGTATATACACATGCAGTCCCCCTAGCACTGGCAATAATAGCAGTGTTGACAATGAGACACAGCTGAAGCAAGCAGAGTAAAGACAGGCCTGAAGGGTGTGGGTATGTACTTGTGTACATACCCCACATGGTTTTCTACTCACCCAAGCTGACTCCCCAGCTACACAGCTATTTCTAGCAGTGTAGTGTCCTACTGCCTCCCTGATGCTTGTGCCTTTCCCCACCACAGGCAAAGACTCCAGTCACTGGGAAAGGCTCTGTGTGGTGGACTATTTACCCCCACACTTGCCCAGAAAGGGTTCATGTGGATTGAGAAGGGGGCTAATTAACCCAACAAGCCACAGCTGAAGGGAATCAGGTAGCTAAGTAATCCCCTGACTGAGTGAGGGAGCCCAGCTGAGGGGGGATGAGCTGGGCTGGGATTTATAAAGACAGGAAACTTAGGGGAGAGGGGGCTGCAGGGAAATAGGCCCCAGTTGCTCCCTAGGAGAAGAGAGGAGTGTTGGGAGGCTATAGAGACATGTAGCTTGTAGTTGCTCCCTGGAAGGAGGGAGTGGTGAAGTTGGCAAACCAGGGAGTGCTCGGTGGTAAGGAAAAGGCTCAGGGAAAAGCAGTAAGGCCCAGGAGGGAATGGACCTTGACTGCTGACTAGAGGGCTTGTGAGCTGGAACCTGGAGTAGAGGGTGTGCCTAGGCTCCCCTGTCAGCCACTGAGGGAGTGGCAGTATGTGGCAGTGAATGGGAGGACTGCCTGGGATGGCTGAAAGAAGACTGGTACCCTGGAAGGGGAAAATGAGTCTAGTGAGCTAGCCAGAGGGCTGAGTCATGAAGAGGCAGCAGCAGTTTGTGGAGTGAGACAGGAGTTGCAGACCCAGAGAGAAAAGTGGAGAGATGGTGTGCAACTGCGGGAAGGGGCATCAACCTCGTGAAGCTAATCTCTAGCACGGTGAAGAGGGAGTGCCATCCTAGCGGTGAGTGGAGCATCCTGTCGCACTCCAGCAGAGGGAAAAGGCTCTAGCAGGGGGGAGGCGGTAGGGAAAGGCTCGGCCTTTCCCAGGTGTCTCCCCCCAAGTCAGTTCCTGTACCATGTTGCTACACAATGCAGTGCACTTTTCACTGCAGCGTGTGGCTATGCATACCCTATGTGCCGCTGCCAGTGGTGTGTAGTGTAGACATAGCCCTTGGGTAAGCAGTTACGAGCAACTTCCGATCAGAACCTTTGCTGTTCTGAAACTATTAATACAAAGTAAATTCTCCCTTGTTGTCCGAAAGAGGCATGGTCTAGCACATGATTGGGAGCCAGGAGCTCCTAACTTTTAACCCTAACACTAACTCATGTGGTCTGGAGAAAGTCACCTACCCTCTCTGCCTCAGTGGAAAGGTGACCTCCCAGTAGGCTTCCGCTAACACACAGGATATGTCTACTGATAATGTGCAGGAAAATACATGTACCAGTGTTGGTTGAGTTGCTAGAGTTTTACAATTACAAGATTTGCCGGCCTGCTCCTGCTCCCATCTGAGTTTTGCAGCACAGCTAATGAGAGCTTTAATGTCAGCATGAAGAGCTAGATGGGGACACTACATGAGATTGGAGGGAGTACAAGGAGCTCACCTTTTCCCACACCAAACGGCTGGCCCAAATTGTAATCTCTGCCCCCTCCTGACTCTCTGGGGTGCAAGCCTCTCCAAGAGGGCTGGGTGTGCGGTCTGCCGTGGAAAGAAGCACGTGCGGTACTCTAAGGCGGGTGCAGCAAGCAAGCTCCTCTTGAGGAACAGAGAGCTCCAACACATGCCTTGAGGCACAACTCTTCCCAGGGCTCTTACTCTCCACCACTCTGGGGGCAGGGCAGTATCTCTGAAGCAGAATTTCTCAAACTTCATTGCACCGTGACCCCCTTCTAACAAAAATTACTACATGACCCTGGGAAGGGGGACCAGGGACCAAAGCCCAAGCCCTGCCTCCCTGGGGTGTGCCAAAGCTTGAGGGCTTCAGCACCAGTAAGTCTAACACCAGCCCTGGTAACCCCATTAAAATGGGCCCCTGACATACTTTGGGGTCCCACCCCACAATTTGAGAAATGCTGCTCTAAAGTACAGTTGAGGCTTAAACTTGTAGTTTATATAACGAACAGAATTGCTGTAGGATAGAGGCCAGTTCCTTGTCTCTGGCATCATTCTCCCATATCCGTCTGATGATTGTTCATGTTTATTACAATAGTGTCTAAGGGCCAACCAAGAATGGGACCCCACTGTGCAAGGCACTGCACAGACACAGAGTAACACACAGTCAATGCCCTAAAGAGTTTACGATTTAAACTGACAAAACAGATACAGGGCTAGGGTGGTAGGGGGGAGAGGTGGAACACACAAGCAGCCTGAAAAATGTCATGGGGGCACACATCATGTTAGTTCGACGTTGTTATGTTCTGTTTTGGTGTGGGTTTAGGTTTTTTTGGAGGAAGGGGGATCACTTAGGAAAGAAAAATGAAGTGAGAGAGGGGACATAGGCCAGGGGAGAAGAGTGAAGCTCAGGTGAAAAGATTTTGATGGAGGGAAAGAGTTAGAGCAAAACTGGACAAAGTTCTGTGAATGTCCAGAGGGTCCCTCCTTTGCCAGCTTCTGCTCCTGCCAGCTGGCCTTTGGCTGTCTCCTCCTTGCTGTTTTTCCCCAAGGCCACATGGGAGTGGGGGCAGGGGAAGGCAAGACACCACCTGGGCCCTACTGTGACCAGAGTATGAGATCTCACCTGCACAGCTCTGGGTTCTTAGAATCATAGAAGATGAGGGTTGGAAGAGACCTCAGGAGGTCATCTAGTCCAACCCCCTGCTCAAAGCAGGACCAACCCCCAACTTAAACATCCTAGACAGGGCGTTGTCAAGCCAGGCCTTAAAAACCTTTAAGGATGGAGATTCTGTGGGGAGGGTGACCCAGCTAAGCTCTGTTTTACCCTCTCCTGCAAGTGCTTCAATCCTTGCTTTGACTGCTTCTGCTGCTACTCTCTGGCGGGCTCCTGCTTTGCAGTTGTCCCCCAAGATCACATGGAATGGGGAGGACACGCACAGTCTGGGTCCTATTTCCCCATATTGGCAATACAATTAGTCGTTGGGTCATCACTTGGGATTGGACCCTGAGACCTCCAGAGATAAGAGTCTGGGCCTTAAGGAGTGTGTCTACCTGGTAGCTGCAGCAGATTCTTTGTCCTGTGTGTATCAGGCACAGTGGGGATGTGTAACCCACAGTGAGCTGGGGTTACACCAGCCAGCAAAGTGAAATCATTGGGTGTTTTACATGAGGAAGAATGGCAGGATTTAGCCCTATGTCATTAAATCTGCCTCAGTTCCTATACCATGTACCATGAAATGCTTCCCCTTTGTGTGAACTTTCCTAATGCCGAGCTGTAAACTAATATCAGGGTTGCAACTTCATTTTCTGAGAGACAGTTGGCTGGTTATCAAGAAGCTTTTCTGAGATAGGAGCAGTTCCAAACAAGCAAGAGGTCACAGCCTGAACTGGAGAAGGAGGTCATTCAAATAAGCTTTAGTCATCTATTTTGTTTGTTTCAATAAAACCACACACAAGGCAATTTGCAATGCAGAGCAAAGTCAGTGATCAGAGTCATCAACTCAGGAGGGAAACAGATACATCTGGGGCGAAGGAAACAACGCATACCGCTGCTAACTAGAGATAAAACAGGTTTTGATTAGGATTTGGGGTCATGAGGTTTGCACCCTGAATAACCATCCTCCTCTCCTGACTCTTGCTGATCTCTCTGGGAATACAGAGAGCCATTAATTTGCCCTTGTGTTTTTGTTTGCTAGGCTGGATTAACAGGCAAGAAATCAGCATAAAAATAGGTAACTGCCTAAATTCAAGTTATTTTCCATTAAAAAAATGTTGTGGCCAGACAGAGCTGCCTCCTTCCTCAGAAAAACTCATGGGGCACAGGTCTTGGGGGAGGAATCATCGTGAGTTTCCTCTGCATTATTCCTTTGGGGGTTAAAGTGAAGTCACTGCTTCTCAAGCAAAACTCCCTCTGACTTTACGGATGGCAATGGGACGTTTGTCTGAGAAGTGCAGTATTTGGTACATACATTTTCAACTGGCATTTCTTATTCTCACAGCAATTTTATACTCTGGTGCCCAGAGTCTTCTATCCCGTTTTTAAATGTGCTGACTGGAGGAAATGCGAGGAATCCTGAATATTAACATGGCTCCTAATCTCTCTCCTTTTACCTGTCTCCCCACCCTGCCTCACCATCACCTCTTATTTTACTATGTTAATGCTTATTGTTCAGCTTCTATTTTGCACATTGTGTGATGAATTGGAAAAAAGCTGGCTAACTGATAGGCCTCAAAATGTAACTTATAAATGGAGAATCATCAAGCAGGTATGTTCTTGGGATCAGTTCTTGGCTCTATGTGCTCTTTAACATTTAACACATCAATGAGCTGGAAGAAAACATAAAATCATCAATGATAAAGTTTGCAGATGACACACAAATTGGGAGAGTGGTAAATAATAAAGAGGAAAGGTGACTGAAACAGAGCGATCTGGATTACTTGGTAAACTGGGCACAAGCAAACAATCTGCATTTTAATACAGCTAAACGTAAAGGTCTACATCTAGGAACAAAGAATGTAGGTCTTACCTACGTAATGGGGGACTCTACCCTGAAAAGCAGTGACTCTGAAAAAGATTTGGGGGATGGATAATCAGCTGAACATGAGCTCCCTGTGCGATGCTGTGGCCAAAATGGTGCAATTCTTGGATGCATAAACGAGAAATCTCAGGTAGGAGTAGAGAGGTTATTTTACCTCTATATGTGGCACTGTTGCAATCACTGCTGGAAAACTGGGTCCAGTTCTGGTATCAACAATTCAAAAAGGATGTTGAAAAATTGGAGAGATTTCAGAGAAGAGTCACAAGAATCCTTTTTAAAGGATTAAAAAACATGCTTTATAATGACAGCTGCAAGGAGCTCAATCTATTTAGTGTAATAAAGAGAAGGTTAAGGGGTGACTTGATCACAGTCTATAAGTAGCTACATGTGGAAGAAATACTTGATAATGGGGACTTCAGTCTAGCAGAGAAGGTATAACAGGATCTAAAGGCTAGAAGTTGAAACTAGATGAATTCAGACTGGAAATAAGGTGTAAATTTTTCACAGTGAGTAATTAACCTTTTGGGACAATTTACCAATGGTTATGGTGGATTTTCCATCACTGGCAACTTTTAGAAAAACATCCCATCTTGATTTAAAGATTTTTCTCTAAGGATTATTTTGCGGGGAGTTTCCATGGTCTGTGTTATACAGGAGGTCAGAGCAGATCTCAAAGGTTCTTTCTGGCTTTGGCATCCACAGATATATGCCATGCTAGGTGACTGCACCATAATCTCATGTGGAGGGTGATGGAGTTCATTATCATAATTCATTTTTTCTTTTTATGCCATTCTGCTGAGTATCGTCACTTTTCAATACATTTATATGGGAAGAAAGACACTAGTCTCACATAGACTAGCTGCATCAGTCAGTTTTGGCTAATTACATGACAGCTGATTTATCCTTTTTATAATCAGTAAATCCCAGGAAATGCCTTTTTAAAATAAAATAGTAAAACAAAACACTATCAGCTCTGAATTTTGACACGGTAAATAACATTAGTTTTACATTATGGGCCACTTGCTTAAATCTATGGCACTTCGGATACTTTGATGGAGACATACTGGAGGACATACTTATACTCACTGGAGATCTGGCTAAATATATCTAGCTAAGGATCCCATATGAGAGGCTTTGGCAGAGCTTTTTATAACATATTTAATGTTAGTGAACATTTACTTTTCAGGCATCTGGAAGATGTCTGTAGTGGATGTGGGTGGGATAGACCATATCTGAAGGGATGTGGGATGGAAACTTTGTATCTTTCACAGACTGGTGCAACCTGTTCACAAAACAAATTGTTCATTGAAATACAGTAATGTTGAAAATAGCATATGACTGTACGCACGTACCCATACTCAAGGAAATAAGCAAGCAGCAGAATGCATATACTGTATCTGAACATTCCAAGATGTTTCTTTTATCTGTTCTACAAATGTCAGTGTAGGAAGATTATAAATGGCCGTGTTGCAGGTTTTAAGCATGTTTTGAAAGCAGTGAGGTTAAAGATGAATAGAAAAGTTTTCAGGTTATGGTTAGGTTGACAATCCTCTCCCCATTTCTGTATCGTTTCCTGGAGATCTGATATAAACTAAAAGGTTCCATGCCAGTCTTTTGCTGAGATGGGTCAAACCATGGGGATCACACTCTGTTTTCTATAACCTTCAAGGATTCTAACAAAAATATTCTGTGCAGTAGAGGTATTATTAATAAATATTTAAATATAATAAGCCAATTCTGGCATCATTCAAAGAAATTTCAGAATGTTAAAAACTGATCCTGAGACAAATCACCAACATGAACTTTAAAATTTCTATGTATGTGTTCTTGTGTATCAAGCATCCTCAAAAACACTAACAGCTTGTGATTAATCACTGGTTGCATGTTGGGGCAATTGACCCCTTTGTCCAAGTACCTTCAGTCTCAGTTTGGGCAGGAAGGGGTCCTGTATTTTAGCTATTATATTGGATTACTGTCGTGCAAGGAATCTGGGCCTGTCCCGTTGCAAAGAAGTAATAAATTCATGTAGTCAGTTCAAAAGAACTAGGCCACTACTGGATATTCCATGATTTAATATGTACTTCCTGGTAACTAAGAAAAGTGTTCTAAATATATTTTGTAGCTAAGTCTGACTTCCGTTTTGTCTGCACCCAGCTACAAACAATGCTCTGCATGCCCAACATTGAGTCAGAGTAAAATACAGTAGCTGAATCCACTATATTAACCATGTACACTTTGGACACAAGTCAAACTTTCTCAGTCTTGATAGCCATTCTGGGTTAACAGTGAAGTCTGTATAAAATAAATAATTGTACTTTATTTCAATCACCTGAACCTCATGGATGTGGCCTACAGCCCATACTACCCAGTGACCTGAGACTATGAATTTGGAAGATTAAGGGGATAGCGCTGATGCAATAAACTTAGATGTCTGTAAGGCGTTTGATTTGGCACCACACATGATTTAAAAAATAAAACTATAAAAAACTCAACATGGCACACATTTAGTGGATTAAAAACTGGCAGACAGGTCTCACAAGGTAATTATAATTGGGGAATCATCAAGTAGTTGTGTTTCAAGTGGGGTGCACAGGATTTGTTCTTGGCCCTACACTATTTACCATTTTATCAGTGACATTAAAAAAACATAAAATCTTTCCTGATAAATGTTGCAGAAGACACAAAAAATGACAGAGTGGTAAATAATGAAGAGGACAGGTCACAGATACGGAGTGATCTGAATTTTTTGATAGGCTGGACCACGTAACCAATATGCATTTTAATATGGTTAAATGTAAATGTGTATACTGCTAGCAATAAGGACTGTAGGCTCTACTTACAAGATAGGGGACGCTATCCTGGGAATCAGTGACTTTGAAAAGAACTTGAGGTTCTGGGCGAGTCCTGGTGGATTATCAGTTGATCATGAGCACTAAGTGCAATATTGTGACCAAAACGGCTAATGTAATCCTGGGATGAATAAACAGGGGAATCTTGAGTAGGAGTAAAGTCAATTCATGAAGGATGTTGATACATTGGAAAGGGTTCAGAGAAGACCCACAAGAATGATTAAAGGATTGGAAACATGTTTTATAATGCTAGACTCAAGGAGATTGATCTGTTCATTTTAACAAACAGAAGGTTAAGGAGTGACTTGAGCACACTCTATAAGTAGGTACATGGGGAACAGAAACTTAATAATAGAGGGCTCTTCAATCTAGCAGATAAAAGTATAATGAAGTCCATTGGCTGCATGTTGAAATTAGACAAATTCAGAGTAGAAATTAGGCACATGTTTTTAACAGAGTAATTAATCACTGGAACAATTTACCAAGCATTGTGGTGGATTGTCCATCACTGAAAATGTTTAGATCAAGATTGGACGTTCTTTCTAAAAGATAATTCCGGTTTGAACGAGAACATAATTCAGGGAGGTCCTATGACCTGTGATACAGGAGGTCAGTTTAGATGATCACAGTGGTCTCTCCTTCCTATATAATCCATGAATGCAAACATCAGTCTCTCTCTATCTAATATTCTGCTTCCAGTGAACACTCGTAGGGTTTATCAGTATTTTAACGTGGCAGCATTTAGCTGCCATGCTTTCAGTTTTACTATCCAGCTGTTGTTCCATTAAACATTTTGATTCCAAGTGGATGATAGCAATGTAAACCGTTATAATAACACTCTCTTAGGAGGGGGTCTTCTGGGATCCACTCCTTGGACCCATGCGTAATGGTCACAGCATGAAGAAAGCATTTTAGGAAGTAGTTTCTAGGGATGGATTATTCTCCAAAGGTAATATCAGCCACAGGGAGCCATATGAAGCCAGACAAGCTGAAAGCAGCACGTATTTGTGATGGAAATATCCCCCTAAACACCCGCCTTGACTCCTCATGCATGCATTGCCATGATAGCTTCAGAATTAGGATTATTTAGCTCAACTAGACCTTCAGCGTTCTTAGCACACTGTGAAACACCCAGGAAAGGAGTTTAGAGAGATGCTAAAGACTTTCACATGGGAGGTGAAATGAAGTGGCTGTGATAAGAACATGCTCTATCACTGAAAAGCAAAAAGAAGTCATACTGCTATAACCATGACTCCAGCCTCCTAGCCATTTGCTAGAGCTAATGGAGCAAACATGCACCTGTGCAGGAAAGTAGTGCTGCAGAGCAGTATTGATTAAGAGAGGCTTGGCTGTGGGGTCCCCAGAAAACACCTGTGAAAAGAGAGGAGAAATAAACCAGGATAAGGCTGCCTCTGTGGCCAAGGGAGGGATCTAAGTGACAGCCAAGCGACACATGCAAACCAGCTTCCTATTTTACAGAAAGGTAGCTTGAAGCCTAGAGAAATTAAGTGACTTGCCCAGTGCCATGCTGCTAATCAGTGGCAGAACTGAAGCTAGAAGTCAGACGTTCCTGGGCCGAGTCCACTAAGTCACATTGCTTCTCGCAAGTATTTTCCTTTGCCTCTAATCCTCCAAGACCAACAGCTCTCCATTCCCAAACTTAATTATGTAGTAAAAGGGACAGTCTTGCATCAGGAGGGAGGTGGGCTGGAAGACCTGATAGGTTTATTCCACCCTTAATTTGTATGATTCATTGTCTGTCATATTTCACAATACTTAAAAGCACTCCTCCATCCACAGCTTCTTACAGACCCGGCTGCTGCTTCTTGGCCGTGATTTTCACTGCCTGTTTCAGAACAGGACTTGACTCAGACGCTTTCCACTGATGACATAAGGAGTTTCCCTGTCACACCCAACTGAAGAGTTCAGATAAGACTCAGCACGGAGGCTTGGTGGGGAACTAACTGGTACAGACGTTGTAACAAAGGAAACATAAGCCTGTAATTTTGCATGAGCACTTATGGCAAAGTATATGCTAGACTTTAGACCTGATTCTCGTTTACACTTAACCCACTTTACACTGCTCTGGCAATGTGAAGGGGCCTTAATGTGAGAGTCAGTTGTATTTTCACCCACTTTTAGGCCCCTTTCTATGACTAGAATGTTGCAAAGTGGCCCTTATGTAAATGAGAATCGGAGGTGTTATCTCTGGTGAACAGCTTGCTATATCTCTCCCAGCAGCTTTGTGATACTCCTCTGCCTATGCTTTTGTTCTGTCTGCACAGTTCTAACCCAGCAAGAGCAAAATACAGGGCCGCGACCTCTTTTAATATTTGACAAAGGTCTAGGATCAGGTATCCAACAAACAGTAACGGAGGAGGAGGCTTGAAACGCCAGGAGCTTCTTTTCTTTAACGTGAATAAACATTTTCTGGAGCTGCAGTGTCAGGATGTCATATCCGTTATCAATATTTCTCAGGAATAAAACAGAAGGTTCCTGCTGTCATTGAAGTCAATGGTAACTGTCAATGACTTTGCTGGAAGCAAGATAATACTACCCAGCTGTTACATAAAAATGTTCAGCCGTAGATTCCAAAGAACTTTACAAAGGAGGTCAGTTGGATTGTTGGGAAACTGTCACCAGCCTGTGCCTCAATGTGCCCACGGTCACCCAGCAGGCCAGTACCAGAGCCAGGAATAGGATCCAGATCTCCCCAGATCCCCAGTGCTCTATCCACTAGGTCATACTGCCTCATGTTGATATGCTGCAATGCTAAATGTGGGTCTCAAATGCATGACGTGTCCTATGACAAGGCGCCGCTGACAGCTACAGGTCCCAGCTTCCAGAGGCTGGAAATAACCTGAAGTGATTTAAGTCCTTCCTCTCAAACCCAGCCCAGAGACTAATTAAGGTCAGCTGTTCTCTAAGAGCCCTCACCTGTGGAGTCCCACAAAGGTCGGTCCTGTCCCTGTTCTTATTCAGCATCTACAGGAAGCCTCTTGAGAGCTGGCTGACACCCAGCTCTGTACCCCCTCCCTGAATGCCTAATTGAGGTTAGCACCTGGGTGAAGAGCAGCTGAGTAAAAATGAGCCCTGGCAAGCGGGAGGTGATGCTGGTACGAAGAGAGAAGCAGGTGGAAGAACCCTCTTGAATAGCATCTAAAGATGCTAAAGGGCACTGTAGTCCAACAAACACAGACATAACAAGCACCAGTGGCTGGAAGTTAAAGCCAGACAAATTCAAATTAGAAATAAGGCACAAATTTTTCACAGTGAGGGTGACAATATTGGAACAAGCTCCCAAGGGAAATGGTGGATTCTCCAACTCACAATGTTTTCAAATCAAGACTGGATACCTTTCAGGGAAAGATGATTTAGCCAAACCCATGTTACTGGGCTCAATGCAGAATAACTGGATGAAATTACATGGCCTGTATTACGTAGGAAGTCAGACTAGGTTATCTAATGGTCCCTTTGAGACTGAAATCTATTAATCTCCTTCAGATTGCTGGGGGAAGTGCTTTTACTCTAATCAAGAAATTACTTCTACAGGCTCAGAATGGAGAGAGAGATTATTTCTGTTTTTTAAAGAGGAAGCATTCAGATACTTCCATGATAGTCGCTCCATACTACTTAGATTAAAGGAAGGTGGGGGGGAAGAATAGCTCAGCGGTTTGAGCATTGGCCTGCTAAACCCAGGTTTGTGAGTTCAATCCTTGAGGGGGCCATAGAGGGATCTGGGCCGAAAATTGGGGATTGATCTTGCTTTGAGCAGGGGGGTTGGACTAGATGAGGTCCCTTCCAATCCTGATATTCTACGA
This sequence comes from Natator depressus, assembly GCF_965152275.1. Lineage (NCBI taxonomy): Eukaryota > Metazoa > Chordata > Testudines > Cheloniidae > Natator > Natator depressus. The sequence goes on from NC_134236.1 coordinate 15,901,099, forward strand.
AATAGCAGTGTGTTTTCAGGGAGGCCATGGTTTTTGTTTATCCATCAAACAATAGCATTTCTCTCCATTTGTGTGGAGGAATCTGACTTTGGTGATATCTTCCCTGTTAAAAATATAAAAGGAAATATACTGGAGGGTAGTTTGGTACTCATCAGTCTGAGGAAACAGGAATCCAGATTCAATACACCTTTCCTTTCCAGGCCAATTGAGTTCAGGGAAGCCGCTGAAGTGAATGAGTGAAAGAATTGCCTATGATCTCTTGAGCCTTGTATCTTAGACTGAGCAGGTGTTTGTGGACTCACTGGATGATGGTAGGGTTAAACAAAAATTGGAAATAGTTATTTCTCTGATAAAATGTCTATTTTCTTATGTCACACAAGAGGGAAAAGGGATCAGGTCTTGAGTCATGCCGAAACGCTCCAAAAAGCTGTTCTGGCACTTTTTTCAGGAGCCAGAATGGTGTTCTGGTACTTCTGGTGCTATCACTCAATTACCGGAGGTGACTTTTGGCACTTTGTTTTTTTACTACTCAAGCACTGAATGTGATAAGTGTGGAGGTTTCCTCAAATAACGAACGAGCTCTCAGAGGATATGGTCAGGGTGATCCAAAGAACATATGTGTCACAATTGCAGGGCTATTTGCACCTCAATCCCTTCTCTGCTCTCTTTCAGAGCACCTGCTCAGGTGTTAGGCCTCTTGCCATTACCCGTCTCAGGGATTCTTCAGAGGTGCTGGAACTAGTGGTGCGGGGGGTGCTGCAGCACCTCCTGGCTTGAAGTGGTTTCCATCATATACAGGCTTTACAGTTTGGTTCAATGTCTCTCAGCACCCTCACTATACAAATGGTTCCAGCACCACTGGTATTCTTCCACTCTTAGACCAGGGCCTGTGTTTTCCTTCTGTAAATGTAGTTTCCATCTTGTTTTAGTATTCAGTAATGTTGTCCATGCAAAGTCTAACTTTTCAGTCAACATCTTAACTTTTAGACCTGCCTTAATTTCCCTCACCTCGTGGCTAGTGTTTCTTAAATAGGAACAGTCTTGTTAAGAAGGGGTAACCCTAACATGACTCCTGTCTGTATATGCGACTATTTATTATATCATATAGATGGCTCATAGAGCCCTGAGCATTTCATACAGATAGGTATTATTTTGCATAGGGCATTAAAATTGTACACAGTTCCCACTATTTCCTATTTCTCTTTTTCTGGCCTGTTTGGGGGTCTGGAGGAGCCAGCCATCACATACTTTTAAATATTCCAGCTTTAGTGCCAGTGTTTACATAATGGATATTTTCAAAGGCAGTTACACAGCATGCCATGTGAAAAAAAACATTCTCTCCTGCTTTACATTTTATGGAAAGGAAAGATACAGCTAAAGTCTCAGCTTGACAGCCCCCACAGTTGAACTGGCTCACAGGGTTAAGCACTTGGATGATTCACTTTGAACTTAACTTTTCCTCTTTAGAGCCCCATCTCTCAGTGCCTCTTCCCCACCTACCCTCAGTGCCTCTTCCCCAGGTACAACAGGTCCCAGTCAGAAAGCCTATGTAAAATTGCCATCATTTTGTTTCAAGACTCCCAAAAGAACAGCAGTGTCAGATTATTTCTGGAGCACAGCATTACAGAACGTGACTAAGAGTGGATGAGCGGGGCATACATTACTGGCCAATAAAACGATAAAATGGTGCATGTATTCCTTCACAAGATTCCCAGATGGAGACCTCATGCTTGACAATTTGCATAGGTTCTCCAGACACATTGTTTCTGCTTTGTTCTTCCAACACTCCGTTTATGCGAGATGCCAAGGCTACTGTCTGCCTGTCATTTTAAATTGTGCCAACTCACAACAACAGGATGGTTTTCTCAATGGAAGACGTGTGTGGAAGACTGCAGTGGAGTTACTCCTGATTAGCACCAGTGAAAGTGAAAAGAGAATCAGGCCCTCACTTTTTCTAGGATTAGCAGAGAAGTGAGCCAGCAATGATCGTGTTTTATATTGTTCCCTCTTCTAGGCATCCTAGTGCATCCTCTGTCCTTGTGACTATCTTTTAAATTGTACACTCTTTGAAACAGGGACAGTCCTCATTTTGGGTCTGATGCAATGTTCATGAAGTCAATGGATGTCATTCATTTGACCGCTGGGAACTTGGTCCTAGTCCCTGGGTGTCTAGTGGAGCACCAATGGCACAAACCTGAATTGGCTGTTGCTTGCTTGATGCTCCAGCTCCTCTCTACGTTTTTTTCTTGATGATTCTCTCCAGCCACTTCATTGTGTGATCCATTAGCTCGATAGGTCAGTAATTACTACATTCTTTCACATCTTCTTTACACTTGAAGGTCAGGACCGATGTGCTGCCTTTGTCTACTCATCAGGCATTTTTACAGTCTGGAGACATAAGCTGAAAAAGTTTGACATCTTCACCACTCCTTCATCACCTAACGCTTTAAAGGCGTTGACTGGTAAACTGCCTTCCCATTTTCCATCACCTTTAGTGCTGTCAGAGCCTCCACCTGCTGTGGTGATAAGTTGTGTGATGTTGTACATACTTCCCTCAATGGTTTTTTTTTCACGTTCTCTCCATTGACATAAAACAACAGCCACCTCCTAATGATTTCACTGTCTTTCACCAGCACTCCTCTGTTTTCATCTTTGACATACTTCATAGTTCCCTAGTCCTCTGTGCTTCTTTCCCTAATTTTGGCTAATCTATATATTCCTTTTCCTCCTTTCCTCATGAATAGTCCTGCATATAAGATACCTGACCTTTAGCTTCCACCCTTACTCTTTTCACAGTTTTCTTTACCAGCTTGTATTCCTCATAACTTTCCACTGTTCTCACTTTCTGCCATCGCTTAAACGTTTCCTCCTCCTTCCTTGCTGCTTCCTGTATATCTATTCTCTCCTTCTGTTTAGCCACAGACTGCTTGTAGACTTTCTTTAATACGTTTGGAAATTTTTTCTCACACCTTCTTGGTATCCTTGTGGTTAGTTTGGTCATTGTCCAAGCTCCACGGAACTTGATCATTAAATCTCAGACTAACTTCCCTATCGGAGAACCTCCACCGCTCTGTCCTTAGTTCCATAACTCATCTCTTCCCATGAAGAGCAATGTCTGTAAAGCACTGGTGAGGCCATTACTAGAATACTGTGCCTGTTGGTGTCCACACGTCAAAAAGAATGTTGAAAAATGGGCAAGTGTTCAGAAAGGAGCACCAGGCTGGAAAACAAAGTCAGGAAAACAAGCCTTATAGTGAGAGGCTTAAGGCGCTCAGTCTATTTAGTTTATCTAAGAGATGATTAAAATGTGATTTGATCACCACAGTCTACAAGAGCCTGCATGGAGAAGATATTTCTGACAGAGATTTCTGGTGCAGACGGCTCTTAAATCTAGCTGAAAAGGGCAAAATGAGATCCAATGGTTGTAAATCAAAACAAGACATATTCAGACTGGAAATAAGGAGCTGCTTTTTTAACCAAGGCTAATTAACCTCTGGAACAATTTACCTAAGGGTGTGGTGGCTTCTCTATCACTTGACTGCCAGATCCAGTCTCCATTTAAAGATGTCTTCTGTCAAACAGACATTATGGGCTTGTTACAAAAATCACCAGGTGAAATCCCCTAGACTGGGTTATTCAGGAAATCAGACTAGATGATCATACTGTTCCCTTTTGGCCTTAAAATTTATAAATCTATGTTGCATGAAAGCTCCATAATGAACTCCTGGCATCCATCCTATCTCCTGTCTCCATTCCAAACAATCCAGCCTCTCATTTATTAAATCTTCTACAGAGGCTGACTTTCTCCCAAGCAGAAAGCTTCCACTCTGCTGCAGAAGAACAATTGGAGGATAAAGTGATTGTGTTCATGGCTTTAAAATGTTTGGCATATTGTACTGTTCACAAAGGGTGCCTCCAGAGCCCACTAGAGTCAGTGGGAGTCTTTCCATTTAGTGGGCACTGGATCAGGCCCTTATTTCACATCACATTAGAAGTGACTTCCCTCCCCCCTGGCCCCCAGAAACATGCAGTTCACTTCATGCTCATATATCCATGTTCCTATCTCTGCTGCCCTTACAGTGTATATGGAGAGCTCTTTAAGCAGATCCAATACTGAGTTAGGCCAGAATTCAGGAGAGGACTTCAGCATGTGCTTAAAGTTAAGCACATGCTTGAACCTCATTGATTTCAAGCACGTGCTGAAGTGCTGTCCTTCCAGAATCACGCCCTTAATGTGCAGTAGAACCTCACTTATTCAACCATCGTGTATCAGTTAAATACAGAGGTGACATGAGTGATGTGTCACTCTCCCTCCAGACATCACACACTGGAGTGTATAGAAAGAGATCACAAAAGAAATGTTCCCCTGACTATAGGGGGAGCTGGCCTAGTGACCGCTGCATAAAGCGTTACAAATTGCCATTTCCCTTCTCTCACTTGTGCCACAGGAAATTTCCACTATCACTGACCAGTTCAAGGCCATCCCCAACTCAGCAGCGGATGCTGCTGCCAGAGCAGGAGCGGGAAACTGGCTGGGCTAAGCTCCCGCTACCTGTAAATCCCCATGGCCTATCTGCCCTCCTCCTTTCAGAGGGGCAGGTGGTGCGATAAAGAAAGAGAAACAGGCCATGTTTCTCCGCAACCACTCCACAGACACAGCAAGTGGTGCCCGTGGCTAATCCCCACTCTGAGAGCAATACGTGGGGCAGGAGCTCTTCCAGCACCAGGAGTGGGACAAAAGAGAGAGCACCAGGCTGGGCTGCCCCCAGACAGCCCCCAGCAACACAGTCTGCACTCAAGGAAAACAACCTTCTCCTGCTGGTAGCTAGCCTCGTTAGTGCTGTAGCTCAAGTACTGGCTGTGCATGCTGAAAGTTCAGGGTTTTAACCCTAGGGATGACTTTATGAATGGGAGGGGTTTTATGCCTAAGCGTAAATATATATTTGTTTGTTTTTTAAAAGAAATCTAGGAAATGATATGCAAAATCCCCTTCATTACAAGAACTTTATTAAGGTTGCAAAGCCCAACAGTTGGAAGTCAAGCTATGCCAGATTTATGTTTGCCTTTGTGCATGTGCATTATGATACAATTCTTGTTTCAATGGTACAACGCCTGTTTTAAAGCACGTTTCTCATTCAATGCACAGGTTGGACACAGAAGGGGCCGGAATTAAAGTTTGCATAAGCAATCGTAAATCTGGCATTTACTAACTTGCAAGTGCTTGACTTTGCAACCTAAATAATGTTCTTTTCACATATTTGTGTGTGTGTGTGATTTAATATGTAGGTTTACAATAATATGTACCAGCAGAATATTGGAAAATCCTTAAATTTCAACCCTGGTTAAATTAACCAAATCTGATCGATATTTTTCAAATAAATTCAATAAATGGCACTTTTAATAATAAATCATAACCAATAGCTTTTTTCCCTTTGAAAGAATTTAGCAATCACAAAGATTGTAAATATTGAAAATGAGACGTTAGCTAGAGGAAACACTTAGATAGTAACTGGATGTATTTAGTGTATGAATTAGAAGGGGAAATGGCCTTCATTTCAGAATAAGTGAGAGATTCGCATACAATATATGCTTAATAAAAAGTGAACTTTGCTCTCAATTTCGTAATGCTGGTTTTCTTTGATTCTTTCCTTACTGGAGCAATTAAACATGCCTCTGAATGACTCTTAATCCTCTCTCTCACTAGGAGAGTGGGGTCCCGGCTTCCTACAGCAACACTGTAGTTCCTGACTTTCCCCCTCTCCCCACCATGATGACCAGTGGGTAATCAACAATGTTCAACTTCTCTTCTTTGCACCATTAAAATGAAACAGACGGTCATTCAGACCACAAAAGGATGAATTTGTTCAACCTAGCTATGCCACACTAAAGTTTAACTCTGTTATAGCCTCATTCCCTTTTCTTTACGCCACTTGTTTTCAGTTCCAGGGCCACAGATCAATTTTCCATGTCCCCAGTTGGTGGCTAAGATCACTCTAAATTAGGCCCACCCTACAGCATAGTTACAGCCATGGACTCGTAATCAGATGGTGATATTCCTCTGAGAAAATTCCATCACTCAGAGATGTTGTGTCCAGACAGCAACTTTTCCCCTCCCACAAGCACAATCTGACAGACCTCCTGATATCTGAAAACTGAAGAGCCTGAAGATTTTATTGCTTTGATGTGACATGCCACATTCATTATTTACTACGATCATTTCTGCAGACTTGATCAGCAGCACTTTAGAAAGTGGTCAGCTTTTAAGCTTGATTTCCTCAAAGCTTGAAAGAGTTTGCAGAGAAGCAATGGATATTAATGGAAATACCTTTCTATGTAATATTATATACACCTCTACCCCGATATAACGCGGTCCTTGAGAGCCAAAAAATCTTACTGCTTTATAGGTGAAACCGCATTATATCAAACTTGCTTTGGCCTTGAGCATTTCCATTATTAATAGTCACTTCCCGCCCCCGACTGACCCCTCAGAACTCCCACGCCCTATCCAACATCCCCATCCCCTGACTGCCCTGACCCCTATCCACACCCCCGCCCCATGACAGGCCCCCCGGGACTCCCACCGCCTATCCAATGCCCCCATCCCCTGATCGCACTGCCCCCAGAAACTCAGAACCGTCCAACCCTCCCGTCCCCTGACCACCCCCTGAGACCCTCTGCCCCTTATCCAACCCCTCAGCCCCGGCCCGACACACTTAACATGCCACTCAGAGCAGCGTGTCGGAGCCTGGTGGGCTGATCTGCCAGAGCGTGCAGCCCCGCCCCCAGAGCGCTGCTTTACCGCATTATATCCAAATTCGTGTTATATCAGGTTGCATTCTATCGAGGTAGAGGTGTATTATATTAGTTAAAAAGCACTCTGCAGAGCAATAAGAGCTTTTCTATTTTCTTGCTGATTCTGCTGCTTTGATCTTTATTCTGTAAAGGGCTTAAAGCATGCTCAGTTTTAGGCCCATATCCAACACGGGGTTAAGTGTTAAAGGTTAAAGCTCAACACGGAGTTAAGTGTTTTGCTGGACCAAGGCCTTTATGTCTGAGGAGCTCAGCTTGAACAGCTGCTACACTGTGCAGAGTAAGAGGAATCATCTAGTTTTTTTAAGTGGGCATTATTTCGTTAAGACATATTCTGCTCTTGGTCAGCCAAATGCTGACGTGTCATTCAAGTGCCATGTGATAGTACTGATCTTTCATCAGTGTTACAATTTCTGTGGTTCAAATAAAGTATTAAGCCTAACTCCACTTTCTCCCAAACAGATGGTTTAAAGGGGCACTCAGACGTGTTAATTTGGTCCAAAATGCACATTTTGAATAAAAGAAAAACAACAAGAAGGTTTTTTTTCCAAATCAAAGACCAACAAAAATTTTTGTGCGTGTGTGTTTAAAACATTACATATGGCAACAGGAAAACCCCATTCCTTTGATGTGATTGCAAGCCAGACGTTGCAGAATTGTTATAAAGCAGGAGATCCTGGAAATATAAACTGAAGTAACAGAGATATTCAAACCACTTGTTTCAAATCCTACAACAGGACTTCATGCAGGAGCAGTGGTGCATCCATACAGCTCTAATTGTATAGTCAGGGCTGATGTTAGCAACATTGGTGAGTTGATCCAGACTTTCTTTAAATGCGTGGATTGTCATTTTCAGCCTATAGGTTAGTCAACAACTGTCACATGTTGTTATTGCTGCACCCTTATTGGTGGACTGAAAACAGGAGCATAGTGACTAGCAACTCACAAGTAGGGAACTTCCTGGGTTGAATTTTCATCCAAATAAAAGTTTGCACTAAAATCCATAAAACTTTCAGGACTGGCAAACAGTTTCACAAATATTCCAGTGGCTGTCTGAATACTCTTGAACTGGTATATTACCCCCTCAAATCTTTCTGAACCTCAAACTTTGTTCTTTTATCTATATTTTTGCTGTTCCAACAGCTTTACTGACTGATCTATTTTCTCTGTCTGAGCAAAGAGAAACCCAAAGAACAAATAACTATAGATTCCTACATTGCAAAGCCGGAAGGGATCATTGTGATCATCTAGTCTGACCTCCTGAATAACATAGACCACAGAACATCCCCGAAATAATTCCTGCTTGAACCAGAGCATAATTAACCTAAATAGTGAAATGTAAAGTACAGTTTTAAAAATCTTTTGGTGTTAGTAATCTAAGCCTTATTTGTAACTAATAAAGACATTTGTGATTTTTAAAAAATATGGTATTTAACCTCTTCCCCTTTAAACAATTATTCATTCAAAAGATTTTCTACTTAATTCTTGTATGTTTTAGAGATTGTAAAACAGAACCAAGGGGTGCTTCTTAGACTTAGTAAAACCAATTCTCTGTGCCAAGCTAGTCCTAGTGCTAAGGGTTAAGTGGTTTCTCATACTTCATACCAGATAAAGGGGTTTTTTTCCACCTTTTTTAATGAGAGCAATTTATATCTTGGTGAAATGACTAAGTACTACTGCATTTTGGAGTTGATAGCTATGTGCACCAGATTTCCAAACTGCTGTTTTCCCTTTTTTTTTTTTTTTAAAGTACCATAGTGACAACATTATCTATTACTAGAAAAGGACTAGAAGAGAAACTTTGCACTATAAATTATATGAAACATGTAAGTTACCCGGCTTGTTTTAGCATTAAATAACATTTCATACCCAGAAGCAGCCTGTGGAATAGGAATCGACTAACTGAACCCTATTACTCCCCTCCCCTGCTGGGTGTGACACTTGGGCCAGTCTCTCTTCTTGGCAGTATCATCCAGCCCCATTGAAGGCAAACAGCAAACTTCTCTCTTTATCAAGCCCCTGCAGCCTTGAGCACTCTCACTATGCCTTCAGCCTTTGCTACCAACATGAGGTTCAAATTCTCTATCCTGGCAATTTTTCTGGAGGTGTTAATTATCATTTTATTTGGGATATTTGTAAGATATGAAAACACCCAGCCCACCACAAAGGATATATTTCTATATCCATGTAAGTATTATTGTTTATATAGCAGGGTAAGATTTGCAGAAGCTTAGTTTGCAATAGACCTTTGAGTGATCACTAGCATTGTGCGGGAATTCAGGCTTATATGTTAAAATTAATTGTATTGCTGCTTATCAACCCTTCTGTTCTGTTTATTCTATAACTAACGGCACCAGGGATTGGGCAGGGTATGCAGTTACCACTAACCAGAATTCTAGCCCTAGTTCAAAGGGTTCCACTTGCTGAATCATGGTATTTGGGAACGTTATAACATACGATCCTTATGCATTTTTGTTTGTTACGCTGTAAAAGTTTGAAGCTGTTTTGGGAGGTTCTTTTGCCTGGACAATAATATTGCTGGTTGCCTTCTGTTTCTCCTCTCACGAAGAGCTGATCCATCCATGGGAATGAAGTAATCGCAAGGACACTTTACAAATGGGGCTAGTGTGATTTGCTGAGATCAATTGAGATTATTTTCTGAAACTGCCATCTCAACATTTTGTTTATTTTCGACTAAAAGGGCCTTAGTGTGGTAAATGTTAGGAGGCATCATTCTTGGTGCATTATTTCAACTGCTCTTTCAGTGACTGTTACAGGCAGGACAGAACTATGGGCTCTTTTCATGGATTCCTCTTTCTTAGTCATGTGACGCTAATATGACGCTCACATAGTACATTCTCCCCGTGGGGGAGCCGGGAAAACAGTACATTATTCAGATGTGAATTGACCAACCTGGAGGGTCAAAGTCAGCTGCATTGGGGCAACCCTAATGAAGTCAATGCAGGAGAGACATTGAGAGAAGAATTTTGCCCTCACTATTCTCCTTGAAACAGAAATACAGGAGTTTCCATCCTAGAGCAGAGCAATGGTCCATCTAGTTCAGTCTCCCATCTCCTATCTAACTGTATATCAAGTGTTTTTTAATGAACCCATCACTGATATCTAAGCACCAGGGGCCTGATCCAAAGAGCACTGAAGTCTGAGAGTCTTTCCATTGACTTCAAGGGGCCCCTGAAATCTCAGTGCCTGCAGCTAAGCACCTAATCCTGAACCATACCAGACCCAGGGGTGAAAAAAGGTGGTGTTATACCACCTGGGTCCTCTCCCAATTCTCTGAGCTGCCAGAGCCTTGCTTGGACCCTACCGTCAATTATGGCAGCTCTGAGGCTGCTCTACTTTATATAGGCTGGTAACTCACCCAAAAAATGCTGTTATGTCCACCAGGGGTTGCCAGAGTTCAGTAGTGCTCCAGCCGTACTTCCTCTCCTTGGCAGGCCCCTGGCGTGCGCCATACAGTGGGAGGCCTGAAGGAGATAGCGTAGAGCCAGGAATCCCCAGCTACCCATTCTAGGCAGCTTTATGGTCCCTTTGTACTGCCAGAGTGATCTTTGGGCCAAGGATCAGACCTAGGCCTGATTCTCCACTGCCCAGCTCTTTGTGTAGCCATTTATACCCGTGCAAAGCACGGGTTAAATGTTACCATTCTGATTTGATATTGTTCAGCTCTTACCTTGCACAGGTATAAATGACAGGTACAAGGCCATGGTGAATCAGACATACTACCATGTAATACGTGTGCTCATATACTGTACTATATAACTGGATTGTAATAGTACACACAGATTTAATATATTATGTAAAAACTCTTGTATGGATTTTCCTTACAAGTTATAAGACTACTCAGCATTATCCTAGCTCCTTTCTTCTGTGGCTCTCTAAAGCACCTTACAAAGAAAAGTGGAATCAGACAGAGGGCAAGTGACTCATGCAAAGTCACACAGAGAGGCAATTGCAGAGCTGGGGTGAAAACCCCGATCTCCCGACTCCATGCTTCCTCTCCAATATGCCTAATGGCCAGGGAATGTAGCTTCTGATTTGCACACTATATTGGTCAGAACTTCAAGTGAGCATTGTGTGAAAAGCCTGTAAGCCCTGGGTCTTAGGAAGCTTGTTACTTATGAAGGAGAAAACTGCAGTAGAAGAGCACCTCTGCAAACTCAGAGGGAGTGTGTCAAGTTGGAAAAATGTAGTAACCTACCTTCAGCTAGAACCATAGGGAGTATCATTATTGTCCTTATTAATCATTAGTGTCATCAACTTTTGTAGCACCTAGAAAACACAAAGCAGATAATTTTCTGCCTCAGAGCTCACACATGAGCTGTGTTAGTATTAGTTAGCCCCTTCTCCCTCCCCCACCAATATTTTTTGGCTAAATGTATTTGTTGAACCTGGCCTTAAACTTAGACTGTAAACTCTTCAGGGCAGGGACAGAATCTCACTACATATGTACAGCACCTAACACAATGGGGTCTTGATATGCTTCAGGGCTTCTAGATTAGTTTAATATAGATATTAATCAGATCTGCTAGTGTGAACTGCTGCACCTGTCTGGAATCCCATTGGATCTGCCTGAGGATGTGAGGTAGAATAAGTTATTATGCATCTTTATTACCTAAACTGAGGGAGCATGTATGGTTGGGTTGGCTCAAACATTCCTTTTTCCTGTTGCTTTTGGTTTTATACATTAAAGTACAGACATGCTCGTTTCTGCAAGTGATGCCGCAGAAGTGGAATTTCAGAAGTGATTGGAATGAGGTGATGATGGAGACTTGTCTAATTGATTTTGGGATGGTGTTCCAAGCATAAGAGCTTGCAGAGAAGGAGGAGGGGCAAAGGGGCTATCAAGTCTGGCATCCTAGATGACACGGAGAGGATGTAGGAGCAGAGGAAGGACATGAAAGCAGAGCAGGCCCATGACATTGGCAGAGGCCCCATGACGGAGGGTGTTGAAAGCAAGGATAAGAAGTGTAAGTCCCCATAGTGCTAAGTGCTATAGAAACTCTTTCTATAGCTCCTAGCAGAACCCCTTTGGCTGGGGGCTGGAATTGGGGAAGCACAGAACTACATACAGCTTCCCTGCACAGGGGAATTTTCCCCCAGTTATTTGCAGCACCTTCATGGCCTCTATATGTTGTTGAGCAGAGTATAGGGCAGTGGTTCTCAAACTAGGGGCACCACTTGTTCAGGGCCGGGCCGGTTTGTTTACCTGCCGCGTCCACAGGTTCGGTTAATCGCAGCTCCCACTGCCTGACCAATGGGGCTGCGGGAAGGGCGGCCAGCACATCCCTCGGCCTACGCCGCTTCCCACAGCCCCCATTGGCCTGGAGCGGTGAACCACGGCCAGTGGGAGCCGTGATTGGCCGAACCTGCGGATGCGGCAGGTAAACAAACCGGCCCGGCCTGCCAGGGGCTTTCCCTGAACAAGCGGCGCCCCTAGTCTGAGAACCACTGGTATAGGGTCCTAACTCTACTTTAAAGGCGCTAGAAAAGATCCTCAGCAGGTGTAAATTCGTTTGGCAGTGTTGATGCCAGTATTTATGCAACACTGTTCTCTCATTGGTCTCAGCTGAAGTCACTATTATTTATTTTACACCCCAGAGAATCCCTATGGGACTGACACATTTCCTGCATGGAGATCAACAATCATGCAGAGCAACCCAACAGTGAAACTGCTAAATCAGCATTGGGTTGCACTGGCAGAGTTGCGTGTGGTGGCTTTGAACAGCACCTGCCTGTCTCATGCCTTTCTCAAGATACTGCTCACAAGCTCTGTATTTCACAAGCCCCTTAGTATCCCTCCAAAATAGTACAGAGCCCTGTACATACCCCAGATGAAGTTCTACATGAAAGAAATGGTCCAGAAGTATGGGCTGGTGTGGGTCAGCTTAGCACCATTGACTTTTGGGAGGTGTTGGCCCCTATCAGAGGCTTGATGAAACAGTGGTCCAGCCCGATCTGGTTTTAAATTATGCAGACCCTGGGTTTCTTACACCTCTCCAAGGGGAGGAACAAAGGGAGGGCAGTGTTGAGGTGGGGACTGCCCCGGAATCTCACAGACCTTGCGAATCATTGCAATGGCCGTGTCTGCACTAGGAAAATGGGTAGTGTTTCAAACACATTTTAATTAACAATTTTGAATGATTAATGTAATTAGTAGTCAATGTGCTTATTTAACATTAACACGTTTTAATGAATACATTTTAACAGTGGGGGCAATTAACTATTGAAATAATTGCCCGAGGATGTGGTAGGGTCACCATCACTTGGAATCTTCAAATCAAGACAGGATGTCTTTCTCAAAGGTATCTCAGAAAGATTCTGTGGGCTGGAGACAGATTCTGGGAGAGATTCTCTGGCCTATGCTACACAGGAGGTCAGATTAGACAATGATATTGGTTCCTTTTGGCCTTAAAATCTATGAATTGACAAAATTTTAAATACGGCTTTGAACCTAGAGTAAAAAAGGCCAGACATGCTTAAAACGTGTCAGCTAGTCATGGTCAACCTTTAGGAGGGCCTAGGATAAGCACCAACCAGTTAACGTGTTTTTAAACACAATTGTGCCTGTCCACACTAAGGGCTAGGGGGAATTTTTTCAAAAACACCTACATCCCATTTTCAAAGGAGACTTAGGAGCCTCAACAAAAGGCAATGTGACTTTAGGCACCAGGGAGCCTAAGACAGTTTTGAAAATGATACTTGGGCTCTTATGAAAATGTTACCCTAGATCAATGTTTCCCAAACTTTTTTGGCCACGGAACACTTTTTAGCCTATTACAGAACACTTATGATATTATTTTGTAGTCGTTTGGTTTTCAAATAAAAAATTGCATTATTTATCATAGAATCATAGAATATAAGGGTTGGAAGGGACCTCTGGAGGTCATCTAGTCCAACCCTCTGCCCAGAGCAGGACCAATCTAATCTTTATGCTCAAATATATTTTATTTTATAAAACAAAGCAAAAATACAAATTTAAAATAACTTGAACTAACAATTTCTAATTGGGAAGCACGTATAAAGTAGTACAAAAATCAAGTGCAAGAGTCAAAATTAAAAACAGTGTTCTATTTTTAAAAAAAACTGTTTTTACATATACACAAACACCAAACAAATTAGATTTTTACTTAGAAAATCTATTTTTATAAACAGAAATACAAATTTGGATTAAATTGGATTGGTGTTTCTGCAATTTTCTATCACAAATTCGCTTAATATTAGGAATGATGCCGGAAAAAGAGTTTTATGTTAAATTACAGTCATTCAAAAAGAGTTATAAACTAAGCTTCAAATATGCCAAATTTAAAATTAAAAAACAGTTTAAAGACCCTTTTTTTTCATTACGATTCTTCCACGGAACACCCATTCACATCTTGCGGAACACCAGTGTTCCGCGGAACACAGTTTGGGAAACGCTGCCCTAGATCATGCTTAGCATCATTTTCATTAACACTCAAGAAAATGCAGTGCTTTTTCTAGCATAGACAGAAATGTAGGGCTGAAGGGACCTTGCAAGGTCATCAAGTCCAGCCCCTTGTGCTGAGGCAGGACCAAGTAAACTTAGATCATCCCTGACAGGGGTTTGTCCAACCTGTTCTTAAAAACCTCCAATGATGGGAGTTTCACAACCTCCTTTGGAAGTCTATTCCAGAATTTATTGTTGGAAGGTTTTTCCTAATATCTAATCTAAATCTCTTTTTCTTCAGGTTAAGCCCATTACTTCTTCTCCTACCCTCAGTGGACATGGAAAACAATTGCTCACCATCCTCTTTATAACAGCCCTTAACATATTTGAAAACTGTTATCTGGTCCGTCCCCTCCCCCAGTATCCTTTTCTCAAGACATGATGTACTGGAATGCTATAGGCGACATAATTGATTGTTTAGATTAAACAGACTTCTCTGTTTTGTTTCTGTGATGAATTAAGCAACTAACTACAAACAGTAGCAAGTAACAGTCTGATAGAACAAACCATAACTTCCGCCAGGAGGGGAAAAAATGTTGTTCAGGGTGGTTTCTATGAGGGACATGATTACTGCCCTTGCTGTTTCTCAGGGGATGTACATGGCTAGGTTGACTGCGAGTAGAAAAAATAAGCATTCAGTCATGTTGTGATGCAACTTTCCACTTCAGTGTGTCAAATTCATGTGGGATGTAACTCTACTGAAGTCAACGGAGTTCCATCAAGGGTTAAATCCACTCTATCTTGTTACACCCTCGGTGAGTTTGACCAAAAGAAATGGAGACCTGCATCGCAAAATGTTTGAATACTTATAGAGAAGCTTCACATTCATTTCTGGGGAAGTGGAGCAAATAGGCTCTTTCTCTATAAAAGCCACGATGGATGTTTTTGTAGAGCTTTTACAGATTTATCCTCTGTACAGATTTCATGGAATGGCTTTGCAAGGGTCATAACACTTAATAAACTTTGTGCATTGTTTTATGCTTACAATTTCAGGCCCTGATCCCACAAGCTGTTGGTTGCAGGGGTGGAGAATAGACAATAATAAAATATAATAATAATAATTAGTAATATCTGTAGAGCAGCTATAAACTTTTTTTCCTATTGATTTTGACCCTTGTTTCTCCAAATGAGGGGGAAACAGGAACTGTCACTTCATTTGATTATCTGGGCATATCATTCTGACATGAATCCAGAACCTATCAATTTACTTTTGTCTCTTTCATTCAAAAGAAAAGGTCAGTGACCATCTGTGACTGAGGCCTTCTGGGCTGTTGTACCCCCTGAATCTGGGGAGAATTATTGCTCGTGGTAGTTTGCTCTGAAAGATCTTGGTAATGTCATTTTAACTGAGGGATTAAGATCAGATCAGGCATGTCTCTGGTGCTGTGTGAGGTGTTTAATTTACTACTAATGTAACCCGTCTGCCCATCAGAGTTGGCAGCAACAAGGGCCGGGTTCAGTATCTAGGGGTTCCATTCCAATAACACAATGCAAAACCGGCTCGAGCCCCCACCCAGTGACCTGGGACAAATATATACCACCCCTGCGGGGTGCCTCCAAGAGGCACGACTTCTCCTCTCGCAAGCACGGAGTCTGAGTGTAGCAAAAATGCCTTTTAATAACAGAGAGAAACAATGTGGCATTATGTTGGGGAAACACCACCAACAGGATTCATAACACAACCCATGAGCAAAAACCCACCCCAAGCAAATTGGGGCGTGTCCTTTCCCTTGGGTTCTTGAGTCCAGCAACCCGAAATCAGCCAAAGTCCCAAAAGTCCAATGGCCCAAAAGTCTCTGTCCCTGGTCAGGGCAGCCTCAGAGTTTGAAAGTTTATCTGCAGAGTTTTACCTCCCAACCTGGGTGGAAATGGGGTGGGGAAGGGGAAGAGGTAAGGGGCACCTTACATGATCTGAAGCTGACTGCCCCACAGCTCCATAGGGCTCCGCTCCGCTCCACCAGCCAGTCCACAAACTGCTCTGCGTCCCACAAGCAGCTCCCACCATCCCATGAACTACTCCACCAGCCGGTCCACAAACTGCTCCGCTTGGCTCGGCGTCCCACAAGCAGCTCCCGCTGTCCCATGAACTGCTCCACCAGCCGGTCCACAAGCTGCTCCAGCTGTACCACAAACTGCTCCACAATATATCTTCAGGCTCCCCCACTACTTAACACAACACTCAGTGATTTCAGCTCTTAGTCAGTTTTTAGCTCTTTTGTGATTTCAGCTTGTAGTAGGGGAGCCGCAGTGCTGGTGCACCATTAACCCAAAGTGAATTCAGCTCAGCAGCCTGTAACTAGACTCCTAATGGAATCAACATTAGCTCTTATATTCCACAGTGGAGAGAGGAGGAAGTGCAATTAGCATGTAAGGCTCTCACCAGGGGGCCCATGCCACCAAGTAGAAATACCTGTCCCCAGCCTCTCTCAATTCACAGAGTTTTGGAACCCATGTTCCTTGCCTAGCTAGTGCTGCTTAGTTGATGGCGAGTCCCTCCATCATAACAAAAGGCCCAGTACAGTTCCCAGCACAGTTCCCATAATCAGGGTAATAACAATTTATTCTTCCTGCCCCAATAACAGAGACACTGGGGATCCCACAGCAGCCAAAGTGACCATTTGGGCAGCTATGGGCTCATGCTAGGCAGGGTGGGTGTGCCTATGCAAATGAGATCAGCCCCCGAAGTTCTTTTCCACAACTTGCCACACCTCACCACCAGATGTCAGGGTGGAGCTCATCCTGACTCTGCTTACACTAATACTGGCTATCTGGAGGCCGCTGCTAGATTTCCTATAAACAAGTGGGGAATGTTCCTCTAGGCTTGTTATTCAGCTGTGGAAGTTTCCACTGGAGAATGGGCCTGAAATTGTAGCTGCAGAAGCAGAGCCAACTATATGCAAAGAGTAGGGAGGATGCCTGCTCTGTCTTTGTAGTGGGACGTTCTGGAGATGGAAATCAACTGGAATCGTTTGGCGAAAGCACTCGGTGAAATTCTATGGCCTGTGTTGGGTGGAGGTCAGACCAGTAATCATAATAAAGGTCCATTCTGGCCTTAAAATCTATGAATTTATGAGCTTAATGTTTTGCCTGTAGGCGGTTAAGAGTGTGCTGCTGAAAGGAGAGGGACTTCAAAAGGATTATGAGCCGGAGAAATAGGCTTGATGACCAGCTCATTCACACCGAGGCCACAGAAAAGTGCTTATTCCATATGAAGTAAAGCATTTGGATCCTGTGGTTGAGATTTTCAAAGCTGAGTTCTAGGGGATTTAACCTCACAACTTCCACTGAAATATATAGGAGTCATGTAGTTAAATCTGCCAGCCAGCTTAGAGAATAACAACCTCTCACTAGTCCTCAGAGGAAAAGCATCCTCTAGGGTTTGTGTGTTTTCCATTGTGTTCCATGTGTATTTGTTAATTCTGCCATTTCAGTTTGGTGAGACATTTTATGTGTGAAACTGTATTTGATCTTCTTTCATACTATCCAAGACCATCACTGCAGCCACTCTATCAAGCAGAGAGAATGCCCAGAGAACCTGTTCTTTATTTCCAGATGTTCTGTGAAACACAGAATGGATAAATATATATTCCATTGAGATAACAGTATGATTCAGTGATAGTGAATTTTATATATGCTTTATACTATACACAGTCATACCCTCTAGGGTCATTTCAACTTGCCTTCTTATAAGGAAGGAAAATGTTTTTGTGAGCAAATCAAGATGAGCATTTTTTTGTTTGTTTGTTTGTTTGTTTTTTGAACAGGTTTCAGAGGTTTTTTTAAATCACAGTCAAAAATTCATCTGTAAATCAACATCACAACCCAAAATGGAAAATCTAAGATTATTGTGTAACCCTTAAAAATAAATAGTAACCACAACCATGATTGTCAGAGAGGTTTAGGGAGCAGTTCTGGGGTGGGGGAGCAGGAGATCCCATATTGATGTCAGGAGAGGATCCTATATTATAAAATAAATCTGAGAATGTCCAGTCTGAAGATAAGGCTCTGCATATAATCTGCATATAGACCCCCATCCTGTGGTGAGAAGAGTGCAGGTCAACACTTGTGACCCATTGACTTCAATGGGGCTCCATGGAGGTGCTGGTGGTCTGCCTGTGTGCATTCCATGCAGGATCAGGACCATAATATGCCAGTATATATAAAATACATAGAACACTTTGATTAGGGACCTCATCTAAGTTTTTTATAAATATTGTTTGATTTTCAGTGTTCGCCAATGTAATGTTGACGCATTTATCTGCAGGCACTAAGCAGGCTTTTCACCATATAATGGCTTTGACTTTAGATTTCAGTGAATGTACTTTGCACTCTCTTGTGGCACAAGGTGGTAATACAGTCTTGATGGTAGTTCTAATAGAAAGTATGCAAATAATACTCGTGGAGAATGGATCTTCAAGCCAAGTATTCCGTTTACAATGTCCACTGTCCCTGTTTTTGCTGGACACCTGTATGTGACGAGTGTTGGGGAGACTGAATGAATAAGTTATTCCCTAGCAATTTTCTGACTAGGAAGTCCAACTCAGATTGAAAAATAAGTTGTTCATATTCATAAATGGATCCAGATCTTTTGGGCACAGAGCTCTCCTTGAGAGGTATGTAAGGCACTGTAGAAAAGTGAAGGGTTTGTTTGTTTGGTTTTTTTGGCGGGGGCGGGGGGGGGAATTTGTTTGTTAATTGGTAAATGTCCACATTAATATAATCAATTTAGGTTGCAATTTTTAATAACATTTTTAAAATAACATTTTCATTAACTGTAGTACAAAGATCTCCCCATCTTTCAGACAGAAGCCACCCAAACATTCTTGCTATTTATATCTTGGCTGTCAGCACTGATTGTGGTGTAGTTGTCTGCCAAACAGCTAGGTAGTAAAAGAATTGCCTATCCTTTCCCCCAAATACCTCCTCTTTATGGGCCCATGGTCCTTTCAGTCTTTCAGGATGTCCACGTGATGATATTTGTTGGGTTTGGTTTCTTGATGACCTTCCTGAAGAAATATGGATTCAGCAGTGTCGGAATCAACATGCTCATTGCTGCGCTTGGTCTTCAATGGGGTACCCTGATGCAAGGATTTTGGCACATGGAGGCACAAAAAATTAATATTGGCATCAAAAGGTAAGTGTAACTCTCTCTCAGGCCCAATGGTGTTCCCAGTTAATTTATCACCAAACATCCCCTGACTGCAATGGCTCGTGTGTGTGTGTGTGTGTGTGTGTGTGTGTGTGTGGCAGTCTTAAGAGGAGACACTGAATGCTACCCACCCCGGAATAGCCCAAAGCCTGGTGTTAGGGTACTCACTGAGGAAGGGAGGAGATTTGTGTTCAAGTCCCTGATCCAGAGCTGGGATTCAAACCTCTGTCTTCCACATCCTAGACAAGTACCCCAACCATCAGACCAATGGTTACAAGGAAGACACTTTTCTGAAATTTGCCTTTTCTGATTTGCTGACAAATTCCAAATATTTTTGGAGCCAAATATGCTTTCTGAGTTTTGTCCTGGCCAAACCCAAAATCAGTTGTTCACCCAGCTCTAGTTAACATACCTTTATTCCATTCCAGTAACCAGTTAACACTAACCCCCTTCCAACACCTACCCAGGCAAACCTATCTCTGATGATAACGAGAGGAAGGCACATATGGGGGAGTAGAATTTCAGAGCTTAGCTACACCATGTAACCAAGAGGAGAATCTTACCCAGAACAAGGGAGTTACTCATCTTACAGTTGCCTTTTGAAACATCAGCAATACTAATAAAATCAGATAATAACAATCTTCTTGTGTGTCCTCAATTGCCTTGTTTCATCTGACTTTTTCTTTGATTTCATCCTGCTTGGCAAGAATGCAGTCTGTGCATGTATGTAACCTTCCTTGGGACCCACTATTTGTCCCACAGCACAGGGCCCCATACTTTGAAACAGTCCTAAGAGTTTTTTATGTACAATTAGCAGAACTGATATCTCACTCTTCGAGTGTTCTATGGATTGTGTTGATACGAGTTTGGGATCCATTTAATTTCTCGTCATATTAAACTGGTTTTTGTTTCTATTTATGTTCTTAAATACAGTATGATAAATGCAGACTTCAGTACAGCAACCGTCTTGATTTCGTTTGGAGCTGTCCTGGGGAAAACAAGTCCAGTCCAGATGCTGATCATGACCATTCTGGAGATCACAATCTTTTCATGCAACGAACATCTTGTTGTGAAAGTACTAGGGGTAGGAAACATACATTTACTGAGAAGGAAAAGCTCCTAATATCTCCATGAGTTATAGCAAATCTGTGTGTGTGGAGAATTCTATTTCCCTTTCATTTGCTCTGTCATAGGGTGAATCAAATCTCCCTCCTTCTTCTTCTTCACGTCTCCACCTGTTGTCTCCTCTCCGGATATCTCATTGCTTAGCTTCAAACTCAGATACTGCTTCAGTGTGTGTGACACAACTTTGTGTTCCTCAACTCACTTGCCAATTCCTCTATCTTTCTCTTTGCTGGCTCCTGGCTACAGCATAACTTGTGACTGCTGAATGCTTCAAAGTCCTCTCCTGACGTCCCTCCTTTGGGTAAAAGGTGATAGTAGTATCTTGTATATGATTGACAAATGGCTTTCAAAGAACAATGAAGAGCAGCTGACTTCTAGGTCTAAAGGCATGATTCTGGTTTTCTGCATCAGAGAGCCCAGAGAACTGTTTTGAAAATAATGGCACCATCGACTTTTTGAGAGTTAGTCTCATGCCCAGTATGAAACTTGCTCATCTGGATCTCCGGAGATGTCCTGACTTCTTTTCATTGTCTTTAGTTCAGACCTTACTTTGCTCCCAAGACAAGAAATCTTTGAGTCATCCATCCCTGATGCTAAACTGTTTTTCCTCTTGTATCTCCCATGTCTGTATATATCTGCCCTGCATCTCCTCTAGAACATTGTACTGCCTGGCTAACAGTTGGCAGATAGTTCTCACAGTTTATAATATATAAGGTAATTTAGAATAAACTAGGGATGCATTCGAGCCACAGAACTCCAATCCAAACCCAGATTTCTAACCCGGAAAAATCTGAGGGTGTTCTGATCTGGAGTTTTGATTCACTCACTAGTAAATGAGGAGCCACTTGAAATTTGGGACTGGGACTGTGTTACCCCTCCCAAGCTTTAGGGATACTGGGAGCCAGAGTTTAGGTTTGGGTCAGTCTCTGTTAAACAACTGAACCGTGAAGCATTGTTAAAGATGGTCACTAGAAAGGTGCCTTGTTTAAGTGGTGGGTAAGAGTTACTGATCCCATTTTAATCTTTATTTGTGTCATTCTGTAGTAGCCTGAACTTCTAACTCTGGTCTCCACCATGGAAGGTGCACAACCAGACCCATCCAAATTCCTCCTTTATTAGAATCCTACTCCCTCCCTGTTCCCAGTACGGATGGTGCCAGTTTTAGCATTCAAATTTTTTCCCTGTTGCAGGCCACTGATACTGGAGCATCAATGACTATTCATGCTTTTGGAGCCTATTTTGGATTGTCTGCAGCGCGAGTCTTGTATCGTCCTGGTCTGAAAGAGGGACATAAAAATGAAGAGTCAGCCTACCACTCGGACATGTTTGCCATGATTGGTGAGTCAGAGAGGTGTACTGTCAAAAGAATGGAGAGCATGGGTCAGCTGTTCCTTCCTGCATCTGATCCATTGTAAATACTAATGTTGCTATATTAGAGATTTGTTGTTTCCTCCTTGCAGCATGCTGCTTTTCTTCTGCTGCAGATGTGTTTTCAATGCAACCTAAAATGTTTTGGTTTTTCATTGAAAAAAAAACCCAGAAAATTTCAGCGATGGTTCATTTTTTGCAAAAAATTTACTTTAGGGGAAAAAAGTCAATTTTCTGTCCCGTCCCCCCCCCCAAAAAAAAAAGGTTTCAATGGAAAACTATCAACCAGCTCTAATTAATGAGTTAACATCCTGCTAAGTAGGTAAGTACTAGTATTATGCTCATTTTACAGCTAGAGAAACTGAGACAGAAAGAGGTTACAGGCCAGATTCTGCCACCTTTATTCATGTTGAGGAGTCTTTCTCTGCGGGTTTCCCTAGAAGTTACTTTGGGAGTAACATCCTGTTCAGGGTGACTGAGCATTGCAGAATCACAGTGAGTCTTTGGAAGAACTAGCACCTGAGCATCCTGAATTCCTGACCACTTCACAGGAAGGTAATGGAGCTCACATGGGCTGGGGGTTTCTTTTGTCTTCTCTTTCATCTCTGGTGTCAAAAGCTTCTGGGTAATAGTCCATCATTTTTCCAATCATCTAATCCTTTCTTATTGCTCTTCCCAATTCTCCTGCTCTTGGCGAGCTCGTTCTGCTAAATTAGTATCTAACATTGAAAACCCTCCTGAGATTTAATGTTTTTTTGCATTCATGCAGGTACCCTTTTCCTCTGGCTGTTTTGGCCCAGTTTTAACTCTGCCATGGCGCACGCTGATCTCCAGCAGAGAACGATCATTAACACTTACTTTTCCATGGCTGCATGCACACTCACAGCCTTTGCCCTCTCAAGCCTGGTCGAACACAGAGGCAAGTTGGATATGGTAAGAGTCACGTCAAAATCCCATGTCTGTCATTAAATCTAGCACAGAATGACAATGACAGAGGGCTGTCAATGAATGGGCTGGTTCAGAAAATATGAGCTAGCTGGAGCCTTTGCTCCAACACAGACTAAACTAGGACCCTGATTTATGGTTCAAAAAAGTTTAGGGTTGTATTGTAGAGTGTGTGTGTGTGTGTGTAACCAGTGGTGAGCTGGAGCCAGTTCACACCGGTTTGCTAGAACCCGTTGTTAAATTTAGAAGCCCTTTTAGAACAGGTTGTTCTGCGAGGGACAACCGGTTCTAAAAGGGCTTCTAAATTTAACAGACCAAAAGTGGTGCCTTAGGTGCCGACTCCAGCCCTGGAGTACGCAAGGGGAAAATTTGGTGGGTGCAGAGCACCCACCAGCAGCTCCCCACCCCACTCCCAGCCCCAGCTCAACTCCGCTCCACCTCCTCCCCTGAACGTGCCGCCCCGCTCTGCTTCTCTGCCTCCCCCCCATGCGGGAAGCTGGGGCAGGCTGAGAAGCAGGCTGCGGCTTCCCGCTCAGGCCCAGGGAGGCGGAGGTGAGCTGGGGTGGGAGGCGTGAGGGGGGCGTAAGGAGGGCCACCCGTGCTGCAGCAGGTAATCCGGGGGGGGGGTCGCGCAGGGGAACCGCTCCCCGTCCCAGCTCACCTCCGCCACCCTCAGCCTGAGCGGGAAGCCACCGCCTGCTTCTCAGCCCTCCCAGGCTTCCTGCCAAACAGCTGATTCCACCAAATTTTCCCAGTGGGTGCTCCAGCCCCGGAGCACCCACGGAGTCAGTGCCTTTTGATGTGATCAGTGGGGGGAGCGGCCGCTCCTCCTGCTTCCCCCCTAGCTACACTCCCCCGCCCCTAGGAGCCAAAGGGACCTGCCAGATGCTTCCTGGGAGCTGCCCCAGGTAAGCACCACCGGGACTCCCACCTTGCCCCCCTGCAGGTCCCTCTGGCTCTTAGGGGTGGGGTGGGCACCCACTATGGTGGCCCACGAGACCCTCCTGCCCGGTTCTGGGGCAGACAGGGGAGTGGGTTGGATGAGGCAGGAGTCCCGGGGGGCGGGGGTGGGCAATGACCCCCTCGTGGGGTGAGGAGGGAACCGGTTGCTAAGATTTTGGGAGCTCATCACTGTGTGTAACCCACACTGCTCTGTGCATGTTTCCCCTCCCGCTCTAGTGGCTGTGATCCATAGATATTTATGTGTCTGCTACAGCTCCCTGCTAGAGGAGTTAGTCCATTGACTCAAGCTGTAGTACTGAAGACCCAGGGTTAAAACCCAACTGTTGGTCCAACTGGGGTTGGCTACAGGGAAAAGCAAGGACCACATTGGGGTCAGTAACAAAGACAGTCCCTCCTCATGCCCTCTAGGGGTACATACCACCACCAGCAACAGCAGCCCCGGAGGCAGGGAAGCCATTTGTGGCGTAGGCCCGCTCTGCACCATCCTATTCAAGTGTTCCCTCAAGTGATAGTTTGAATTGGCCTCTTTCCAGAGCAAAAAAAAACCCTCAGTTGGCTGATGTTAGGCACTCTAGTGCCCTAGGCCAGTGCTACTGAGGGAGGAAAGGGTGCTCAAGGGGGCAAGGCTCCTCCTTCCACCTCCCTGAAGCTGACCACTGGGGTGAGGGAGTGGCCAGGTTCGATCCACACTGGAATGAGGAGTTGTGGTCCCTGCTGCTGTCCTTGTAGCTTTGGTGGGGCTGACCTTGGAGGAGTGGATGTTCTTCTCCCCTACAATGTCCTAACAGATGGGAACGGGACAGTCAGATCCTGGCTAGTCTCCCAACTGCCGTTGCTGCTCCCTGTAGTGGGAGGATGTCTTTAAAGGGTATCAGAGTGTGACCTGCCTCAAAGCTGTCCTGCCTGCTGGCTGGGTTGGGAATCTGCACAGGAACTGCCTTTGAAAATTAAGCAGCCTAATTAACTATCCATGTAGCCTACCCTTAATGCCAGTAGATGGATTTAGTGTGCATCCATGAATCTACATATGTATACAGAGGGGGACGCTACAGAGCAGTGATTGTGCTGTAGAATCAAAACCAGGCCTCTGCTGGTCTTAATTCATTCCTTGACTGCCTCAGTCTGACATCACTGTATTGGAGATGCACTTCTAAGTTTCACTGATAAATACTTTACAATGTAAATATCGTGTGTGAATTCAGAGGAGGCTTGTGCTGTTAGTCATTCACATACAAACCTGGCCTCCATTCCCAGCTGTCATCTTACTCTTCAGGGTTTTATGTCCTGCACAGGTTCACATTCAAAATGCCACCCTAGCAGGAGGAGTAGCAGTGGGTTCCTGTGCCGACATGAGCATCTACCCACTTGGTGCTATGTTAATTGGTAGTATTGCTGGTCTCATCTCTGTCATCGGGTTCAAGTTCTTGACTGTAAGTATAAAATAACGTAGAATATGCAGGACCTGATTCTGATCTCTCTTACGCTGGCTTCACGGCACTGTAATTTCATTGATTTCACTGGAGGTACTCCTGATTTACTAGACATATGAAACATACAGAGCCATCCCTAGAGGATGGCGAACTGGGGAGACCGCTTGGGGCCCTGCACTTTGGGGGGCCGTGCAGGCCAATGCAATTGGCTGGTGCTGCATGGGCAGTGGGCGAACAGCTGGTTGGGGGAGGCTACCGTATCCCCGCCCCTTCCACCTGAGGGAGAGCGCAGATGGTGTGGTCCCAACCCCATGGAGCCCAGCGGTGCTGCCTCCCCTACCTGCCCCCAGCAAGGTTGGTCCCAGAAGTGATTTCACTTCTGGCCCGGAAGTATCATCACTTCTGTCCTGGGCCTCGAACCCCCCTAGGGACAGTCCTGGAAACATATTTTAGTATTTTGTGTTCTCCCCCAGTTAATTTGCCTAGCAAAACTGGTCAGTGAAACCTGTAGACCATACCCTGACATGAAAGTATATTTCTCTCTCCTTTTAGCCATTCTTTTTTTCTAAACTGAAAATTCATGACACGTGTGGAGTCCATAATTTACATGGGTTACCTGGATTACTGGGAGGTCTTGCAAGCATCATTGCAGCTGTGGCACACGTCAAATTGGGGTGAGTGAAAGAAAGAAAGAAAGAAAGAAAGAAAGAAAGAAAGAAAGAAAGAAAGAAAGAAAGAAAGAAAGAAAGAAAGAAAGAAAAGGTGGAAGTGAGGCATCTTCAGTGAAGTTGCGTTCTACTTTGTTTTTTTTACATGTTTTATATGGCATCCCTTGTTGCAGTATTGGATCTAGAATTACTCAACTATGAACCAAGGCAATTCCCAAGAATGCCTTTATTCCCCTTCACCACTTTACTGTGGAGATCAGACTGACTAAACTGAATCCTCTCATGTAGCCCTGCATAAGAATTGTATCTAATAAATTTCATACCATTTATATTAAATATAAAACCTGTGGGCCTGATATTCCCCTCACTTACACCTTTTTTACATCCAGTTAACTCCATAGACTTCCATGCAGTTACTGCTGATTTACCCTGGTGTAAATGAGAGGAGAATCAGGCACTGTCCTGTTGTAAACTTAAGGCCATAAGTTAAGTACTAAAAAGTCAGGAAGTGTGCATTCACAGCCTTCCCTCTGCCTCTTAGGTGCATGTCCATTCATTGACAGTGATCCTGGGTTATCTATTTGCCTCTTTGAATCAGGTTTCTAGTGCAAATCCTTTGGATTGAAAACATGAAGCACATTTTTGGTCACTATTTTGAACAATCACTTAAAAAATTCTGTTTCAAGGAACATTCCTGCCAGAAAACCCATTTGTTAGAGAATTTGCACAGGAGAACATGAAAGGAGCATGAATGCTGATAGGGTGACCAGATAGCAAGTGTGATAAATTGGAACGGGGTGGGGGTAATAGGTGCCTATATAAGAAAAAGCCCCAAATGTCAGGACTGTCCCTATAAAATCAGGACATCTGGTCACCCTAAACACTATTTCTTTTCAGAAGATGTCCCTCTGGTTTGATTTCAGACCTTTTTAAATACTGCCTCTATTTTGCGGTTAAAACGTGATTCTTATGGGGGTGCCCAAATGTAAATAAATTTTTTCCATACCCAAATCTGTCCAAAATTAAGAACATAAGAATGGCCATACTGGGTCAGACCAAAGGTCCATCCAGCCCAGTATCCTGTCTGCCGACAGTGGCCAATGCCAGGTGCCCCAGAGGAAGTGAACCTAACAGGTAATGATCAAGTGATCTCTCTCCTGCCATCCATCTCCACCCTCTGACAAACAGAGGCTAGGGACACCATTCCTTACCCATCCTGGCTAATAACTATTAATGGACTTAACCTCCATGAATTTATCCAGTTCTCTTTTAAACCCTGTTATAGTCCTAGCCTTCACAGCCTCCTCAGGCAAGGAGTTCCACAGGTTGACTGTGCACTGTGTGAAGAAGAACTTCCTTTTATTTGTTTTAAACCTGCTGCCCATTAATTCCATTTGGTGGCCCCTAGTTCTTATATTATGGGAACAAGTAAATAACTTTTCCTTATTCACTTTCTCCACACCACTCATGATTTTATAGACCTCTACCATATCCCCCCTTAGTCTCCTCTTTTCCAAGCTGAAAAGTCCTAGCCTCTTTAATCTCTCCTCATAGGGCACCCGTTCCAAACCCCTAATCATTTTAGTTGCCCTTCTCTGAAACTTTTCTAATGCCAGTATATCTTTTTTGAGATGAGGAGACCACATCTGTATGCAGTATTCAAACTGTGGGCGTACCATGGATTTACATAAGGGCAATAAGATATTCTCCGTCTTACTCTCTATCCCTTTTTTAATGATTCCTCACATCCCGTTTGCTTTTTTGACTGCCGCTGCACACTGTGTGGACGTCTTCAGAGAACTATCCATGATGACTGCAAGATCTCTTTCCTGATTAGTTGTAGCTAAATTAGCCCCCATCACATTGTATGTATCGTTGGGGTTATTTTTTCCAAATGTGCATTACTTTACATTTATCCACATTAAATTTCATTTGCCATTTTCTTGCCCAATCACTTAGTTTTGTAAGATCTTTTTGAAGTTCTTCACAGTCTGCTTTGGTCTTAACTATTTTGAACAGTTTAGTATCATCTGCAAACTTTGCCACCTCACTGTTTACCCCTTTCTCCAGATCATTTATGAATAGGTTGAATAGGATTGGTCCTAGGACTGACCCTTGGGGAACACCACTAGTTACCCTCTCCATTCTGAAAATTTACTATTTATTCCTACCCTTTGTTCCCTGTCTTTTAACCAGTTCTCAATCCATGAAAGAATCTTCCCTCTTATCCCATGACAACTTAATTTATGTAAGAGCCTTTGGTGAGGGACCTTGTCAAAGGCTTTCTTGAAATCTAAGTACATTATGTCCACTGGATCCCCCTTGTCCACATGTTTGTTGACCCCTTCAAAGAACTCTAATAGATTAGTGAGACATGATTTCCCTCTACAGAAACCATGTTGACTTTTGCCCAACAATTTATGTTCTTCTATGTGTCTGACAATTTTATTCTTTACTATTGTTTCAACTAATTTGCCCGGTACTGACATTAGACTTACTGGTCTGTAATTGCCGGGATCACCTCTAGAGCCCTTTTAAATATTGGCGTTACATTAGCTATCTTCCAGTCATTGGGTACAGAAGCTGATTTAAAGGACAGGTTACAAACCATAGTTAATAGTTCCACAATTTCACATTTGAGTTCTTTCTCAAATTAGGTGTTTCTCTACATAAAGACATCACAGCTAATCACATACATGACACACCAGGTATAAGATTCATGGTCTTTGACACTAGAACTAAAGGCCACTGCCAGTGACCTAAAAGAACAGCCTCACTAGCACACCACAGAGCTGTGCAAAATCCAGTGGGTCCTACAAGCCACTTCTTCCACTGCAGTCATATCTTAGGCATTTTCAATGGAATCACACCTGCAAAGCCAAACATACCTAACAATTCAAAGTAAATCTGTCAACCCCCTGGTACATGTCATAAAAGGGCCCTAGGCTTGCTTGAATGCATGGTGTGTTGAGCTATGTAACTGATATGATTTTCTGTATACTACACCTTTAAACCTGTAGAAGCTTTCCTCTCTGCAGTCACTGGCAGCTATTTTGTGTTTTATCCTGAATGCTCACAAATCATGAGATTGGCTTTAAAATAGTGAGATTTTTAAAAAACTGTGGAAGAGGCCTTCTTTTTATTTGTCTTCTGGTTTCTGAACCTTTAGGGTGCACTTAGGTCACATTTTCATTCTTTTCTTTGCACCCACAAGAGCTAGAATCTTAGGCCTTGTCTACACTATGGGGGGAGATCAATCGAAGTTACACAACTTCATGAACAACGTAGCTGAAGTTGACATACTTAGATCTACGTACCGCGGGGTCCACACTACACTATGTCAATGGGAGATGCTCTCCTGTCAATTCCCCTTGTGCTTCTCATTCAGGTGAAGTACAGGAGTCGACGGGAGTGCAATCTGCTGTCGATTTAGTGGGTCTTCACTAGACCCGCTAAATCGACCGTCAGTGCATCGATCACCACATGTCGATCCCCCGTAAGTGTAGACAAGCCCTTAGTTTTGTTTTCTAATGACAGAAGAGGTTCTCACGAATTCACCTGAATCTAGGATCGGCGGCCTGAATTGAAAAAACCTACTACTGCAATAAAATCACAATACTTGACAGCACTGTACACTGTGCTCCCTTTTTCTCTCATGGAAACTTTACATGAAAATACACGGTTGCTCTTTTTGCGTGGAGGAACTTCAGCAAACCTCTCAACTAGTCTGTGCCGTGCTCTGAGTTTGAAACAAAAGTGAAGTAAATTTTACATGGGTTCAGTTTTTGTGACGAAAGCACAGCTCTCCTGCAGATGACCTTCCCTAAAAATTCCAGCCATCCAGTAGGGGATGATATTAAACATGCATATAAGCTAGCAGAATACCAGCTCTGGAAACTCGGTGGTAGTTTAATCTTTTGTCATTTGCCTTTTTCTCATTTTCAGGGAGACTTCTCCTTCTGCTCCCATGCAGGCTGCTGCCCTGGGTTGTACCATTGGGATAGCTCTGGTAGGAGGAGCATTTGCAGGTTAGTAAGATGCAAACAGCACCCAAATGCAGGTCAGTAAGATGCAAACTATAGAGACATCCTCGGGTAGCACTTTGTGGTGCAAACAATGTCAACCAAAACACAGATTGATAGATTTAAAGGCCAGAAGGGACCACTATGATTATCTAGTCTGACTTCCTGCACAACCTCACCCACTGTTAAACCTTGAATAAAGAATTTTGAAACAAGGATCACATTGGGAATCTTCTTGTTTTATTGAAGCTGTTGTCCTTGATATATGTCACTTAGCAGTTGGGTTATTTTTTTATCCATAATTAAGGAAACTTCCGTAAAAGAAAAGTTTGGAAGAGTGAATAATTTAATAGCTATCTATCCATATGCCAATGGGTGTAAATCAGATAGGTTAGGTAAATAGTTTTAGACTGGAATGTCTGACCATGTAGCTGGACACTCACAGAGAATCTGTGTTGGCATAAGGATCTGATTGTAGAATGGTAATAAAAGCTTCTGGTTTGTTTTCCAGTATATTTGTGGGTGCTCAATAGGAGACACATAACATATCCCCTCCAAACCATCAACACTTTTAAGAAATCCTGCATGGGAATCCAAGAATCAGGCAGTATATATTGTTATGTATATATTATTTTAAAAAAACAAAAACAAAACCCTGTGCTGTAAAAAAAAAAAAAAAGGTTAAGGTTACAAAGTGAAGCACTCAGAAGTTAGGAAATGGCAGAATTAATTAATTATACTTATAGACTTAATCAATGAAGTACACTTCCCACTCCACCTGCAATGGGGTGGGAAGTATGAGAAGTAGTGGGAGGGTCAGGACAGGAGCTGGGGTGGGTGAGAAGGGGGAATAGAAGCAGAGGTGGACAAGGACAGGCTGGTGGAGGGCTGGGGCAGAAGGATCTGTAGTCACTAGTGAACACTTCTCCCCAGAAGCTGGAATTGAACCTAGAATTCCTGAGTCTCAGGTAGGAACTGTATGGGGATGGACTGTGCTCAGTAAATATGAACTCTTCAGAGAAGTTAACTGCCAGCCTCTGCTGAACATGTGCAAACTGATTTTTTTCCCCCAAAGGCTTAGAATTTGACCAAATTTCAGCCGATTTTTCACAAGCACAGCCAAAGGCACATCCCTAACACCAGGGCAACCGCGAGCCAAATGTCAAGCCCTGAAACATGGAGGGCAAGAACTTCTCAATGAAGGCTGTAAGAATTTTTTAAAGTGCAGGGGAGGGAATAAATTTATTTTTCCCTAACCTTATTCTCGGAAATGGCTGAGCCCTTTTAGCTTGATACTTTCCAAAAAAGATTCAGCCGGAGGAAGACCCTCAGTGTGGAAAAGTTCAGTCCCAACAGTTTATGTTTGGAAAAGCTATAAGCAACTGAAAATAGGGTTTTATAATGGAAAGTGTTAACCTGCACTGCCTAGACTATTGAGTGGCTTGATATTGTAGGGGCTGATCCTTGGTGCTGGGTGCTTCTGAAGGGAAGTCAGTACCTCTCAGGAAGTACAAAATCAGAGAGGTAGATAGGGCCATAGGACAAAGGCCATGATTTCCCCTCCAAGGCTAGCTCTTATGCATCTGTTATGGCAGGTTTGCCTATTGTGGTTCACCGTATTTTCTCTCCTGCAGGTTTAGTTCTAAATTTGCCTTTCTTGGGTCAACCACCTGATGAGAACTGCTACAACGACTCAGTTTACTGGGAGGTAGGATATAACCGCGGAGTAATCAGACCGTCAGGAAATGCAGCTTTCATTGCCTTTTATTAGAAGATTACAATACAAGGCAATTCTGTTTTCCTAGTAGGAGAGGGAGGACTCGTTGAATCTTTGTTAAACTGGGGAGTCACTTACGCATGGGAGCCAGGCTTCAAAAATCCTGCCTAATCTCAGGTTTAGGATTTCTCAGGCCTGCCTCCAAAATCGCAAGACTTTTGGTGCTGCAGCTGGGAAAGTGCATGGAAGAGGAATAGAGAGATGGGCCCTCTATAAGCAGGCTTCAGAGAAAACAGCTCTTGAAATCCACTGTCATTGCACATCAGGAGATGGTTATTGCTCATGGTTTTAAAAAACAAACTCTTTTTTTTTTCACATGATAAAGAGAAACCTTGGTGACAGGGCTGCGGGGGAGAGGGGAGCCAGAATGAAAATCTCATGCTTTGCAGTGTAGGTGCAAGGAAGGCCTCATAGTAAAGGCACTCTGCTAGGACTCATCGGATCTCAGTTCACTTCCTGGCTCTACCTTTGTAATGCCGGGGAAGTCATTAACTGCCTATAGACCCCAGTTCCCCCTCTGTAAAATGAGGATAATGTGAAAGTCACTTACTTTTTCTGTCTGGTCTATTTCGATGGTAGGCGCTTCAGGGCAAGGACAGACTCTTACTATGGGTTTGTACAGCACCTTGCACGATGGGGCCTTGATCTCAGTTAAGGCCTCTTGGCACTGTAATCTCACAAACAACAAAAGCCACCATGCTCTCCAAAGTCAAGAGTACACCAAAGACTACAGTTGGCTTTCAGAGAGAAGGGTTTAGGCACCAGGAAGCTTCTGGCCCCTTAGAAGCTGGCATTGTCCTCAGCCTGTCATGCTCTGGTCATGAGCGTTTGTCAGAGCTAAAGTCTCCAGTAAGTTATATTGTGGGGAGAGGGAAGCACCAGCAAATGCAGATGAAAAATGTGCTGGAAGAAGAGAGAAATACCTGAACGTTGTGTGCTAGTGTGAGCCCATAAAGTGCAATGTCAGAGGAAGGAAGTGAGGTAAGTTCTGTGGGAAGTAAAGGCACGTCTACACGATGGGTGCTAAAGCGGCACAGCTCCCCTGCTGCAGCTCTGCCACTGTAGTGCCTCAAAGTAGATATTTCTTAGATCAGCGGGCAGGGTTTTCCCATCTCCACCTCCCCGAGTGGCAGTAGCTAGGTTGACAGAAGAATTTTTCCATCAATCTACCCATGTCTATATCGTGGGCTACACTGGCTTAACTACAACATGCAGGGGGTGAATTTTTTACACCCCTGAGTGATGTAGCTAGGTCAATCTGTCTTTTAAGACCAGGCCTAAACTGTTTGTACTGTATGTGAATCATGGCTCTTTACTTGGTGAGAAGAGGAGAATGTAGTAATGCGCTGGGAAATACAAACCACTCCAGTGTTAGAAATGCAACTTGGTTGATCCAATGGCCCAGGGAAGCTTACTGCCTAAGGAGCAGCAGTGATCAAAAAGGATAGCATCTGGAGTGAGTGTCCAGACGCTCCTATTGAAAGCTCTGCAATTGATTCTGTCTGATCTTGGGGAAGTCATGCAACTTAGATTGCAAAAGTTCCAGAAACGTGTGTCCATAATATAAATATTTAACAACACCAACAGTTAGAGGGAGTGGAAAAGTTTTGAAGTGTTGATGAAAGATTCACAAAGAAACTCAGCATTATTTTAACAATAAATACGGGCCTGCTCACCTCACCACCCCAGAGTCCCATTAGAGTCAATGGATCTACTTGTGTAAGACCATGACACTAATTAGCCTATGACGCTAATAGAGCCTGGTATTTTTATAGGATCTTAAGGGAGTTTGGCACCCAACTCCTGTTGAAGTTCAATGGGAATTAGGCACCAATCTCCTTTAGGCTTTTTTGAAAATCACAGATGGAGTCTTTACGCTATATAGATGGTTATGGCACATGTTATAAAATACTTCCTTTGGCATGGAGTTGAGTCAGTTCCAGTTTAAAAAGACATTAAATAACTCAGAATTGCTGATTTTAGTACAGGCATACATGGCAGGCTAGGTCATCTTGTTAATAATGAAATGCATGAGCCAGATCTGGGAACTTCAGTACATGATGCCTGATGCAACGTCGCAAACTGTGATCACTCTGGGTAGCACAGCAGTCCTTAGTAGAGTGTGCATGTTTGACAATTGATATAAGAAGAAAGAATCGCCAAATGTCATGATGTGGCATTAACCTCTTGTCTGGTTTTCATGCTAGGTTCCAGCAGAAGAGACACAACCTGCTGGCCAGTTCGGTGACTATGGGGATCACAGAACAGTCCACATCAATATGTAGGATGAATTCTCCATCATTAATTCCTGTCCTAGCAGTGCTGTTTCCAGTTTCTCATTCAAAGAGACATCATCTAAATATCATTCATACCACTCATTGTTTTCAGTATGTAAAGGCAGGTGTAGATAGCTGTATTCTTTTTAAAACCCAAACAAACTTTATTTAGAATATGTCATCGCTGACAAATGTGATACACACAATGCAAACGCATTTGAGGATCCTTGACATACATTTGTTTATCTAAACTGAAAGATGCTAACTGATATGCAGTATTCCTTGTATTTTAACCATCCATCATCACTGAGGTTGTTTTAACATACAGATTTCCTATCTATGTGTTTCTAATGTGCCCTTCACCCTCGTACCATATTTGACTGCAAGATTTAGGAATGTTTCCTTTTACACATTGAACATGCTGAGTCACAAAAGACTTTAAAACATACCCTTTAACCTACTAGGTATAATCAATTAGAGGCTGAAGGGGAATCAGTTCCTGTAGGTTATTTAGATTTCCAAAAAGTTTTTCACTACAATGTCCTTAAATTGCAGCAAGGGAGGTTTAGGTTGGACATTAGTTAAAGCTTCCTATCTGTCAGGGTGGTTAAGCCCTGGAATAAATTGCCTGGGGAGGTTGTGGAATCTCCATCATTGGAGATTTTTAAGAGCAGGTTAGACAAACACCCGTTGGGGATGGTCTAGATAATACTTAGTCCTGCCATGGGTGCAGGGGACTGGACTAGATGACCTCTTGAGGTCCCTACCAGTCCTATGATTCTATGAAACCTTCCTTACCTCACTCTGGGTCAAGAGATGAATCCTGTCATGGATTAAAAACTGGATAAGTGACAGGAATCAAAGTATTGGGTATTTATAGCTAATTCTAAGTATGAAAAATGGGTAACAGTGAGATATCCCAGGCAGCAGTACAATAATCAGGTTGTGATGCTGGCAGAGCAGGTGCCAGCTCTTTCCAAGACTTCAGGCGTTAGCTAAGAACGGACAAACTCATAGCTGGAGACCAGATCATTTCACCTGTATGTTAGTTTTGTTCAAAATAGGTAGTAGTCATATAAGAATATTTTTAGTGTTTAGACTCTATGAAATGCTTTTAAGTTGCTGCATGCCTTAATCTCACTTGTAATGTCTATATTCCATGCTATAAGAAAATATGCAAGTTTTGCTTTGTATCTTTGAAAATGTTTGCTCTGAATTTGTCAGCCCATGCAAGGGAATTTCTCCTCCTCCCCCAGCCCATCCAGGAGAGCTATCAAAATTTAAATGGGCCATTATAAGGTAATAGCTTTGTTAAATGCCCCATCCACCCATGGAGAAGTACATGCAGAAGGACTCGTCCCATCCCTTTGAATGCTGGAAGAGGGAAATAAAAGTACTGGACATGAAGATTTTTCCTCTGTTTTGCCATTTGAAATCTCACAGGCCAGAGAAACCAAACTGAAGCTGGAGATCCCCAGGGCTTATCTCAGGTTTCAGAGTAACAGCCGTGTTAGTCTGTATTCGCAAAAAGAAAAGGAGTACTTGTGGCACCTTAGAGACTAACCAATTTATTTGAGCATAAGCTTTCGTGAGCTACAGCTCCCTTCATCGGATGCATACTGTGGATACTCCTGGATCCACCCTGAAAGACACTTTGAATTGACAGATCACTGCAACTCTGTCACTCTTAGGATCTAGATGGTAACTCATTTGCTTGTATGTGTTTGCTGGCTTTAACCTGTAAATAATGCTCTTATTTCTTTTTCCTAGTTAATAAAACTTTAGATCGTTTATTACAGGATTGGCTACAGGCATTGTCTTTGGTGTAAGATCTAGAGTACCAATTGATCTGGGGCAAGTGACTGGTCTCTTGGGACTTTTTGTTGGCATCCTTTCATCTGCAAGAGACGGTGGGAATTGTGGCCTATGATGTAGATGGTTTGCAATGCCTCATGTGACTGAATAGTCCAATCCAAGATTTGCATGATCTTTGGCAGTTATTGCAAATGTCTGTATCTTGGTTGGGAGCTGCTTGCTTCCTACCGGCTCTTTTCTTTTCTTGGGACTGGAAGCAATCTATATGTGGTGAGTTTTGGTGTAAGTAATCTTTTTATCACAAAGTCTAGTTTGTCTGGGTCACAAGACAGACTGGAGAGTCTAAGAGGACTGTCTGTGACTTCATGATAAGACTGGTATAGTGATCCAGGAGTATCACATTTGTCCCTGGCGTGGTGAAATCTAATTTATAGAACACACCACCAGTTTGGGGTGTCTTCCCTGTTTCCTGACAGTCTGCCCTGAGGTAACCACTCAGGAGAACTCCAGACAGCGTGACAATTGGCATAGTCTTGGCAGGATTCACTTGCCACAGATAAACTGAGTTGACCTGTTAAGAGTTTAATTTGGTGGAGAGTTTTAAGGGTTAAAGATTAGTCACGATGAGTGAATCGTGTCGTATGAGGGCCTTGACACAAAAGACCTTGAAAAAATTATGTAAAAATAGGGGACTATCCCATAAAAAGAGAGTCTTAGATGAGGAACTGAGAGCTTTGCACATAGACTTTGGCCAAGCAGCAAAGTTTGAACACCCCCTACCTCAGCTGCCGCAGAGATTGCCGCAATGGAACTGGTTCAGCTAAAGCTCCTGGAAGCCCAGAAAGAACATGAGCACCAGATACTTATGGTGGAACTCCAGATCAAGAAGAAAGAAACCGAGGAGGCTGAGAAGAAAGCCTACCAAAGACACGAAGCCACCACTGAAATTGAGGAGAAAGCTCACGGAAGACACATTGAACAACTAGAAGCTGAGGAAAGAGCACCACAGAAACAGAGGTAAGCTCACATGTTGCAGCTCAATGTCCTGGAGCAGCACCAGGAGCAGCCTCAGACCATGAGCACATCCCCTTTCACCAGAAAGCAATGGGAGAAAGCCTGCCCAATTTATCAAGAAACTGACTGCATTGACGAGTAACTCAATCTTTGAGAGACTGTGTGGGATCCACAAGATAATTAATTGATCTTTAAATATTCATGGTAAATAGGCCCAATGGCCTGTGATGGGATGTTAGATGGGATGGGATCTGAGTTACTACAGAAAATTCTTTCCTGGGTATCTGGCTGGTGAATCTTGCCCATATGCTCAGGGTTCAGTTGATCGCCATATTTGGGGTCGGGAAGGAATTTTCCTCCACGGCAGATTGGAAGAGGCCCTGGAGGTTTTTCGCCTTCCTCTGAAGCATGGGCCACGGGTCACTTGCTGGAGGATTCTCTGCTCCTTGAAGTCTTTAAACCACGATTTGAGGACTTCAGTAGCTCAGACATAGGTGAGAGGTTTTTCGCAGGAGTGGGTGGGTGAGATTCTGTGGCCTGCGTTGTGCAGGAGGTCAGACTGGATGATCATAATGGTCCCTTCTGACCTTAGTATCTATGAATCTATGAATAAAGAGATGCCTATCTTCTTAACTAAGTTGACTGGGAAAGCCAAACAGCGTGATGTAGGGCTTTTTTTCAATATATCATTTATTAATGACCTGGAGAAAGAATTGAATAGTAAGGTGACAATATTTTTGTTGGCACCAAATTAGTTAGGTTAATCCAGTCAGGGCAGGATTTGATGAGCCAGTCCAGAAGGACCTACCAAAATTAGTAACCAGTATATACAAGAGGAAGATACCATACACTGGAAGGAAAAACTGAAGCCTATTCAAGTACATTGACTGGTTCTGAGCTAAGTGCAGTCTCAATAAAAAGATCTGTACCATTAAGGAAATGTCAGTAAGGACATCTGTTCAAATCATAGCAGAATCAGAGGCAGAATATTAGAATGTCAGTGTGTTATGCCTCCTCCTCTGGGGACACCATATCTCGACAGACAAAGAAGGAAAAGTGCCAAGAATATCACCAAAAATTAAAATCAAAAGCATCCACAAGATTCCCTATGAAAAGAGGTGCATAAAATAATAGTACAGAGAAGATCAGCTCCTGTTCACCATGTGTCACAGTCCAGTGACAAGAGGGTGTGTGATGAACCAGAAAAGAAACTAATTTAAAAATAAGAGGAATTGTCTCAGATTAACCTCTGGGACTCATTCCTTCAAGCTACAGGTCTGACAAATAGCAGTACCAGAAAGATTTTGAAAAGGTTAAAGCATGAAATTAAAATGGCCATTTGTCACCTTGTTTTAGGGCTTGCCTCTGAGGCTTGGGGAGAAAATTCCCTCTATAATGTAGAATTGCATGAAGTAAATATCCCATTGGAGGTTTTACATGTTCTGAAGTATCCCGCATTGAACAACATAAAATCGGAGACTGGGCTAGGCAGACTAATATGGCAGATTCTGTGGGTACCATTTTACAAATAAGCTTTGATCTTTGAATGAAATGCCTATTTGTTGTAACACATTTTATGCTATTTTCAGAAACAGAGAAATGTTCCCTTTTGCAGATGTTCCTGGTGCCACATTTTATTCCTTTGTTGATTGGATGAAATACTCTGATGAACATGTAGAGATCTTCTCAATATTCTGTGCATACTTTAGAAACAAAGAGTTGCCATTACCGAAAAAAAAGGCATGACAGTAAAGCCAAAGCTTTATTGATAAAGATCCCAAACGTAGTTCCAGTTCTGCAAACCATATACGCAACGGATTACAGTAATCTCTGTGCAGAGAGACGGCGCAAGGCTGCCACTTAAGATTCATTTAGACCCTATTTTGAGGACTTAAGTAGGACTCAGGGCTTTGCCTACACTGGACTTTCATCGGTAAAACTTTTGTCATTCAGGACTGTGAAAAAAACACACCCGAACGACAAAAGTTTTACCGACGAAAAGTGCTGGTATGAACAGCACTTTGTCGTCAGGAGAGCTCTCCTGCCAACAAAGCTACCGCCACTCATTGGGGGTGGAATTTTTTTGCTGGTGGGAGAGCTGTCTCCTGCCGACAAAGAGTGGCTACAGCTGTGTCTCTAAAAGGTATGTAGTGTAGACATAGCCTTAAATTCACCATCAAACCAGGGGTGAATTTCAGCCATTGTGAGTACTGATTTCAGTTGAACTACTTGCAAGTGCTACTCGTGAGTAAGTCTTGCAGAATCAAACCTACAGTAATTGCAAGAAAGCACAGCTCTGTGAATTTAAAGGAACTAAAATTAATAAACAAAATATGTTAATCTCCATCTCTGGTTTCGTTGACTTGGATTCAGACCCATGGTATTCTAAGAGCCGGGAGGAAGTACCTGAGTGTATGCAAGGCTTTGGTAAGACCACTGATTGGGTGATGGGTCCAATTCCGCTGTCCGCCCTTTAAAAAGATGTTGAAAAATTGGAGAGGGTTAAGAAAAAAGCTTCAGGAATGATTGAAGGTCTGGACAACATGTCTTATACTGAAAATCAAAATCAATCCATACAACTTATTAAAGAGAAGGTTAAGGGTAGTTTGATCAGTCTGAACATGCCAGCATAGGGAGAAGTTATCTGATCTTAACGAGCTCAATGTGTAGCAAACAAAGGCATAACAAGATCTGACTGGGAGGTGATGTTCAAGCTAGAAATAAGGAACTCACATTTCACTGTGATGGTAAGTAATGTGATACAGGAGGGCCAGGGAGCCGTGGGAGAGTGCTAGAGGGGAAATATATAAGGTCAAGGCTAATTAAGGCGTGGCTCCCTATAGACTAGGGAAGGTGGCTGCAGGTTAATTGGAGCACCTGCAGTCAATTAAGGCCCTGTTAGGAACCTAATAAAACCCCCTGCATCAGGCAGACAGAGGAGGAGGAAGGAGAGAGGACTGGACCTTGGAGGTGTGTTGAGAGATTTGGAAGACCTGAGAATTGAAGTAAGGGAGACTCTGCCCAGCAGGACAGGGGGACTTCCTTTCCTCCAGCATCTAAGGACTGAGGGTAACTCCACCTAAGGGGGACAAGGGTAAGAAACCCACAGGGGTTGAGAAGGACTGGGACTCAGAGCAAGGAGCAAACTCAGACCCCTCCCCCGCTTCCCTCCTCTACCACCTTCTCGGGCTAATAGCGGGGCCCTCGGCACCCAAAAGCAGGGGCAAAGGGTGGCATCTTAGTTCCTCACCAAGAAAAGCGCAGGACCCACCAGACTAAAATCAGCCATCTTGCTACACGTGGTGTTAGCAGTGGGATTTCTGTGCTGTGAACATAGTCCAGGGGGGTCACAACCAGCCTGCCTCAAGATGAAGGACGTGGTCAAAGCACTGGTGCAAGTCACTGCCGCCCAGCAGGAGGCTACCCGGGTCCAGGCAGCTGCCCAGCAGGAGGCCATGCGGCTGCAGCAAGAGACCAATCACCTGCTGATGACCCAGGCCACCTAAGGTCGGGCACCCATACTGCAGGAACTAGTGAACCAGATGAAGGCCCTTATGGAGAAGAGGCATGGATATGATGGGACGCAGACCATACGGGCCAGCTACTGTCTGCAGAAAATGACCAGAGAGGATGATGTGGAGGTGTACCTCCTGGCCTTTGAGAGGACAGCCCTGCGGGAGGCCTGACCCCGAGACCAGTGGTCAGGCATACTCGCCCCATTTTTGTGCGGGGAGGCCCAGAAGGCCGACTATGATATGACTGCAGAGGAGGCGGCAGATTACCCCCGACTGAAGGTGGAGATCCTGGCCAGCGCAGGGGTAATGACGGCCCTGCGAGCCGGGAGGTTCCATGAATGGCAGTACTGCAAAGACAAGACACCACGATCACAACTATTTGACCTAATTCACCTAGCCTGGAAGTGGTTATGTCTGGAGGCTCTCAGCTCAGAGAAAATGATGGAGCTCCTGGTGCTGGACCACTATCTGAGGGGACTACCTTCGGGCCTCCGAGCCTGGAGAGGCCAGAATGACCCCTCCACCTATGATGAACTGGTCACCCTCATCAAGAGACAACTGGCAGCCTGTGAACTGTTTGAAACCCCAGGAGGTGGAACACGGCGTTTCAGGAAACCAGTCCCAACCCTGAGGACCCAGATCATCGAGAACGCCAGGAAAGCCATAGCCGGAAGAACAGGCCCCAAGGAACGGCCTGAGGCCCCAAGAGGACCTGGGGGTCCAGGGGGAGAGAGTTGGGGGAGCGAGTCGGGGGTCTAAGACAGAGGGCAACCTCCAGGATGAGATATCGCTGTTATGAGCGTGGGGAGTTGGGGCATATAGCAGCCCAGTGCCCCAATAGGGAGGAGCCCATGCAATCTAATCTGGGGGATCCCAGGGATCAATGTGGACTAATCAGCCTGGTAGGGGTCACAACGGCCCCACATGAGTACACCAGGCCGGTAAAAATGAATGGCATCCAGACCATAGCTTTGGTGGACTCTGGAAGTTAGTGGGGCAAGACCAACTGAGCCGGGCCAAGAGCACTGGAGTGACGTGTCCATGGCACAGTAAATTTCTACCCCACAATTCTAATACGGATTGAGATCCAGGGAAACACAACCAAGATGACAGCAGGGGTGGTCCCCAAGCTCCCCTATCTGGTCTTAATTGGCAGTGTATGGAGAGACTTTGGCAAACCAGTAAAGTGCCTCAAGCCACTATGGCTTATTGCTAAAAGCAGCCAAGTCAGCAGGCTGTAAATTAGCCATGTCAGCAGGCTTAGCTTAACCAAGGCAGGAGGGGAGGGGGGTTTTTGGGTGCCACAGAGAGGGCAGCTTGACCCCGCGTCCTTCCTGATAAGTGCTTGAGACTAAGTAAAGTTTAGTTTTAAGTGAAAGCACTCTTGTGTTGTCCTGTTTGTTCCAGCCATCTATCGGTCGGCCGTGTCTCCCCTGATTTATTTCCTGACATCACCTCGCACAGAGTAAAAGTTACCAAGAGCTTGGGGTTGAAAGAACCCCGGGTAACAGAATTTGGAGGCCCCAGCGAGGATTGGTAGAGAGGAAGGAGACGGATGGTACAAACAGTTTGTAGTTTCTCCATTGCAATAGGAGGTAAAAGACGGCGGGGTGGGGTCGCTCCCTACAAGTTCCCAGTTCGCGAGTTAATTTACGGATACATTTCGTTACTGGGACTCAGAACTCAGGCTGATTGCCTGCTCAAGTGGAGAAATTATGTCCAGAGACAGGGAACCAACTCCAGGACACAGTCCCAAAGATCAGAGCTGCCAGACCTTAACACTCTGCCAGTGACACCGTGGAGAAACTGGAGTCCCTCAGGTGGACCTGATTCTGACTGGCCTTCAGGAAAAGTCCATCTGTCGTATTGGGAGCGGTGAGCACTGTATGTGTGTGCATTCTGTTTTGGTGATTGTTAAGAAATAGAGGTTATGTAGTATATTACTATGTAAGGCTCTTTCACTGGTAAAAGACCCCGTAAACCCACAAAAGATTAAGCCCTGAGTCCACAGGGAAAGGGAGTTTGTCCTGAGTCCACAGGAAATGGGTACTTGCCCAGAGCCCACAGAGGGGTAAAGTTAGGCGCTTTTTGCCTGAAGCCCTAGGAACTGGAGGAAAGGTGGGTGCCCTTGAATGTGTGAGTAACAGAGAATTCAGTGGAGACACTGCAGGCAGCCTAAAGGCTTTTGGACTGAACTGATAGAGTCTAACACAGTAAACAATAGCAAAGTACCTGTGCCTTCTGTCAGAAAGGGTCGCTACCTATCTGGCAGAATGACCACCCCAGAGCAAGAAGAGAGAAAGGGAACAAAGAAAAGGGACCAGGAAGGGTGGAGGCTAGTTGAGGAACCCACCCTCTTTGCTAAATTGTTAGTGGGACAAAGCCTGTGCCCATGGGAAGGGGCGGTTCAGGGAGGAAAGCAGGATCAGGCCCAGACAAGCAGGCAGGCAACAGATAAAGAGAGTGAGAAATTAACTCTGTGGAGACTGGAGGGAATTAAGCAGTTGAACCTTGTACAAATGTTAACAGAAAAAGTGTTATAGAAAAAGTATTCTTGGTTTCTTTGCAGCCATTCTGAAGGGAAAATGGGCCTTTTTCCAAAGGAATGTTTGTAAATAAGACAGGCAAAAAGGCAGTCTGCTTTGAATCATTTGACTGAACAATTTAGTCAAATTTGCCAAAAGGACATAAAGGGGTTTCTATTGCAACTTACCTGACCCCAAATATATAGCAATGTAATCTATGTACAGCTGTGTAAAAATTAAAGCAGTGTAAAGGATGTGAAGCAGAAGAGTATGCTTGTATCTGTGTGTGTGTGTGTGTGTGTGTGTGTGTAGTGTTTGGGACCAAGGCCGGTGCTCCTGGCTTGTGAAACTCTGTTTTGTGGGTTTAAGATAAATTGTTTTTTGGTTTGGTTTGGTTTTAAATAACACCACTAAAAAGCCATCTGAATCTTTCATTCAAAGTTGCAAAACTGAGAAACACTCTTTTGCCAGACAAAGGTGACTCGTGTTGTTTGGCTGTGGTATTTAGCATTTAACCCTTAAGGTACCTCAATGCTTTCAATAGCAAATAACAAATAGCAAACAGTTCAATATTTTTTTTAAAAGACCCAAGTCCTCGCTGCAACAGGGCAGTCAAACCCAGGAGAATGGGAGAAATTCTGGATCCTTTTTTTTGGTAACAAAATAGCAGATAAGAGCTGTAGTATAAGAAGTTAAAAAAAAAAAAAAGACACTGCCCCTCTGGAGCAACAGCAGTGGTGAGGTGCACAAAAATAAGGAAGCAACATTAGAAACACTGATCCTTAAGGTGGCTCTGAGTAATCAGACTGTCACTTTGAAAAAGGTACATGAAAACTGTGTGAGCACAAAAGAAACTGTTACACCTTATGTAAAAATTGATATGGCTAATATAATGTTATAGAAGTTAAACTATGAAAGGAATGTGCATTTTTCCCAGGACATGTGCAGTGTATATTGTAAAAGGGGTAAAAGAAATGCAAACAAAACATGCTACTTAACTAAAATCCTATTAGGGCTCTAAAGGGAGCCACAGTAGTTTGTGT
Source organism: Natator depressus (assembly GCF_965152275.1). NCBI lineage: Eukaryota > Metazoa > Chordata > Testudines > Cheloniidae > Natator > Natator depressus. The sequence goes on from NC_134236.1 coordinate 15,945,030, forward strand.
TTTCTTTTTCAGATCACTGTGTGTTTTGGAAGCAGAAGTTGAAAGTGAAAAGAAATCAAAACTCTGGTGGAAGTTGATTGTGTCCCCTTTTAAGAGAGGATCTCTGACCTGCTGATGGCTTTGGATCCAAAAGCAAGCCAGAAAGTGTCTTTGAAAATGCAAATTACCTTACTGATAGAGGAAGGTGGAAAAAGAAGTCAAACCTAAAAATAAGAGAGGGGCAGGTTAACCCTAAGTAGGAAAAATATTCTTTTGTGTGTGTATGCAGTGCTGAAATCTGAAGTTTTTAATAGATTTGATGTTAATATTAATCATTGGGATAAATTTAATGTTAAGAAGTACCACTGTAACAATGGATAGTGTGTATGATTTTTGAAAAAACCTTTAAGGTCATATGGTAATGATGCTTCTCAGCTATTACCTATGAATACACTTAAAACTTAGCACAGCAGAAAGAATATAACAAACTTGGTCTGCTGTATAAGAAGAAAAACTGAGGTACACCACCTCATGAACTTAATAACTGAACAGTGGAATAATTTCCCCTAAACCCTTAAAAGGTAGGAGCCATTGAAACCTAGCCTGCCTATAGAACAAAAACACAGGAAAGTATGGGGGTAATTCCTCTGTTTTGCCTGCAATATGGTCTTGGGATGCATCAGGCAAGGTATTTCCAGTAGAGATAAGGAGGTGTTAGTACCATTATACAAGGCACTGGTGAGACCTCATCTGGAATACTGTGTGCAGTTCTGGTCTCCCATGATTAAGAAGGATGAATTCAAACTGGAACAGGTACCTGTCTTATGAAAGGAGACTCAAAGAGCTTGGCTTGTTTAGCCTAACCAAAAGAAGGCTGCGGGGAGATATGATTGCTCTCTATAAATATATCAGAGGGATGAATACCAGGGAGGGAGAGGAATTATTTAAGCTCAGTACCAATGTGGACACAAGAACAAATGGATATAAACTGGCCATCAAGAAGTTTAGACTTGAAATTAGACGAAGGTTTCTAACCATCAGAGGAGTGAAGTTCTGGAACAGCCTTCCAAGGGGAGCAGTAGAGGCAAAAGACATATCTCGCTTCAAGACTAAGCTTGATAAGTTTATGGTGGGGATGGTATGATGGGACAGCCTAATTTTGGCAATTAATTCATCTTTGACTATTAGCGGTAAATAGGCCCAATGGCCCTTGATGGAATGTTAGATGGGGTCGGGAAGGAATTTTCTTCCAGGGCAGAGTGGCAGAGGCCCTGGGCGTTTTTCGCCTTCCTCTGCAGCGTGGGGCACGAGTCACTTGCTGGAAGATTCTCTGCACCTTGAAGTCTTTAAACCATGATTTGGGAACTTCAGTATCTCAAACATAGGTTAGGGGTTTGTTACAGGAGTGCGTAGGTATGATTCTGTGGTCTGCGTTGTGCAGGAGGTCAGACTAGATGATCATCGTGGTGCCTTCTGACCTTAAAGTCTATAATTCAATCAGCAAGGATATTTGTGAAAGGAATGGATATTTTAAGCAATAATCTGCCACCCCAAAAGGGGTAGAAACATGTTCCTTTTGTCTTTCAGAGAATCAGGAAAAGCTGGTACCAGCTAAAGAGCAACCCAGAATACCATGGATCTACTGTCGCAACAAAGACTGTGTTTTGTGTTTTATGTTTTGTCTTGTGTTGTTTGTCTTGTTGCTAGCATTGTTGTGTATTGTGTTACAAAAAAGGAAATACTACTTTAGGCAGAAAAGCATTACCAAGCATTTTAACTGTATTTACAGAAACGCCAGTCTGTTAACAGGGAAACATCCTTAGGTGGTAAAGGCACATTTAAAAGCAAAATATGCATGAGACACAAGGTGTATCTGTTGGTGGGAATAAAAGGATGGACATAAAAAGTTTTAAAGCACAAAGTGAAATTACCAACGGGAAAAAAGGGTATGTAAAAACATTGGTTACTAAAAGACTAAGACTTGCCAATTATTACTTCTTAGTTAACTTCCAGCATGCAAGCCCAGCTGAATGCACCTGGGTGTTGTATGACATTGGATATAAGGAAAGAAAGGCCTTTCTTTATAGCTGCCCTAATACTATCTCATTGTGAACTACTGAAGGCTATTGGATTTTGCCTGGCAGCCAGGAGGGGTGGGTAGCCTAAAGAAAAGGCTCTCAAGAAATGTACTGAACTGCTTTGGGTGGAACTGGATTAGAAGTTGGAGTGCAGGATGCTACTAACATAGAGGTATTGGCAGACAAATGAAGTTATGCTATAAATGTTTCTGTCATATTATAGCAATTAGGGGATGTGATTTCGAATTTCAGGTACCAGAATTTAAATATAGTCAGTTAAAAGTGTCTTATACTTTGTATTCTATTGTAAAACCTGTGCCCCTTGGAACGGATTTAACTGCTTTACAAATATTGCTTGTACACCCTGATTTACAGAACCAGTTACATACTGCAAAACAGGAAGGGCGCAGAGTCATGGTTACTGTGCATCATAATGCCAATGAAATTAAACGGGTATTTGCAAGAATTGGCCAGGACCTGTGGCACCACTGGTGGGAAGTATTATTGGGATAATACCCCCCCCAGGGTCAGGAGTCCTGAATTTGGCCCTACATCCCATCATGGTAATCTTGGGGTGCCAGATAGTAGTGGTTTTTGTTACCAGCCTAATGACATGCTGGATATAGCGCAAAATCCGGCAATTGCAAGTCCCCCGACAGATGAGTCAGTGGTTACTGCCACCGGTACTCGTACCCCCGGGTAAGGAACTTATCGAACTTGTTGCCCCTCCCTCAACTAGGAAAGGAGGCTAAGGCAATCGCTTGTCACTTGCTATGCTGGTGTGCTAAGTATGGGATGCAACAAGAAGATAATTTGCTCAATCTCGGCTGAGAGCCTTGAGCTTTCGTTGGCTCTCAATTCAGGTGCATCCAGAAAAGGTGTGACAGCGATCATGTAAAGGCCCCCTTGTGCGAAAGGTGACCTTTAAGGAGGGGAAACTGTATGGGGAGACTTTGGCAAACCAGTAAAGTGCCTGAAGCCACTATGGCTTATTGCTAAAAGCAGCCAAGTCAGCAGGCTGTAAATTAGCCAAGTCAGCAGGCTTAGGTCCTTCCTGATAAGAATTGTGTTGAAGTTGCTGATACATGCATCTTAGAAGAGCAGGATGTGCCCCAGGAATGTCTATTGGGGCCTCAAGGCTGCAAACTGTGGAAAAACCCACACCTGGTTAATCGATAATCAGAAGGAGCCTCTTGCTTGCCCATTGGAACTTCTTGCTTAACAAGTTTTCTTTAAGGGACATGTCATTCTGTTACTAATGTATAAATAAGGGGGAAAAGTTTGAGGTAGTGGGACTCTTCAGGACTGGACTCTCCCTCTAGATGCATCTTGTGTTCCCCACTAGCAGACGGGCTGCCGCTGTGTCACTCGAGAGCCACACTCAGCTTTGGTAATGATCAAGGGTTGGGGGTGTTTTACTAACCTGTTGCAGACGTGTGTATAAGGGCTTGAGACTAAGTAAAGTTTAGCTTTAAGTGAAAGCACTCTTGTGTTGTCCTGTTTGTGCCAGCCATCTATCGGTCGGATGGCCGTGTCTCCCCTGATTTGTTTCCTGACACCACCTCGCACAGAGTAAAAGTTACCAAGAGCTTTGGGTTGAAAGAACCCCAGGTAACAGCAGGGACTTTCCTGGGTTCGAGAGCTTACTTCCCTGCATCGAGTTAGGGGAGGGAAGTAAACCCCGAGCAAAGTCTGAGGTGCCCATGAATGACCCTACCACAATTTTTGCTGGGTTTTCCCCAGAATTATTTTCATCCCCTGGAAAATCTCAGAAATCCAAACAGGAAAGGAGGGCAGACAAAAGACTAGGAACCAGGATTTTGGCAGCAAACCAAGGAGGAGGTCCCGGGGAGACCCAGAGCATGAGCAGAAGCACCCCAAGAGAAGGAGGGGAGCCCATTCCAATAGAATCAGGCCAGATCAGTCCCGCACACAGCTGTTTTGGGCAGGACCAACCCGATGACCCACTGTATGCGAACGTGAGGGAGGAGGTAGTAGAGGTAAATGGCGTGCAAGTAGAAGGGAAAACCAAAGGCCCAGGGCCCTACTATATAATCAAGCAGGATCTGTTGTACCAGGTAGTGCCAATATGGGGGGAAGTAGTAGAACAGCTCTTGGTGCCACAGAAGCACACAAGGGCCGTATTAGAGTTAGCTCACAGTCATCTGTCTGGGGGACATTTAGGTGTAGACAAGACCCTGGATAGAGTCCTTAGGAGGTTCTACTGGCCAAAGGTACGGGTAGAAGTCCAGCGCTATTGCACCTCCTGCCCAGAGTGCCAGCTGCATAGCCCCCAACCTCAGTTAAGGGCCCGGTTGGTACCCTTACCTATAATTCAAGTACCTTTTGAAAGGATAGCAATGGATCTAGTGGGCCCTCTAGAAAGAACAGCCTGGGCCACCGAAGCATACTCGTCATTCTGGACTACGCTACACGGTACTCCGAAGCCATTCCTTTAAGAAACCCCACGTCCAAGGCAATTGCAAAAGAACTGGTGCAGGTTTTTGCTAGGGTAGGCATCCCTAAGGAGATCCCTAAGGAGATCCTGACAGACCAAGGGACTTATGTACCCTGCTCCACATCCAAGCCTTGCGAACCTCGGTCTACCATCCCCAAACAGATGGTCTGGTTGAGTGATTTAACCAAATTCTCAAGAGCATGATCCGAAAGGTGGTGGCCCAAGACGGAAAAGACTGGGATACCCTCCTCCCATACCTGATGTTCGCAATACAAGAAGTTCCCCAAGCATCTACTGGATTCTCCCCCTTCAAGTTACTGTATGGACGCCACCCACATGGCATATTAGACATCGCAAAGAAGGACTGGGAGGAACAACCCAACCCGGGGAAGAACATCATTACACATGTAGACCAGATGAGAGAAAGAATAGCCCAAGTGACCTCCATAGTATGAGAGCATTTGGAAAAAGCACAAGAGTCCCAACGAACCTACTACAATTGTCTGGCAAAAACACGAAAATTTCAACCAGGAGAATGGATGCTGGTGCTGGTACCAACAAGTAGAAAATAAGCTCCTGGCCAGTTGGCATGGACCCTATGAGATCGTGGAAGCTGTTGGGGAGGTGAATTATAAGGTGAAGCAGCCAGACTACCAAAGGCCAGAGCAGATATACCACATCAACTTACTGAAACCCTGGCATGATCGGGAGAAGTGCCTGACCGTCCTGCCGGTTCCATCCCAGGCAGATGGCCCACAAGGGCAGGTAAAGATATCCTCCAAATTAGCCCCAGAACAATGAACAGAGGTTGTTGAAATGATCCAGAGGAACCAAGACGTGTTCTCCACACAATCAGGCCGTACGACGCTGATCCAGCACCACATCGTCACCTGTCCCGGAGCAAGGGTGACAATAAAACCCTATCGCGTACCAGAGGCAAAAAGAGAAGAAATTAGGGCAGAAGTAAAGAAGATGCTGGAACTTGGGGTGATTGAGGAATCACACAGCCGGTGGTCCAGCCCTATTATCTTGGTCCCCAAGCCTGATTGCAGCCTGAGGTTTTGTAATGACTTCCGGAAGTTAAATGAGGTATCCCAATTCGATGCCTACCCAATACCACGTATTGATGAGCGGGTGGATCAGTTAGGCAAGGCCCAATACTTAACCACCTTGGACTTGACAAAAGGCTACTGGCAGATCCCCCTGGCTGAGGACACCAAGGAAAAAACCACTTTCTCTACACCCGATGGACTTTTCCAATATACCGTCCTCCCTTTTGGGCTCCATGGGGCCTCCGCGACTTTCCAACAATTGATGGACAGATTACTTTGACCCAATGCCAAGTATGCTGCCGCCTATTTAGATGATGTGGTAATCTATAGCCCTGACTGGGAGACACACCTGGGGAAAGTGGAAGCGGTACTAGATGCTCTTAGACAGGCTGGCCTCACCGCTAACCCATCCCAATGTGCAATAGGGTTAGCCAAGGCCAGATACCTCGGGTATGTAGTCGGAAGGGGCCTGGTGAAGCCCCAATAGAACAAAGTGAAGGCAATACAGGAATGGCCCCGCCCGATCCGCAAGAAGCAAGTCAGAGCATTTTTAGAGATAGTGGGGTACTATCGCTGGTTCATCCCTCACTTCACCACAAGGGCAGCATCTCTGACGGACCTGATAAGAGCTCGGGGCCCGGAGATAGCTAAGTGGACCGAAGCGGCAGAAGAAGCTTTCACAGGCCTAAGGACAGACCTTTGCAGTCATCCAGTGCTCAGAGCCCCAGATTTTAAAAAGGAATTCATCCTACAAACAGACCCCTCGGAGGTAGGACTTGGGGCCATCCTTTCACAGATGATGGGGGATGAGGAGCACACAATCCTTTACCTTAGCCGAAAGCTCCTGCCCAGGGAGCAACGATAAGCCATAGTAGAAAAAGAATGCCTAGTGGTTAAATGGGCCATGGAGATTCTACGGTACTACCTGCTTGGGCGGCGGTTCACCTTTGTGACAGACTCCCCACTCCAATGGATGCACACAAACAAGGAGAGGAATGCACGAGTGACTAGATGGTTTCTATCCCTACAATCTTTCCACTTCTGGATACAGCATAGAGCTGGAAGCCAACATGGCAACGCGGATAGCCTGTCACGACAACACTGTCTCTCGTCCCAAGTAGCCCAACCCTGTGGTGTTGAGCGGGGGGTGGGGGTGGGGGGTGAAGGGGGGAATGAATATGTGATACAGGAGGGCCAGGGAGCAGTGGGAGAGTGCTAGAGGGGAAATATAGAAGGTCAAGACTAATTAAGGTGTGGTTCCCTGTAGACTAGGGAAGGTGGCTGCAGGCTAATTGGAGCACCTGCAGTCAATTAAGGCCCTGTTAGGAACCTAATAAGACCCCCTGCCTCAGGCAGACAGAGGAGGAGGAGGAAGGAGAAAGGACGGGAGCTTGGAGGTGTGTTGAGAGATTTGGAAGACCTGAGAATTGAAGTAAGGGAGACCCTGCCCAGCAGGACAGGGAGACTCCCTTCCGCCCAGCATCTAAGGACCGAGGGTAACCCCACTAAAGGGGGACGAAGGTAAGAAACCCACAGGGGTTGAGAGGGGCTGGGACTCAGAGCAAGGAGCAAACCCAGACCCCTCCCCCGCTTCCCTCCCCCACCACCTTCCCGGGCTATTAGCGGGGCCCTTGGCACCCAAGAGCAGGGGCAAAGGGTGGCATCTTAGCTACCCGCCAAGAAAAGCGCAGGACCCACAAGACTAAAATCGGCCATCTTGCCACAGTAACCACATGGTAAGTTCTCCATCGCTTGGAGTCCTTCGGTCAAGACTGGATATCATTCTAAAAGAAATGCTCTAGGTCAACCACAGTTGTTTGGCTTCAGTGGTTCTCAGACTGTGGGTCGGGACCCTGAAGTGGGTCGCGACACCGTTTGATGAGGTTGCCAGGGCTGGCATTTCTCTTGCTGGGGCCTGGGGGCCGAAGCCCGAGCCCCACCGCCCAGAGCCAAAGCCCGAGTGCTTCAATCTTGGGCGGAGGGGCTCAGGTTGCAGGCCTGCCAGGGGCTGAAGCCCTTGGGCTTTGGCCTCCCCCCTGGGGCTGTAGGGCTCGGACGGGCTCAGGATTCGGTTCCAGCTCCTGAGGTCGTGTAGCAATTTTTATTGTCAGAAGGGGTCACACTGCAGTGAAGTTTGAGAATCCCTGGGCTAGATGAAGGCATCACCTGGTGAAATCTGTGGCCTTTGTTATACAGGGGGTCAGATTAGATTATCATAATTCTCTCCTTGCCTTAAAAATTGATGAATTTCAGAATAATCCAACTTCGCTTCCCTAATAGAGGTTTCTTTGTTTTAAATTACACATGTCAGGGAGATCGTTGACTAATGTGAATAACGTGTGCCTTATCCTTCACTAAAACCTGAATGGTAAGTGTCCAGGTTTATCAGCAGCGTTCAGGTGTGTAGTTGGAGATGCTAGTGTCACCCCATTTGTTGCTCTTGTTTATTAGATCCACTGAGATGAAAAAGTTATAGGTAAACATTAGCAAGGAAGTACTTTTACAACAGGTATTAACAGATTAGATCCATGCTTAGGGGGAGCTTTTATCTTTGTTTAGTTTTGCAGGTATTATGGGCCTGATTCACTACAGCAGTACTCAGTTTCACACTCTCATAAATCAACTATTTCAGAGGAGTTACACCATCATAAAATTGGACTGAAACACATGGTGAAGTAAGCCCTATTTCTTTTTCTTTTGTTGGCACTAACAATGTCTGACCTCTTTTGATAACGAGATTATGACAGTACTAGTCACAGCTCCATAATTAATACTGAACAGAGTTTTGTAGTTAAACAAGTCATTCAGCCACTTTGTTATGTATAAAGGTTGCCTATGTGCAAGAGATCATGAACTAATTTCATTTGGTATGTGCAAACAGAAGATAATCCCAATATACAGTTGCTGCTTTAAAAAAGCTAATTTCCCAAAGCTAAAGACAATCATGAAACTAAGTGGGAGAAAAAAAAATTAAAAGACAAGAAAGTATAATAATTGGGAAGTGCTTAAGAATGCTTTATTACAGTGGCTCTCAACATTTCCAAACTACTGTACCCCTTTCTGATTTGTGTTGAGTACCCCCAAGTTTCACCTCACTTAAAATCTACTTGCTGACAAAATCAGACATAAAAATACAAAAGTGTCACAGACCACTGTTACTGACAAATTGCTTGCGTTCTCATTTTTACCATATAATAATAAAATTAATTGATTGGAATATAAATATTGTACTTACATTTCAGTGTATAGTATATGGAGCAGTACAAACAAGTCATTGTATGAAATTTTTATTTATACTGACTTCCCTGGTGCTTTTTATGTAGTCTGTTGTAAAACTAGGCAAATAGCTAGATGAGCTGATTTCCCCGTCAAAGACCTCTGTGTACCCCTATGGACCCTTGGTTGAGAACCACTGCTTTATTAGATGCCCAGAAACACAATTCCACAATCACAGAAAAGGCGCTTTTTTTTTTTTTGAGGAGGGGGGATTATATATCCTGGCTAAGAGGGGAGATGAAAGCAACCATAAAAATAAATATAGCAAATAGAAAAATGGCGGAGCTGATGGAAATGAGTACAAAATAGCAGCTAAGAAATGCATACAATTGATGGAGGACACTAAAGGTATCAAAAATCTGTGGTCGGTATAGTTAAGGACGATAAGAAGGAATTCATAGAATCATAGACTATCAGGGTTGGAAGGGACCTCAGGAGGTCATCTAGTCCAACCCCCTGCTCAAAGCAGGACCAATCCCCAACTAAATCATCCCAGCCAGGGCTTTGTCAAGCCTGACCTTAAAAATATCTAAGGAAGGAGATTCCACCACCTCCCTAGGTAACGCATTCCAGTGTTTCACCACTGTCCTAGTGAAAAAGTTTGTCCTAATATCCAACCTAAATTCTTTAAATATATCAGGAACACATGAAATCTAGCAATGGTATAGGTCTGATACTAGATAAGGATGATAAAAATTTCAATCATGACGTAGAAAAGGTAGAAGTATTCATAAATATTTGTTCTGTATTAAGAAAGAAGCAGGATGCTGTATTCTCATCTTACAGTGATAATTAAATACTTGCTTTTCCATCAGTAACTAGGGCAGATGTTAGAACAACAACTTGATAGTTTAACTTTAATAAGTTAAACATTTTTAAGTCAGCTAACTTGCATTCAAAAAGCTAATTAAAAGAATTGGCTGAAGAGCTTTTTGAACTATTAAAGTTGATTTCTAACAAAATTAGGTACACTGGGGAAGTTCCGGAGGACTGGAAAAAAATAGTGTTCTGCCAATATTTAAAAAGGATAAAGGGGATGACCCACCTAGCTCGAGGCAGATTAGCTTGACCTCAGCCATGAAAAGGCTGATGTGGGATGCAATGAGTAAAGGAGCTGAGAGGTGTTAATTCCTCTCGGTACAGCATTAGTGAGACTGTTACTGGAATACTGTGTCCAGTTCTGGTGGTCTGAATTTTAAAAAGGATGTTGAAAAATTGGAAAGGGCTCAGAAAATTGCTACAAGAAAGATTTGAGGTATGGAAAACATAGCTTATAGTAAGAGGCTTAAGAAGGTCCATCTATGCAGTTCATCCAAGAGAAAGTAAGAAATGCCTTGATCATGATCTATAAGTACCTACATGAGGAAGAGTGGCATGGAGTCCACTCAATGCAAGCAGCATTTCCTGCTGGCTGTCCTGGGGATTAGCTCTGCCAGCTTGCGCTCTCCCTCCAGTGTTGTCTTCTCCTGTCTTGTCTCGTTCGGCTGCCCTGTTCACTCCTGGGTCTTCAGCTTCCTCTCTGTGACTTGACCCTTCCAGGGAATTCACAGTCTTTCCAGACCTGCTGTCTGGCTGGTGCCTCCAATGCCCTTGCCACTCCCCAGTGGCTGGTGGGGGAACCCTATTTTGATTCAACTTCACTGAATTTCTAGGAGTATAAAATTGTCTGAAAAATAATTGGTGAACACTTCCCAACAATGTCAAAGAAAATTTTAATGCAGCTCCATTACTGATAACTTTTATTGATGAAAGGATCAGTTTCATTGTTCCCATCTCCTAAACATTGAGTTAAATATTCCTTTCTCTCTCTCTGTCTCTCATCTGAACAATCCAGTGGTACTATATGTTTAGGGCTTCTGTTTGTTAGGATTTAGTCATTTTGTTTTTCGGGGTTTATTTTTAGCAATTTTTTAATTCTACATACATGTCTCAAAATCAGGGAGAGTCAGGGCTTTCTCTTTGTATATACTGTAAGGACGAATGTATACTGTAATGAATAATCTTTGTAATGTTCCGTAGTGCACTTTAACATTGTACAGTTTCAAACGGCACTACGTTAAGTGCACTAGGGAACCTTTAGTGTGCAAGAGCAGGCTCTACATGGACTAATCAATGTGCAACACATTAGTACACTTCAGAAATCCCATCCCCTGCTCCATGTGGACTAGCCCTTATGTCATAATACTCTTTTTTGCATCTGAGAGGCTTTTTCTTGGCACCTTTTAACAGCTTCACCAACTGTACTAAGGTAACCAACTAATATTGTTACATAGTCCATTGCATTCAAATATTTCTTCTGAATATCTGTCCCATTTCAGAGCTCAACTGGTAAACTCATGCCCAACAACACCTTATGAAGTGTGTAACCAGTCAATGACTGGACACTGCCCTGCTAAGGCATCATAAAATAGGGAAGCAACCTATCGCAATTTATCTGATTTGTCCCTACAAAAGACACCAGCATGGATGAGTGTCCGGTTTAAGCACTCCACTGCCCTAGCTGATTGCGGGTGGAATGGAGTTGTTCAAGTCTTGTGTATTTCTGGCAACCTGCACAACAACCAAAATAACCTTGATTCAAATGTTGACGTTAATCAGTGTTATGGAACAAGGGCCCCAAATCTGCAGACAGATTTTTCAATAAAAATACTGGTAACAAATTGAGCTTCCTGGTTGAGTAGACTTCTGCCTATTTTGAAAGTAATCTGCTCCAACAATATATTATAACAATTGCCTCTTTCAGTATATGGCAATGGATCTTCCAGTCTGTGGCAAAACCATAGGTGCTTTGGGTGTAGTATTTGCCATTTTTCTAGTGCCACAAAGAACACAAGACTTGTACCACTTTTTTGCCAACTTGGCCAGAAATAGCAGCTCTAAACATTTTGGGTGAGTTTTTCAATTCCGAGCTGCCTACCACTCTTTGTGTTATAGAGGAGTTTTAAGACTAGGGACAGTTCCTTGAGGGGCCACTGCGTTAGCCCCACTTGTGCCTTTATGCGTTAGCATGACTCCTGCAAATATATCTTAGATCAGATCTCTTGGTACTCACTTTGTTTTGGGTCTGGTTGTGCTTCCTGTTCCCGTGTTCTGGAGCTCTCTTCTGGCTGGATGTTGAACTGCGGTTTAACACAGTGTATAATAATAAGACAACAGGTTAATTGCAATAGTGTTAACTTCCATCACAAATACAGAACATTTCAGTTCTGTGATACGCCCATTGATTTAAATTGGCTTTGCTGTGCTCATCATCTCTGAAAATTGCAGACTAAGTGTTACCAAACTGTGCATGCAGTATCCTCTAGCAAACAGAGGATTCTCACACACTTATCTTCAGACTAAGAAAGAAAAAAAAATGCTAAAGGCCTGATCCAAAAGCCCACTGAAGTCAGTGGAAAGATTCCCGCTGTCCCTCAAAGCATATGCCCTGAAATTCATTCCCAGTGCATTATCCAGTATCACTTTCTTTGGGATATTTTCATTCTCTCTCTCTCAAGGTAGATGTGAAATTTATTCAGATAGGTGCTTCCTCTCTATGCTACTTTAAAAAGAAGCAAAGAGAAAATCTTCAATAGCCCTCACATTGCTCTTGTCTCGGGGTGGTGCAATCCATTGTCCTACATCATGGTCCAACAGAGAAAGTACTAGTTGGACAGGCCTCATATGCTCATCTGTCTTTGTTACCATGGTTCTTAAAACCTCTTGACAGGAAATAAATCAATGGAGACGTGTCCGTCCAACCGACAGGTAGCTGGCACAAACAATACAATACAAGAGTGCTTTCACTTAAAGCTGCACTTTATTTCAGTCTCAAGCACTTACACATGTCTGCAACAGATTAGTAAAACAACCCAAAAATCAATAATTACCGAAGTCTGGAGCAGTCTTCAAGGGGTACAACAGCCGTCCAGTTGGCCCATCTTTCAGCTGCCATTGGGGACCCTAAACTGTGTCCCTGAAAAGTCCCTGAAGAGACCACTCTCCCAATTCCCCCATTTATTTATTTGGGTTAGTGTAATAATAACATGTCAATAAAATAACTTGTTAAGCAAACAATTTCAAAGGTTCAGCAAGAGGTTTCTCTTAAACCATCAGTTAGACAGATGCGTTTTTGAAGAGCCAACGTATAGGGCCAAATGTATGCGCAGGCGACCCAGGTGACCACCTGGAGCGCCAGGCTCAGGGTGCTGTTTTTGTTGTTAGCAACAAAAGGGAAAATAGAATGTTTGAAGTCAAATATTTCAGGTATTCTGTATAGTGAAAAATGAATCCACAACCTCCTAGAATGTTCTGGACCTTTGTAGAATCTCATGGAACCTTCCAGACTTTCTGAGAGCTACATTTTCCTCAAACCTCCTAGAATGTTGTCAGTCATGCCCTCACAGGTATATAAGGGTTGGTGCGTCGCCAGTCAATCAGTGAGATATAAGAACAAACTGAAATGAGAGCCCAGCTGTGATATTGAAAACCTTGTTTTATTGTGTAATTGTGAAATTGTACTTGTGTTTTAAGACTTGAACTTCAAGAGAGACCATAGGTGCCGACTCCATGGGTGCTCCGGGGCTGGAGTATTGTGGAAAAAAAGTACGCTGTAAGCTCCTCCCGCCTACCACAGATCAGCTGTTCCGCGGTGGGCAGGAAGCACCGGGGAGGAAGAGGAGGAGCAAGAGTGGAGTACGCTCGGAGGAGGGGGTGGAACGGGGGCACACCCCTTCCCCTCCCCCAGCACATTAGAAAGTCAGCACCTATGAGAGAGACTGACATCACTTGCTATTGTATTGCTTGAAAGGCGAGAAAAGCGACCTTTTGAACTAAAGGACTATGGTTAACATTCTAAGTCTGTCACCTACTGTAACACACTGTTTAATACTGGTCCTCCACCCAGTGTTAGTGCACAGTTCAATTTCTTGATGTTAGTACACTTCAGTTATGCTTAAAATTAAATGTTTCTATAAGCTTAGAGGAAATATTTCTTTATTTGCTTATATATGGCATGAATAAATACAGATGTACATACAGATCCTAACATGCAAATTTATCATCTTATATGACGGATAAATCATACATGCAAATCATGCATCAAAGTCATGAAATGGGCTACAAATGCAATAAAAAATAAGGTATTCAAAAGTTTAACAAATGGGGGGGGCACCAAAGATGCTCATCACCTGGGGCACCATTTGGTCTAGGGCCGGCTCTGCCCACGTGTTTTGAGGACCCTGACAAACACATTCCAAAGGGCAGGTATAGATAAGATTCCTGTTTTTCTGAAATACATACCTCAGCAATTTCAACAGAGATCTTATCAGGAAGGACACAGGGTGTCCCCCTCGACCCTCTTCTCCTCCTAGCTTCTTGCTTAGCAGGCCTCTGCAACAGGCTTAGCATATCTAAGACCTAGTGATTTAGCTGCTTTGGGCAATAAGCATGATCACAGATATTCTAACTATCAGTAGTGGTCCAGGCATTTTGCTGGTCCACCAAAATCTCCCCATACATCTTGAGTCTGCAAATGCAAGGGGCATGATCCTGTGAGGTGCTACTGCTACCCATATGAATATGGCAACCAGAATTTGGCCTTTGTAGCAGTCATTTTCAAAGGAGTCTAAGGGGATTGGGCACTTAATTTCCATTGTAAGTCTGTAAGAGTTGGGTTCCTGACTCCTGTAGGGTCTTTTCAAAATCCCAGGTTATATTAGAGCAGGCCCACTATGTGAAGAGCCCATGAGGTCTCAACCAGAGTAGCAGCTGAATTTGACTGAATGAAGTAGAGTGGAATTTTCAGAAAAGTTCAGTGTTGGCCTAATTCTGTTTCTGTTGAAGCCAGTGGTAAATATCCCATTGATTTCAAAGGAAGTAGAGTTAAACCAGTGCTGAACACTTTGGAAAAATCCTACCTTCAGAGCTCTGTTCATCCAGCTTTGGCACTTGCATTTGACCAGCCCCCTGGCTTCAGGGGTCAGTCTGTATACAAGAAAGCTGCTTAATGCTCAATAAACTTTGCAGAGTTTAGAATTTCACTCTTTACTTAAATCACTAACTGGACTGACTTTCTTGCTAAACCGGACTGCTGGGCTTTCAGACAGCATGAGATCCATAGACTTCTCTGTCAACCTGTTACATAAGCTTGGTTTGACAAGCCAGGCACTGCCGCTTTCACTGTGTGTTGCAATCATCACTTATTCACTGAATGGGGATTGGCAAATGATTGGGGAGGAGAATAAATTATTTTGCAGTCACCTGATAGTTTAAATACTATAGTATAGGTAAGGTCTATGCAGTAGCTAATCTGACGGGCATTAGTGCTTCATGCTGCTAATTTCTGCTGACAAACACTGATCATATTTTTATTACACCCTTGCATTTCACCCTGTGCAGCAAATTACTTATTGAAAGGCAATGGAGTGGACAGATCCCATTTCCATATTTTTACTTTTTGTCCTGACTATTCTGTTTATTATGAAAACTGAAAAATTCTGGAATAGCAGCTTCAGAGAGGATTTTCCCCCAGGACCAAAGCCTTTACCCATCATTGGAAATCTGCATATAATGAACCTGAAGAGGCCCTACCGGACTATGCTGGAGGTAAATCTTTTTGGTGTTTGTATTGTCACATTGTTCACCAAACCACATTATCCCAAAGGTCAGAGGGTATCCTCCATCCCTTCTACCTGTCACTATCCTGATGTGTGATGCAATGTTAAACATAGGATCATTTTGCCTGACCCTGTGGAAAAATTATCCAGTGTGGGTTGAGCAAGAGATACAGAGCTTACAGATAGAAACCTGCAGTGAAAACCTGGCCTAATTGAAGGCAGTAGCAAAACTTCTATTGGTTTCAATATGACCAGGATCTTACCTATGGTGTCCATTTACTTTGGAATGTTATGAATCCCTAACATCAGTCATGTCATAGAATCATAGAATATCAGGGTTGGAAGGAACCTCAGGAGGTCATCTCGTCCAACCCCCTGCTCAAAGCAGGACCAATCCCCAACTAAATCATCCCAGCCAGGGCTTTGTCAAGCCTGACCTTAAAAACTTCTAAGGAAGGAGATTCCACCACCTCCCTAGGTAACCCATTCCAGTGCTTCACCAGCCTCCTAGTGAAAAAGTTTTTTCCTAATATCCAACCTAAACCCCCACAACTGCAACTTGAAACCATTACTCCTTGCTCTATCATCTGGTACCACTGAGAACAGTCTAGATCCCTCCTCTTTGAAACCCCCTTTCAGGTAGTTGAAAGCAGCTATCAAATCCCCCCTCATTCTTCTCTTCTGCAGACTAAACAATCCCAGTTCCCTCAGCCTCTCCTCATAAGTCATGTGCTCCAGCCCCCTAATAATTTTTGTTGCCCTCCTCATGTCCATGAGCTCAGCATTGTATATAAATGTTCACATGCTTATACTTGCCACATCTAGCATAAATTTGACAGAGCTTCTTAGTAATTCCAATGCATGCTAGAAACTGACACAAAGGTCTGATTTTCAGCTGGATCTGAATAGATTCCACTTTGGGGGCACAAGTTTGCATCAACATATAAGTCTACTCACTATGAATTCTGGGCACAAACAGAAGTTAGACATTTTACTATGCAGTTTATGTGTACAAGTTAGATGTTTCAATACTCTAACAGCAGGTGCAAATTTGTATCCACAAACATGAATGCCTTCCCTAAAGATCAGACTCAGAGGAGTCAGAGTCGTGTTGTATGACCATTTCTTTGAATATTTATCTAAATTACCCTTTTTGCCACAACAAATTTTACAAGCAAACGGAACCAACTAGATCCCTGGTGCAACACCACTGACTTCAATGGATGAATTTGGCCCACTATGTTTAGCATTTAGTATTTAAGCCTCTACTAGATACATAGATAAAAAGTCTGAAACCTTATACTCACACTGAATTGAAATGTTTAAAATTAAAGAGAACCCTGACTTGAGAAAATATTTTTAGCAAATTCTGCTCTCAGCTGCAACAACCTAACATTGGAGTAACTGCCAGGCATCTGGTTTTCGATGTTAAAAGTCTGGTTGGCAACGCAGCGGGGCCCTGGGACTAAGACAGGCTCCCTGCCTGCCCCGGCTCCATGCAGCTTCGGGAAGCAGCCGCCAGGTTCCTACGGCCCCTAGGTGCATGGGTGACGAGGGAGGCTGCATGCGCTGCCCTCACACCAAGTGCTGGCTCCCCAACCCCCTGCCCCAGCCCAGAGCCCCTTCCTGCACCCCAAACTCCTCATCCCCAGCCCCATCCCAGAGCCTGCACCCCCAGTCAGAGCCCTCACCTCCCCGCACCCCAACCCGGAGCCCTCTCCCGCACCCCAAACCCCTCATCCCCGGCCCTGCCCCAGAGCCCGCACCCCCAGCCAGAGTCCTCACCTCCCTGCATTCCAACCCCCTGCCCCAGCCTGGAGCCCTCTCCTGCACCCCAAACCCCTCATCCCCAGCCCCTCCCCAGAGCCCTCACCCCCCTCCCACACCCCAACCCCCTGCTCCAGCCCAGTGAAAGTGACTGAAGGTGGGGGAGAGCGAGTGACAGAGGGAGGCGGGATGGAGCAAGTGGGGGGTGGGGCCTCAGGGAAAGGGCGGGGCAAGGGTGTTCCGTTTTGTGCGATTAGAAAGTTGGCAACCCTACTGCATCACCATCAATGGAGTTACACTGGTTTTATACAAGTGTAGCTGGCTCTATGGTACTGCTTATAATTAGCTAGATTCATATCTCCTGTGGTTGTTGAATAATTGCATTTTTTTTAATTCAATTGCTTCATGAGATGCATGCAGACAATGAAATGACCAGGCCTGGCCCAGGGACTTGGAAGTCCAGGCATCTGAAAATATATCTGCAATGCAAATAAACCAGCTTCAAGTTTGGACAAAACAAATCTGTGAAATACTGCTCGCAAATAGACTTATGGGGGTGTGTGCACATATAAACAATGAGAATATTTTCAATGCTAACTAAAGACTCTGAAACCAAACTCTCCTTGCCTCTTTGAGCCAGCAGAGGAGGAGATTTGATCTGAAAAGCATGAAACAAAAGGAAAATGGTAACATGAGAAGCAGAGTTAGGATTTTAAGCTCAAAATGAGGCTAACCTGATTAACGGCTTGGGCAGCTCCTTCACCATAGAGGAGTCCTCAGACCTGCATAGAGCTAATATCTCTGGCTTCTGGGTCACCACCCCACATAGCATCTGGCAAAGAAGTGGGAGCGGGTCTGACTGGTGTGCTGCTGTGCTCCAACAATCCCGGGGAACCAATTCAGCCAGCATACTTTAAAGCAGCCCCATGACTGCTCTAAACTCTGTCTCTGGGCTGCAATAGAATTGGACCTCAGATCAGGGAGGTGCAACCAGCTCCTTTTCATTCTCTATTCCCCGCTGAGCTGCATCCTGTGGACGTTGGGTACAGACAAGAAACTGTCCCTATATTTTCATGCTCGTCAGCTGAACAGATTGATTTAGACTGTAAGAGCTTTGTCACCATGACTGTATTTATGCAGCACCTAGCACAATAAGGTTCTAGTACTGATTGAACACTTTGGGAACTATAGGGTGACCAGGTAGCAAGTGTGAAAAAGCAGGACACGTTTTTGGAGGGGGAATCTATTTGTGTATATAAGACAAAGCCCCTAATATCAGGACATCTGGTCAACTTAGGGCATTATGACCTAGGGGGAGTTAGACACTTAAATACCTTTGAGGATCTGGGCCTATCATAATTAATAATTAAAACATCTAATGATAGCCATATTACTAACCACTGATTCTTTTTCTCTGCACTTAGGAAAGAATTTGACATTGGAATAGCATACAGTCATGATGGCAAAATAGTGTTGAACCAGATGTGAATTTCACTTCTTTCTTTAAGTCATTGTATTTTCTTCCCCATTTAAGCTGTCCAAAAAATATGGCCCAGTCTTCAGCATTCAGATGGGATGCCAGAAAATGGTGGTGCTGTCGGGATACGAGATGGTGAAGGAGGCTCTTGTGAACCAGGCAGATGCATTTGCAGAGAGACCTAAAATCCCAGTATTTGCAGATACTTCAAAAGGATATGGTGACAGTTTTCTTGTTACTCATAAGCCTAACTTACTCAAGCAAGTGGAATGGTTTCTCTGTGGAGGGAGCAAATGGCTTAGGGGCTGGCATGCCAATTTGGATCAGTATGTATGTCAATCAGCATAAATTAGGAGTAACTTCTGAGAAGTCCGTGGACTTGAGGCTAAAAGTGGTGTGAGTGAGAGCAGAAACAGCCTTAATGAGCCATGAGTTCCTTAGAACTACTCATACCCCCTGTACCCATGTCTAAGGGAGACTAAGTTGAGGTCACATGCTGCAAAAGCATAAGGAGATGGACACTGACATGGCAGCATTGCCGACTTTCATGATATTGTTGTGAGTATCATGATATTGGGTGTTTTTATAAAGCCCCAGCTCCTGGAATCATGTGAAACATCTACTTGTATTTAACAAACAAATTAGGTTCTAATGCTGGTGAGTGTGTTTCAGGTTCCACACTGTGCTGCTCCACAGAGGATGTGAGTCGTTACAACCCCAAATTACAATAGCTTGGCTGTTTAGCTCCAACAGTAGCTGCTAGTACTTTTAGCACTGGAGGTGCTTGATTTAATCCCCTTTGTATCAGCTGTGAAAGCCCCTGTTACACTAGCTCTGGTTGAGGTAAAAGCTTGAAATATGAATCTGAAAGACTGAAAATCCAGAAGGCAAGTACAGAATATACAATTTGTTGTTTTTTTAAAATTCGTTACTTTTTAAAATCTTATGATTTTTTGGGACCTGACTGGTGACTTTTAATGCTTGGGGTTGACAATATGGAAATCGTCACCTCTCTAGTTTCACTTACACCTTCCCCTGCCTCCCCTTCTGGGTCCTCAGCCACCATCACAGGCCCCAATCCTCCAAAGAGCTCCATGCAATGGAATTCTGTGCCAATGCAGAGCTAATACCAGAACTGGAGTAATTAGCCTCTCTGAACCATTGGTGGGATGGTTGTAAATAGGTCTAGGGCAGATAATCTTCCCTATTCAGGAAAATACATAAGCAAGTTCTTTACTTTAAGCATGTATTTAACTCCTATTGACATCAATGGGACTTAAACTATGCTTAAAGTTGAGCATGCACTTAATACTTTACTAAACAGAGATGTCTTCCTGAATCAGGGCTTCACTGAATACAAAGGAGTATGATTGAGAGGAAGGTAATGTACCTTGGGTATGACATCTGAATTTGGCCCACGCTTGAGATAATGATTTTTCTGGATGTTTTTGTTAGACTGAGTGATTATAAAGCTCAACAAATATGTCTGATAAATTACAATTTAAAGAACTCAGATAAATTCTTTCATCTAATTTACCACACTGCAAAACCATATAAAATCAATATCATGCAAAAACCATTCTGATTACTGTAGTTTATAAATAATTTGTTAATTTATTATGGTGTGTCTTAAGGCTGGTGGAAGCGTTTCTCATTTCAAAATGTCCATGATACTGGGATGGAAAAAACAGAAAAAAATGTTGATTACATTTTCACGAAAAAAATCTGTTCTATCAGATGTGCAACTGGACAAACATTTTCAACATTCAGATTTTCAATGAAAATTTTTGTCTGAATTTTGAACCTAGAATCCCCCCAAAAACTTAAGAACAATTTCATGAAAATTTCCCTCCCCCATTTTTGACCAGCTCTAGCGCATCAAAACGAATGTTCTGGGTGTAAGGTTATATCTCTAAGAAGCATTTATTTTAATTATTCTGCTGACTTGAAGCTCTCCCTCCACTTCAGGTATTATTTTTTCTCATGGCAATAACTGGAAAGTGATGCGAAGATTTACTCTCACGACCTTACGAGACTTTGGAATGGGCAAGAGGGCCATAGAGGACCGGATTGTTGAAGAGAACGGATTTCTGACGAAGGATATCAAATCTCGTAAAGGTGGGTGTGTGTTTCACTTCACAGACACTTCTAACATTTGTTGCATGTGCCTCTGAAGAGGCACCAAGACAAAATTTGTCATCATCTCATCCAACGTCCACCTTTTTAGGAAATGTCACCATCCAGGTTGTGTTGATTTTTTTTTTTCAGCAACTGGTTGCACGGCAAAGCATTTTGTGAAGCCGTGAGATTTTTACACCACTCCATTGCTCTCTTTCTGCTGGGCACGCATGGCCTGCTCAAGCCAGCCTTTCGATCTAGAAGGCGTGAAACCATAGCCCCTCCCCTTGTTCGTCCCCAATCGGTGGGACCTGGAAATGGAAGGCCTCATGCACTGTGAGCCATGTGAGCAGCTCTATTAAACACTGGGCCAGATGTTCCGTGGACAAAATGTCTCTCTCCGTGTGCGGTTCCTCCATTAGTGACAATCTTTGATTAGTTCAGAGGCACCAGGAATTGAAATGAAGGGGACCTGCAAGAACAGAATATCTATAAAACAAACACATTTTTTCCCTAGTTTAACATAGAGCCCTAAATGCCCTTTGTTGTAAGATGCCCTAGAATAGGGGACATAGTCCTAGATCCTCAAAGATATTTAGGTGTCTAATTCCATCTGAAATCATTATACCTTTGAGGATCTGAGCACTAATATACAGTTAGTTTTCTTTTTATTCAGTATCATCCAGTATTATGACCCAGTATTATTCAGTATTATTCTTACTTGGCTTTTTACTGTGAATTGCAGAAGACAGCTGTTAGATTATTAGAGTTGGGTGTTTGTAATGACATGTGGCACTTATCTATATACAGTTTGTGAATGCTGTTTGATTTTATCAACTCTCTGCATATTTATGCCCTTATGGCTGTCCTCTGCTGTATTCTTGAATCATACTTCTTGTGCTAAGGAGAGGGAGACTGGTGTCTGGATGTCTGCCTCTGAATGGAAGTCTTTGACGATCATCAGTTGAATGAGCCTTGCCCTAGCAGAACAATGGGATGGTTGCAACCGAAGGAAAACCAGTTTTTCAAGTGTGGACTCTGTTGAATGGTAACCACCGGAGAGAAGTCCTTGGTTACCTGAGGGAGGTTTTGAGGCTGACCAGGAGATTCACATGACAGAAGGGATTAGAAGTTACAAAAGGAGCAGGTCTCTTCTGAGCAGCTTCGTCACACCAACTAGAACTGGAAGAGAAAACTGACCTGGAGGAGCGAGGTCTATGAGAGGGGACCTGTTAGGGTTGCCAGCTTTCTAACTGCTGAAAACCAGACCCCCAAGGTCCCATCCTCACCCCCCTTCCCCTCTTCCCCTGCTTCTGCTCCACCTCTTCTCCAAGGCCAAGCCCCCGCTCACTCCTTTCCTCCCCTCCCTCCCCCTTCCTCATCACTGGGTTGTCTCTACCTCCCTCCCCCAACCCCCAGCTGGGCTCACTCTGCTCTGGGGCTGGGACAGAAGTTGGAGCCTGGCTCAGAGCCTGCCTGCCTGCAGATAGGAGGTGGAACTGGCTGACCAGGAGCTGGCACAGGTTGATGACCCAGCACCTGCATCCCACCCCCAAGCCCCAGCGGTAACCAGACTTTTGGTGTCTGGTCAGTGCATCTGACCAGACACTGCCAGGTCCCCTTTTCCACCAGACTTTCTGGTTGAAAACCAGGCATCTGGCATTCCTTCCTGGGACCCTAAAAGACATTGAACAGATCCCAAAGAATGCTCAAGAGTGGTGAGGAAACTGAGGCATACAGGGAGGGGAGGTTGAGGGAGGGTACAGTTTGGGGGTGCTGGAGGGGTATGTGTGCACTGGGAGGAGGTATTGGGGAATACTGGAGGGGCTATCTGGGGGTTGCTGAAGGGAGACCTGCAGTCTCATGCCTGAGGTGGGAGGGAGTGTCGCTCCCTGTCATGGTGGCAAGGCGGCTGGCTCAGACCCAGGACACAGTACCAGCCATCAGTCAGCACCTCCCTACGGGATTCTCCCTTACCCCAGGGTTGGAAGCCAGAGCCGGGGTTAGCGGGAACCTGCAGCTGCGGGGAATGGACCAATCAGCTGTGCCTGCAGGGGAGGGACCAGTTGGGGCCCAGAGACCTGCTCTTTCTGAGCTGCAATGTCTGCTCCTCAAAAATCCCAGACATTTCCTCTGATTTGAAAAATCCACCCACTCAGAGGGTTGCCAGGCATCCAGTTTTCGACCGGAACGCCTGGTTGAAAAGAGACCCTGGTGGCTCCAGTAAGCGGCACAGGGAGGGACCCAGGGCTAACGCAGGCTCCCTGCCTGCCCTAGCTCTGCGCGGCTCCCGGAAGCGGCCACCAGGTCTTTGCAACCTGTAGGTGCATGGGTGGCCAGGGAGGCTCCGCGTGCTGCTCCCACCCTGAGTGCCTGCCCCACAGCTCCCATTGGCTGGGAACTGCAACCAATGGGAGCTGCAGGGATGGCGCCTGCAGGCATGAGGGGAGCGGGTGGAGCCTCTCTAGCTGCCTATGCACCTAGGGGCTGCAGGGACTTGGTGGCTGCTTTCTGGGAGCTGCAGCAAGTGCCGCCAGGACCCCAAACCCCCTCCTGCATCCCAACCCCCTGCCCCAGCCCTGAGCCCACTTCTGCACCCCAAGCCCCTCATCCCCGGCCCCACCCCAGAGCCTACACGGCCAGATGGAGTCCTCACCCTCTCCCCTCCCGCACTCCAACCCTCTGGCCCAGCCTGGAGCCCTCTCCCACACCCTGAACCCCTCATTTCTGATTCCACCTGGAGCCTCTACCCTCAACTGGAGCCCTCACCACCCTCCCACACCCCAACCCCGTGCCCCATCCCGGTGAAAGTGAGTGAGGGTGGGGGAGAGCGAGCGATGGAGGGAGGGGGGGATGCAGCAAGTGGGGGCAGGGCCTGGAAGAAGGGGCGTGACAGGGGGCGAGGTGCAGATGTTCGGTTTTCAGTGCCATTCAAAAGTTGGCAGCCCTACGAAGGGCAGAGGATCAAAAAAGAGGAAATGTCTGCGAAAACCTGGACGAATGGTAACCTTAACAGAATCACACTTCCAGCGAATGGGTACAATCTATGCCCAGGGAGTGAGCCTAGAGGCTGAAGAAAGAGACAGTGCCAGAAGACTCTCAGAGCTTAAAACATCACAGAGCCAGCAGATGGGCCCAAACCCAGCAGCTTGGTGAGTGTCGCGAAAAAGGACTTTTGGCCTATGACAACGGTTAAGGCCCTAGGCTGGAACTCAGGTAGAGCTGGGGTCAATGCCTGAGTCTGCCAGTCTTCAAGAAAACCACTTAATCTTTGCTTGCCTCATTTCTCTATCTGTAAAATGGGAATTAATAATAATTCTTGTCTCCACCCTTTTTCCTGTTTATTTAGGTTGTGAGCACTTTGAAGCAGGGACTGTTTCTCACTATGTGTATTTACAATGTCTATCACAACGGGGCCATGATCTTGATTTGCCGA
Source organism: Natator depressus (assembly GCF_965152275.1). Lineage (NCBI taxonomy): Eukaryota > Metazoa > Chordata > Testudines > Cheloniidae > Natator > Natator depressus. The sequence continues at coordinate 15,969,267 of NC_134236.1, forward strand.
CCTCTAGGTACTACTGTAATAGAAGTACATTGTAATAACTCACTATTAACCACGCTCTTTGCACAATCTCTTCTTGCATTTGAACACTGTTTTTAGGAAAGCCCTTTGAGATCACTACAATTATAAATGCTGCAGTGGCCAATATCATTGTGTCAATATTACTTGGAGAACGGTTTGACTACAAAAACCCCACCTTCTTAAGACTACTAAGTTTGATGAGTGAAAACATCAGGCTGGCTGGAAGTCCATCAGTTACGGTAATTCTGGTGATTTTAAAGTCACTATTCAAGTGCATGCAGTACTCACACTGTAACTGTGTGCTGTGTACAGTATATGACATCAAATCATTTCTACCAATCAGAATAGTCCAACAAATTAGAGGGTGATACATATGTCTATCTAGCTATACGCCCCTACGCTTACCATCATATTAAGTATGTGTCTGACAGATATTTATGGATTTATCCTCACAACATCCATGTGAAATATTATTTTCCTCATTTGACCGATGGTGAAATGAGGCCCAGAGAGATTAAGTGACTTGCCCTAGGTTATGTAGGAAGTCAGTGACAGAGCTGGGAATTGAACCTACCTCTCCTGGATCCACACGTAGTTCCTTAATAACAAACCCATTAAACCTGTCTGAGAATAATTCATTTGAAGTACAGTGGCAGTTGTGTATCAAGTCTGGAGGACATGAACCAAACTAGGTCTGAAATGAATTCCTTAGTAGTTCATATATTTCCCAGCATGGTGGTAGTGGAAACACAGGTAATATCCTTCTGCTCCAGAAAACTGAGTGTTTCAGTTCCCAGAGTACCAGCACCTCTAATCCCCTCTAGTCTCTCTGAGCACAGCCCCTCTAGGTCTCATGCCCTAGACCATCACCTGCCTCTCAAGATGGAATCCTGGAATTCGCCCACTCTCAGACTAGGTCCTAGGTTGCACTCCCCTGCTTAACAACCACGATCACTCCAGCAGCAGGTCTGACCTATGCAGAGGCCTTGGGTATTGGTGCATCTTGATTCATTGATCATAGATTCCAAAGTGAAAGGGTCCATTGCAATCATCTAATCCGATCTCCTGTATCGCCCAGGCTGTCGAACTCCCCCCAAATAATTTCTAGAGCTGATCTTTTAGAAAAATCATCCAAGCTTGATTTAAAAATTGTCAGTGATGGAGAATCCACCACAACCCTCAGTAAATTGTTCGTGGTTAATTACTCTCACTGTTAAAAATGTACACCTTATTTCCAGTCTGGATTTGTCTAGTTTCTGTTTCCAGCCTTTGCATCATATTATACCTTCTCTGCTAGACTGAAGTCCCGATTATCAAATATTTGTTCCCCATGTAGCTACTTATAGTATGTGTGATCAAGTCACCCCTTAACTTTCTCTTTATTAAGCTAAATAAATTGAGCTCCTTGAGTCTATCACCATAAGGCAGGGTTTTCTAATCCTTTAATTGTTCTTGTGGATCTTCTCTGAAATCTCTCCAATTTTTCAACATCCTTCTTGAATTGTGAAACCAGAACTGGACCCAGTATTCCAGTAGTGGTCATACCAATGCCAATTATAAAGGTAAATAATCTCTCTACTCCTACTCAATATTCCCCTGTTTATGCCCAGGATTCCCAGGATTATATTAGCTTTTTTGGCCACAGCATCACACTGGGAGCTAATGTTCAGCTGATTCTCCACCCCCACCCCCAAATTTTTGTTACAGTCACTGCTTCCCAGGAGAGAGTCCCTTATCATGTAAGTATGACCTACATTCTTTGTTCCTAGAGGTATACATTTACATTTAGCCATACTAAAATGCAGGGCTGTACCTAGGGCGGTTTGAGGCCTGGAACAGAAGCAAAAGCTCAGGTGGAAGGGGCGGGGCTTGGGGTAGGCTCCCCCAGCCAGCGGTCCACACACTGCCCATGTGGCACTGGCCAATTGCGCCAACCCGCAGGGCTCCCCAAATCCCCTAGGGACAACTCTGCTAAAACCCATAGCACTTGCTTGCGTCCAGTTTACCAAGCAATACAAATTACTCTGACCTCTTCATTATTTACCATTCCCCCAGTTTTTGTGTCATCTGCAAATTTTATCAGTGGTGATTTTATGTTTTCTTCCAGGCCACTGATAACAATGTTAAATAGTGTAGGGCCAAGAACCGATCCCTGCAGAACGCCACTGGAAGCACACCTGCTTGATGACAATTCCCAATTTACAAATACATTTGGAGACCTCTCCATTAGGCAGTTTTAATCCATTTAATGTGTGCCATGATAATTCTATACCCTTCTAGATTTTTTATTACAATGTTGCGCTGTACCAAGTCAAAGGCCTTATAGAAGTCTAAGTTTATTATTATTACCTTTATCAACCAAATTTGTAATCTCATTAAAAAAAATCAAGTTCATTTCACAGAATCTATTTTCCATAAGTGCATGCTGATCTCCATTAATTACATTACCCTCCTTTAATTCTTTATTAATCATGTCCCACATCAGCTGGTCCACTATCTTACCTGAGATCAATGTCAATTATCCGAGTCACCCCATTCACCCTTTCTAAAAATTGTCAAAACATCTCTGCTTGTGGCACACAATAATTTAGTCTCATCCAGGTTATTGGGCTCAATAAGGGGTAACTGGCTGGGGTTTATAGTGGCCTCCCATGTGTAGAAGATCAGACTAGATGATCTGGTGTCCCTCCTGGCCTATGTCTATACCCTGCTGTTCTGTTCCCTCCGGGGCAATGACAGTAGTAATTAGCAACCAAAAAGCCTCCTTAGAAGAAAGTATTATTTATTTAGAACAAAAAGCAATTCAGAGAAAACCAATCTTAAAAACAAATGTTTAGGACAGTGACGAAGCTCCTCCATTCCCGTCTCTTTCTGGCAAGTCTTTCAGTGGTTCCCCAGCTGTGCCCCAGCTCAGCTTTTTTTTCAGCTCGGCTTCCACAGCTCTTCGTCATGTTGTTTTCGGGCAGCCTCGTTTTCGCTCGCCTTCAGGTGTCCATCTTATTGCTACTCTGGTGATGGAGTCAGTTTCCATCCAAAGCACATGGCCAATCCATCTCCAATGCCTCTTGCTCATATCTTCTTGGCTGCACTGTGTGAATAGATCCTGGTTTGAGATTGTTCGGGGCCGAAAGATATGGAGGATTTTTCTGAGGCAGGTTAGATAGAATGAAGACAACTGGGACATGTGTCATACTTTGTCATTCCCCAGCATTCTGCACTATAAAGTAATGTTGAAAAGTCTCCTGTATGCATATCTAATTCTTCCCTAAGGCTGTCCATGCCCTGGGCCCAATTCCTTCAGACTCTTCCACAGAACCTGTCAGTATCAGCCTGCCGCCTTAGAGTAGTGACCCCCTGGACAGCCCCTGGTGACTGACCACCCCCTACCTCATCAGAGATTCAGAGAGCTTAAGGCCAGAAGGACCATAAAACCATCTCGTCTGACCTCCAGCATATCACAGAACATTAAATTTCACCCAGTTACCACTGTGTTGAGCCCAATAACTTGGGTTAGACTAAAGTAGTGGTTCTCGGCCCACGGGCCACTTGTGGCCCAATCAGCATGCAGCTGCAGCCTATGTGACACCCTCAGGACCACACAGGTAGGATATCTATTGTGTGGATGCAGCCCACATAACACATAGAGAGCTGCATTTGTGACCCACAATGGTAAATAGGTTGAGAACCACTGGACTAAAGCATTTAGTCCAGTTTGAGGCGCAAGTGGTGTTCTCGTCCATCCTCCCCGTGGAAGGAAAAGGCCTGGGTAGGGACCGTCGAATCGTGGAAGTCAATGAATGGCTACGCAGGTGGTGTCGGAGAGAAGGCTTTGGATTTTTTGACCATGGGATGGTGTTCCATGAAGGAGGAGTGCTGGGCAGAGACGGGCTCTACCTTAAGAAGAGAGGGAAGAGCATCTTTGCGAGCAGGCTGGCTAACCTAGTGAGGAGGGCTTTAAACTAGGTTCACCGGGGGAAGGAGACCAAAGCCCTGAGGTAAGTGGGAAAGCGGGATACCGGGAGGAAACACAGGCAGGAACGTCTGTGAGGGGAGGGCTCCTGCCTCATACTGAGAAGGAGGGGCGATCAGCAGGTTATCTCAAGTGCTTATATACAAATGCACAAAGCCTTGGAAACAAGCAGGGAGAACTGGAGGTCCTGGTGATGTCAAGGAATTATGACGTGATTGGAATAAGAGAGACTTGGTGGGATAACTCACATGACTGGAGTACTGTCATGGATGGTTATAAACTGTTCAGGAAGGACAGGCAGGGCAGAAAAGGTGGGGGAGTAGCACTGTATGTAAGGGAGCAGTATGAATGCTCAGAGCTCCGGTACGAAACTGCAGAAAAACCTGAGTGTCTATGGATTAGGTTTAGAAGTGTGAGCAACAAGAGTGATGTAGTGGTGGGAGTCTGCTATAGACCACCGGACCAGGGGGATGAAGTGGATGAGGCTTTCTTCCAGCAACTCGCAGAAGCTACTAGATCGCACGCCCTGGTTCTCATGGGTGACTTTAATTTTCCTGATATCTGCTGGGAGAGCAATACAGCGGTGCATAGACAATCCAGGAAGTTTTTGGAAAGCATAGGGGACAATTTCCGTGCAAGTGCTAGAGGAGCCAACTAGGGGGGGAGCTTTTCTTGACCTGCTGCTCACAAACCGGGAAGAATTAGTGGGGGAAGCAAAAGTGGATGGGAATCTGGGGGGCAGTGACCATGAGTTGGTCGAGTTCAGGATCCTGACGCAGGGAAGAAAGGTTCGCACCAGGATACGGACCCTGGACTTCAGGAAAGCAGACTTCGACTCCCTCAGGGAACGGATGGGTAGGATCCCCTGGGGGACTAACATGAAGGGGAAAGGAGTCCAGGAGAGCTGGCTGTATTTCAAGGAATCCCTGTTGAGGTTACAGGGACAAACCATCCCGATGAGTCGAAAGAATAGTAAATATGGCAGGCGACCAGCTTGGCTTAACGGTGAAATCCTAGCGGATCTTAAACATGAAAAAGAAGCTTACAAGAAGTGGAAGGTTGGACATATGACCAGGGATGAGTATAAAAATATTGCTCGGGCATGTAGGAATGAAATCAGGAGGGCCAAATCGCACCTGGAGCTGCAGCTAGCAAGAGATGTCAAGAGTAACAAGAAGGGTTTCTTCAGGTATGTTGGCAACAAGAAGAAAGCCAAGGAAAGTGTGGGCCCCTTACTGAATGAGGGAGGCAACCTAGTGACAGAGGATGTGGAAAAAGCTAATGTACTCAATGCTTTTTTTGCCTCTGTCTTCACGAACAAGGTCAGCTCCCAGACTGCTGCGCTGGGCATCACAACATGGGGAGTAGATGGCCAGCCCTCAGTGGAGAAAGAGGTGGTTAGGGACTATTTAGAAAAGCTGGACATGCACAAGTCCATGGGGCCGGACGAGTTGCATCCGAGAGTGCTAAAGGAATTGGCGGATGTGATTGCAGAGCCATTGGCCATTATCTTTGAAAACTCGTGGCGAATGGGGGAAGTCCCAGATGACTGGAAAAAGGCTAATGTAGTGCCAATCTTTAAAAAAGGGAAGAAGGAGGATCCTGGGAACTACAGGCCAGTCAGCCTCACCTCAGTCCCCGGAAAAATCATGGAGCAAGTCCTCAAGGAATCAATCCTGAAGCACTTACACGAGAGGAAAGTGATCAGGAACAGTCAGCATGGATTCACCAAGGGTAGGTCATGCCTGACTAATCTAATCGCCTTCTATGATGAGATTACTGATTCTGTGGATGAAGGGAAAGCAGTGGATGTATTGTTTCTTGACTTTAGCAAAGCTTTTGACACGGTCTCCCACAGTATTCTTGTCAGCAAGTTAAAGAAGTATGGGCTGGATGAATGCACTATAAGGTGGGTAGAAAGTTGGCTAGATTGTCGGGCTCAACGGGTAGTGATCAATGGCTCCATGTCTAGTTGGCAGCCGGTGTCAAGTGGAGTGCCCCAGGGGTCGGTCCTGGGGCCGGTTTTGTTCAATATCTTCATAAATGATCTGGAGGATGATGTGGATTGCACTCTCAGCAAATTTGCGGATGATACTAAACTGGGAGGAGTGGTAGATACGCTGGAGGGGAGGGATAGGATACAGAAGGACCTAGACAAATTGGAGGATTGGGCCAAAAGAAACCTGATGAGGTTCAATAAGGATAAGTGCAGGGTCCTGCACTTAGGATGGAAGAACCCAATGCACAGCTACAGACTAGGGACCGAATGGCTAGGCAGCAGTTCTGCGGAAAAGGACCTAGGGGTTACAGTGGATGAGAAGCTGGATATGAGTCAGCAGTGTGCCCTTGTTGCCAAGAAGGCCAATGGCATTTTGGGATGTATAAGTAGGGGCATAGAGAGCAGCTCGAGGGACGTGATCGTTCCCCTCTATTCGACATTGGTGAGGCCTCATCTGGAGTACTGTGTCCAGTTTTGGGCCCCACACTACAAGAAGGATGTGGATAAATTGGAGAGAGTCCAGCGAAGGGCAACAAAAATGATTAGGGGTCTGGAGCACATGACTTATGAGGAGAGGCTGAGGGAACTGGGAATGTTTAGTCTACGGAAGAGAAGAATGAGGGGGGATTTGATAGCTGCTTTCAACTACCTGAGAGGTGGTTCCAGAGAGGATGGTTCTAGACTATTCTCAGTGGTAGAAGAGGACAGGACAAGGAGTAATGGTCTCAAGTTGCAGTGGGGGAGGTTTAGGTTGGATATTAGGAAAAACTTTTTCACTAGGAGGGTGGTGAAACACTGGAATGCGTTACCTAGGGAGGTGGTAGAATCCCCTTCCTTGGAAGTTTTTAAGGTCAGGCTTGACAAAGCCCTGGCTGGGATGATTTGATTGGGGATTGGTCCTGCTTTGAGCAGGGGGTTGGACTAGATGACCTCCTGAGGTCCCTTCCAACCCTGATATTCTATGATTCTATGATTCTATGATTTCAGTCCCGAGGAGACTAAACTGTTGTGTACCACAGGCAGAGAACAGGAGAGACCAAGGTGCCCCCAATGCCTGAGGCCCCTGCTGTGGCATGGAAATGATGAGGTAGGACCTGCCCAATTGATCCTAAAAGGTGACTCTCGGCTGCCAAGGAAGGTGAAATCCCACGCTTCTTAGAGGCCTTTTATATGTTTAGTGTCTCCCAGCTCCCATCCTAGCAGAACAAGGCCTGAGGGAGGAGGCAATATTCTTGAAGCCAGCAGTTTGGTCCATTGTCCCTTAAGTCTGTACTAGACTGTTCTTATCTCAGATGCCATTGTGTGGCTTCCTTGTTTGTCCTTCCTATAACCCCTATTGAATTCAAGCATTATAGTTTATAACAAACATTCCCCTACACTAATATGTGTTATACAGTCCATCTAAATAACTAGGATACAAGTCCGTATTCATGGATTCTCCTACAGGATTCATAATATTTATTCCGTTTCAGCTCTCCCTTCTGTCACACTGAGTTTAAAAGAGAATCTGTATTAGCAGTAGAGCTGGCTGAAAAATGAAATGAGACTTTTGAAAAAAAAATCATTTACTTGTGTTTTTTTCTGTACAAATTTGACATTTCAAGGTTCTTTTTGACAAGCTCTGGTTAGCAATATAGAGCCTCTGAGATACAGTTGAGCAGTTCTGATTCCATCCAGTGGAGGGCAGTAGTTACACATACACACTGTTCAGATTATTACAATATATACAAAATACCACTACTTAATCTACCTTCTGGGATACATGTTCAAGTGATAGAAAATTCATGATTGCTTGGTGGCACAATGCCAAAGGTGAAAGACCCAGGATGGACAGCAGCCTAGGAATTCTTGCCCCATCCTGTGCCTCAAGACAGGCGGGGCCTCTGAGGATATGGGGCTTGTTAGCTGCTCGTACCCCCAAGCACAGCATATAATCTTCCTGTGCCTCAATTTCCTTATCTGCAAAATGGGCATAACGACAGTCACTTGCTTTTATGAATTGCTTTTAGATCTTTGGCAGATAAGTGCTATAATAAGTGTTAAGTATTCTCATTACTTATTTTTGCTTACTCTGCCATCTTAAATTCTTTCAGCTATATAACATGTGCCCAGCCCTTGGATTTCTACTCAGGAATTACAAGATTCTTTTGCACAACACAAGAGAATTGCATTCTTTTATACGGCTTACTTTCATAGAACGCCTCAAAGAACTGGACAAAAATGATCAGAGAAGTTTTATTGATGCATTCCTTGTAAGACAGCAAGAGGTAATTATGATTGCTGCAGACTTGTATGTTTCCTTTTCATATTTTATATTTAAAAACATATTTGCGTGGAAATTTAGCATTGGTAAAGTATGCACCTAACAAACTAGCAGAGTTGAACAAAGAGCTTGCTATGACTAATGTATACAACAAATTTTGGCCCCAACTTTGCAATAAGAATTGCATGGGTGGAACACTTGGCCAGCATGGAGTCCCACTGTTTTCAGTAGTTCAGGAGGTCTACCTATGCAATTCTTGCAGCAACCAGGGATCAAAATCTCTTTCATTGCTAGTTGAATATCCCTCAGTTAATTGCAATTTCCTCAAATGTATTCATTGTTTGAATTTGCTTGACAAATGTCTTTCCAAATGTTTACTTGGAGAATCCAGAAAGATTCAAACTTCTAACTGTTTTGGTTACTTGTGATTGGCCAGATTAGTCACATAGTATTTCTTCTATTACTATTTTATTATTACAATAGCACCTAGGAGCCCTAGTTATGGGCCAGGACTCCATTGCGCTAGGCAGAGTACAAAAGACAGAGTAAATAGACAGTTCCTGTCCCAGAGAATTTACAGTCTAAGAATAAGACAAGAGATAACAGATGGATATGGAGATGTGAGGCAATGTGGACATGGGGAAGCACAGGGAAACAGTGAGACAATATTGGTCAGCATGATAGGCCATGGTCTCAGTAGATCAGTGGCCTAAGTGCTGCCAAGCTTTCTGTAGGTATCACAGGAAAAGAGAGTTTTAAGGAGGGATTTAAAGAAGGACAATGTGTTAGTTTCAGAGATGCTTGTGGGGAGCTCCTTCCAATTGTTTGGGGCAGCACTGGAGAAAAGAGCTGACTGAGGGAATATCTGAGCCATTAGTGATTATCTTTGAAAAGTCATGGAAGACGGGAGAGATTCCAGAAGACTGGAAAAGGGCAGATATAGTGCCAATCTAGCCTGGTAAACCCCCAGACTGAGGCCTTGGTGAAGACCTACAGAGGTACTGGGGCTGCAGAGGTGTAGCCAGGGGATAGGCAGAGGCAGCTGGTCCTAACCCCTTGCCAATGATGAGTGGCCATTACACTGCAGTGAGTGTAGGGGTTAGATGATGACTGGCAGTAGCCACTGAGGCAAGGTGGGTTTAGAGGGTTGGGGGGTTTCCCTGGGAGGAGAGACCCAGAGTGGGGGTACTGCTGGGGTAGAACCCCGAGGTAAAGGGGCACTGGGGTCCGGGAGGGACATGGGGCCTCAGGCAGGTGAGATACCGGCCAGCAGAGGGCGCTCCAGAGCTGGCATTGAGCTAATTCCCAAGACGACCAGCAGGAGACGCCGCGCCGGTGAGTCATCACTCTGCTACAGGTTGGACATTAGGAAAAATTTCCTAACTGTCAGGGTGGTTAAGCACTGGAATAAATTGCCTAGGGAAGTTGTGGAATCTCCATCATTGGAGATTTTTAAGAGCCGGTTAGACAAACACCTGTCAGGGATGGTCTAGATAATACTTAGTCCTGCCTTGAGTGCAGGGGACTGGACTAGATGACCTCTCGAGGTCCCTTCCAGTCCTATGATTCTGTGAAAACACTAGAGCGTGTGTTTGAAACTGTAACACCTGGGCAATGGAGGCTGGTGTCATTAGTCAGTTGGAGCCAGGACTCGACATCTTAATAGTGAATGAGAGATGATAGGCAGGGTGGGAAATGGTGATGAAGGGCCTTGAAAGTGAAGACTTGATAAATTTGAAAACTGGTCCAAAATCAATAAGATGAAATTCAATAAGGACAAAATCTGCATTTAGGAAGAAAAAATCAAAAGCAAAAATACAAAATGAAGAATCACTGAGTAGGCAACAGTTCTGCAGAAAAGGATTTGGGGGTTATAGTGGATCACACATTGACTGTAAGTCAACACTGTGATGCAGTTGAAAAAAAGGCAGATGTCATTCTGGGATGTATTAACAGGAGTTAATGTGAGAAGCAAGTGATAATTGTCCAGCTCTGCTCAGCACTGGTGAGGCATCAGTGGGAGCACTGTATCCAGTTTTGGGCACCAGATGTGAACAGAATGGAGACAGTCTAGAGGAGAGCAACAGGATGGGGAGGCACTGATCGGCAGGGCCCGCTGGCCCGGGAGAGAGCTGCTCAGCACCCACCTTCTTTTCCGCATGGGTGCTCCAGCCCCGGAGCTCCAGCCCCGGAGCGCCCACCGAGTTGGCGCCTATGTATGGAATCCCTGTCATTGGTGGTTTTTAAGAACACAGTTAGACAAACACCTGTCATGGATGGTCTAGGTATACTTAATCTTGCCTCACCATGAGGCAATGCACTAGATCACTCTTGAGGTCCCTTCTGACTCTACATTTCTATGATTGTCTGTTGGAAGCAATCAGAAGGGGAAGCCAGTGGAGGGATGCAGAGAGGGGTGTTTCCTTGGGCAGAGGGGCAAGCAGGCCACATTGAAATGCATTTTCTATGAATAGTCTTGCCAGGAAATGTCAGTATCTCAAATATTTGCAGAAAGGTTGGTATGCTTGGTCAAAAGGAACCGAATTTCCTGTGGATTTTTTTGTTTGTTGCTGGATTATTTCCCAGCTGCCCAGACGTGTATACAATTCACGTGCATCACAAAAGAATGAGAGAATGAACTACAAATAATGATAAAGTATAAAAAGAGCAAAAAGAATAGGGCGTGATTATGGCTTAATGGGTCAAGCAATGGAGTGGGACTTGGATGATTGCTGGCTCTGCCGCTCATCTCCTGGGTGACCTTGGATAAGTCATTTAGCTTCTCTGTGCCTCCATCTCCCTAGCTATAAAATGGGCATAATGGCATTTGCCTCCATTATAAGCACTTTGAGATCTACTAATGATTGTTTATGAAATAGGTATTAATGTTATTAAGAGTCCATTCGCATTGCCACTGAAGCCTCTAGAAAAGATACAACTGACACCAAGAAGAGCAGAATCAGTGCCCAGTAGGCTTTGCATATGTAACCTTTACTGGCCAGGACTAATTCAGTGCAGAATATTTCACCATCATAGTGTTACAATAATCACCTGTCCTGATCTCCATTGTTTGTTTAGATGCATGAGTACGGATGGTTGATTGTGCAAGATGGCAAGCTGCACATGTGTGTCTCTGAGTTTGGACTCAATCACATATGGAGTAATTGTCCTGAGTGACTCAGTTAGGTCTGGAAGACCATGGATTGAACTGTACTCAGCATGTTAGCTTCCTAAGCCTGTGGCACTCAGGCTGGTTGTGGCTGCATAGGAAAAATACACTTCTCTATGAGCTTGATTGTGGAAGGTGATGAGCACTCTAACTGCGATCCAGTGAAACACTTAAAACATGCTTAACTCTAAGCATATTCCTGATTCCTGGCATCAGTGGCTGTACCCCTGTGCTTAAAGTTAAGCACATGCTTATGTGCTGTGGTGAATTGGATCCAGAGTGCTGAGCACTTTTCAGGACTGATCCTTAGTAGAGAAGATACCTATATGTTTCTGAGGGCATCTGATCAAAGCCCTCTTGGTTCTTTTACATTTATTTTTTACTATATACTTTATTATTCAGTAAATATGTTTTAGCTCTCCATGTTATAACTGCCCACTGGAGTTCTTTGTGTGTTAATCTTTTGGGGGTTTTTTTCAGGAGAAAAGTAATACCAATGGATATTTCCATAATGACAACCTAATAAGCCTTGTGAACAACTTGTTTGCTGCTGGCGTAGAGACCACTTCCACCACGCTGCGCTGGGGACTTCTGCTAATGATGAAATACCCCCAAATTCAGAGTAAGTGATTTTGTGACAGCTGCTAGCTTGGCTGGCACGGGAGGGTTGAACAGGAAACCTGGGGAGCTAACAGCATAAATGGCTACAGCTTTTGAGTGAAAGAGTCACGCTTGACAGCAGAGAGCTGTAACAGACCCATATCCTCAGTAGATCAGGCACAGAGTGGGACATGGAACACCCACTTACCAGTGGGTTATGCTTTTATTTCCTTAGAGCCAGATTCTGATCTCAGTTACAGCTATGTAAACCTGGAGCAATTCCATTCTACTCATTAGAATTGCTCCAGACTTACACTAGAATTTTGCTCTTGATAAGCAGAACAATTCAGAGCAGAATTTAAATGGTCATAACTGTGAACACAGTTGTAATAATTGAGACCATACAGACCTACTTGAATTGTGAGCCTAACCCATGGAAAGTGGGTGAAGGGCCATGAATTGTCACAATGACAAGTTATATGAAATTGTTTAAGAAAAGATTTAAGAAGGAGACAAATGGAATTAATTTAAACAGGAGGAGGGGGAGGAGGTCTCTAGTGGATATTGTTATGAGCATGACTAGTAAACAAGAGGAAAAGGGAACCAGAAATCAATGGATCAGAATCATTACTTTGGAAATTAGGCCTAACTGGTGCACAAAATAATGAGAGGATGGACCGTTCTACCCACCACTCTTTTGGGGTGGACCTTAAAAAGATGCTTGGGAAATTAAACAAGGAACTTCTACAACCACCGCGGTTGCAGCAGAAGGATTTTTACCATAACACTCAGACTTTATTTCTCCAGTAGGGATGCTTGGCCATCATCACTGCCCCAGTAAGGACCCAACCTGATACATGTGAGATCTTGTTCGGTCTTCCCTTCCCTCGTGCATCTCTTTCCATCCCTCACAATCTTCCTCCTGTCATGTGTGTGTGTGTGTGTGTGTGTCTCTCAGCTTTCTACCTGATCCTGAAATCAATTGCATTGTACTGCACCAGCATGACCAGGTGAGACAACCCATCCAGCTCTGGTTGGCCTAAGGACCAGTGAAGCAGAGGGACCTGAGCCGACCAACCGGATGATATTTTTGGCCGGGGAAGCAAGCTGGGGTCCAGAGCAGCAACTGTCATGGCCCAATCTGTCTGTGACTGACCTGCTGCCCTGTATTCTGAAAACATCAACAAAAGCTGTATTTCCCCGACCTATCTTATCTCTTCTCTCCCTTCTGTTTCTGTGTGTTTTGTCAAAAGCAGGAAAGCGAATGTATTCCTGACTCAAAATTAAACAGAAATAATCCATTTGTCCCCACCAAGAAGGACTGTTTGATAGAATAAGACATTTTAACCAGTATTCACCCTCTCAAAAATTAAAAAAAAAAAAAAAAAGACGTTGACAGATTTTCATTGTTTGTTTTTCATAATCACTCCATTTCAGTTGCAGTGGTTTTTGCCTTGTTTTGATTCTTTCCCTTTTGTACATTTCAATCAATACACTTTTAACCATTGACATGAATTTCCTAATGTGCTTGCCATGGTACTAGGCAGGCCAAGGTCTCTATATTCCAAACTCCAAACCTTGCTTAACACTCTTTAATATTGGACCGTGACAGGGTCACCTTAACATCCTTAGCTCTTTGGGCTCACATATTCCATCTAACTTAATACAACAGCAGAATATGACCCTAAGTTTCTGTCTTCCTCCAAACTTGAAGACCCTCCAAGATCTTTCCACAGATAATTATTATAATTAGGGATGGTGAGAAAATTTTAAGGAAAATAAAATTTTGCCTTCTCTGCCCCCACAAAAAATAGACACAGCTTTTTTGAACATTTCTTTGGTGGTTCCCCATATTCCATCCAGCTCTAATTACTTGTTAAATCCCAGTGGTATGTTCATCACTGTACAAAACAGAAGACAGAGTCCATGCCCCCAAGGAACTTCCAGTCTCAATAGACAGAAAAAATAATAGAAGATACAAAGGAACTGATCTCACCTGTCATGTGTTGAGCTAGTTTTAGTAAGCCATGCAACAGCTTGCTTGTATGCCTTCGAGAGACAAGGTGGGTGAGGTAATATCTTTCATTGAACCAACTTCTGTAGGTGAGAGAGACAAGCTTTTGAGCTTCCACAGACCTCTTTTCCGGTCAAAATGGTGTACTCCATGCAGCGTTACCTGATACGAGGCACACGTGAGGTCACGCTGTGCAGAGGTTTGTTCTACAAAGTAGAATCCTCCATGCGGGCTGGACAGAATTGTCCCACAAGCCAGATTCATCCTGCCAGCTGGGCAGCACACAGTAAGTCGGGCATGCCTTGCATATAGAGACCACACACCACCAGCTCTTATTTACATCACTACAGCTCAACTGGTCTCAGCGGAGTTACTCCTGATTACAATGAGGCGAGGTCGAACTCTGGCCACCTATGTACTGAAGGACCCAGAGTTTGGTTCTATAATAAAGCAAGGTTTTTTGTTGTTGCTGGTTTTACTTTTATGCTTTTGCAGTTGCTTCCCCTAACTCATTTCTATTTGGTGGCTTCTTGCCTGAAGGCTGCTTCAGGGCACCACAGGAAAAATCCTTTGTGCATGAAATTGACAGAGTCAACAGGGAAGCCTCAGTTGCAAAGACATTGAAAACTGTTTGAAATAAAATCCTGTATTAATCACAGGTCACAGTGGCCCACAGCCTATTTGATTAAGTACAGAAGGGCATGATCTAGTGGTCTGATGCAAGCCTGGGTGCTAGGAACTCCTGAATGCTGAACTGATTGTGGCCTTGCCAGCCTCTGTAAAAATAAGGATAATAGTACTCATGCATCTCGGGATTGTTGGGAAGTTAACTAGTTAATATTTGTAAGTGCTCTGATGGTTAAAAATAGAACTGTGCAAAGATGGAAGTTCCATTTCATGAAGGCTTTTGAGATTCCCCCACAGGGGAAAATTCCAAAAAAAAAAAAAAGTTTGGGGGCAATTGAAATATTTTGTTTCAACAAAATCAAAATGTTTCATGTCAAAAGTTGACATTTTAATTTTGTATTATATTATCAAATAAAATACGTAATGTAATACAATAAAAATTAAAATGTCTAGACAAAAAGTTGTTTCAGAGAGAAAAAATCAAAATATTTCATTGCAAAAATGTTTAAAATGGGACATTTTTGACATTACCAGAACTTACTTTTCCCCAGTTTTCTTCCAGAACAAAATTTCAGCAGACTTGACACGATTTCATGAAGCATTTCAGTTTTAACAGAAGGGCATGTTCAAGCAAATATGTTCCATCAAAATTTCTATGACCAGCTGTAGTTGAAATGACTGTATATTATTATTTGGCAGGCCAAGTAATAGGATAGGTTACCTGTGTGTTTTTGGAAGTTCTCTATTTAGTTTTGATATTGACGAGCAAATGTTTATAAGCTCTAATATTCTCAGCACCCCATTATTTCTGGAAAGAGACACAGATTTTGGAGAGCTTACAATATCACTTTAACATGAGCTTGTGCACCTCTCAAAGCCACAATGCACAGCATTTATTATAGATAAATGAATTCTGATCTCTATTGTATTTTCTCAGGCAAAGTCCAAGAAGAGATTGCAAGAGTTATAGGATCAGCCCAGCCAAGAATTGAACATCGAACTAAAATGCCGTATACGGATGCAGTTGTCCATGAAATTCAGAGGTTCGCTAATATCCTGCCCATGGACTTGCCTCATGAAACTACTGAGGATGTTACTCTTAAAGGCTACTTTATTCCAAAGGTGAACAGTTTGTGGTATTGCTTTTCTTGTGATCTACGACATCGTTAAAGTCCTGGTTCAAATGATTGACCCTTTTAAGTCCTGGTTCTTTGTTTAATGTTGAATCACATTGGAAGTCCCATGGCAGTATTTGCAATAGCGTCATTCACTTACTATAGCTTAAACAGTAAGAGGGGGGAGGGATAGCTCAGTGGTTTGAGCACTAAACCAGGGTTGTGAGGGGGCCATTTAGGGATCTGGGGCAAAAATTGGGGATTGGTCCTGCTTTGAGCAGGGGGTTGGACTAGATGATCTCCTGAGGTCCCTTCCAACCTGATATTCTATGAAATGCTTATACCAAGCTTTAGTCAAGAGACCATATTGACCTATAGAATAACTCCATTGACTTGATTTACAGGGAACTTACATCATCCCCTTACTGGCCTCTGTACTGCAGGATGAATCTCAGTGGAAGAAACCAGATACATTCAATCCTGAGCATTTTCTTGACTCCCAAGGAAAGTTTGTAAAGAAAGAGGCTTTCATGCCTTTTTCAGCAGGTACTTTCTATTTTCATTTACTGCTGTGGGGATAGATATCCAAGATTCAACAGACTATAAGATACATTTGTGAATCTTTAAATCTCATCCTCTATTTGCCCCTTATGTGGAATAATCTTCCATTTTAGACTGGACTACTGCTGAAAGCACATATGCACGGTTGGGTACTCTAATTTGCAACTTGAAGGTGCTGTTAGAGTCCCAGCTGCTTTTAAATGATCATATATCAAGGGCAACCCAATAACTGTCTTCAGATGTTACCTAATAAAGTTGTGGAATCCTCATCAGTAGAGGTTTTTAAGAACAGGCCAGACAAACACCTGTCAGGGATGGTTTGTCTTGGTCCTGCCTGAGTGTGGAGGGGATAGACTAGATTACTGTGATGGGGTCCCTGGGTGCAACCTGGACTGTTGAACCACTGAGCCCTCTGTCCCACCAACCTGGGGTATCCCTCTCACTTTGTGATGCTATTGTCAAGCCTCAAATCTCTGGCAGGCACAGCACTACACATCCACAGGCAGGGACACACCCAACTGAGTTAAATGAATGCTTCTCCCAGCCACTTATGAACCAACAATAGGGATGCTCCAGCCAATTCTCCCCAGTCTTGCTCCCCAGAACTGTGCCATCTTGCCCTGGTCAGAAGCCTGACCCCTGTAAGTTAATTATTCAGTCTGTCCCTCCCTTGATGTGGAGAGGACACACACTAGCCTTTGTAAACTGAGCTGAGATTTCTCAAGCACTTCAACCAAAACTTTAGATAAAATATAAAACAGATTTATTAAGTACAGAAAGATAGATTTTAAGTGATTATAAGTAGCAGGCATAGAAATCAAAGTTGGTTACAAGAAACAAAAATAAATTTGTTGTCTGAGTTCTACAAACTAGACAGGATTTTATCAAGCAGTGTCTCAAGCAGTGTCTCACCCTGACAGATGGTACAAGCAGGGCACAGATCCTCAGTACACAGGCTAGAACTGCCTTCCAGCCTGGGATCACCCTCCCGCAGTTCGGTCTTTGTCCTCCAGACGTGTTTCCAGGTGTTGCATTGTGGGGGGAGTGCAGCCAAGTGATGATATCACTTCCCCTCTTTTATAGTTTCTTCCAGCTTGCTGGAAAGATCTATGCTGTGATTTGGGAGGTCAGTCAGCCCCCATTGGTCAACAGTCTCCATTGCATATGTGCTCTCTCAGAAGTCTCCACTGTATACATGGGATAGTGGATTCTTTCCTTGATGGGGGTTGACATTCACCGCTGTCTGGCTACTCCATTGTTGTACCTGAAAAGCTGGTTGTGGGTGTTCCCAACCTCACAACATATTTCAATGACACACACATAGCAAAACTTCATAACTTCACATACAGTGACAGCACATACAGTCCAACAGGATATTAATGTTCAACAGCTCAAGACTTTTAAAATGATACCTCACAAGGCATACTGTGTACAAAATATATCCTAATTATAAGACAGTGGTGAATATGGGGGTTCCAGGGTGCTGCTTTGAAGTATAGAGTTTCACAATGACATCTTGAGCCCTACATTTCTGTGATTCTGTATAGCAGTTGTGACCCAGATGGGTTATTATCCGCCTATATCTGGCTGGGAGGTTGCGATCATTCCTTTCTAATGAGGGTCTTGCTACAATCATCCATGCCTTTGTCACTTCATTATTAGGCTACTCCAATACATTCTATGGCTCAGATTAAGGTGATCATCAGTTGACTTCAATGGGACTTAAGCACTTGCTTAAAGTTAGGCTTCAGTTAAGGACAGTGCTTATCTAGGTATGTCTACACTACAATTAAAAACCCGTGGCTGGCCTGTGCCATCTAACTTGGGCTTTGGCTAATGTGCTGTTTAATTGTGGTGTAGACATTTGGCTCGGGCTGGACCCCAGCTCTAGAACCTGCAAGGTGGGAGGGTCCCACAGCTTGGGCTGGAGCCTGAGGCTAAAAGTCTACACTGCAATTAAACTGCTCTTTAGCCCGAGCCCTGCGAGCCTGAGTTAACTGGCTGGGCCAGCCATGGGTGTCTAATTGCAGTGTAGACATACCCCTTTGAAGTTACACCATAAATCAACTCAGAAGCTGAAAAAAGTGCACTTACTGCATGGGCTGGTATGTTGTATGTATTGATGACATATACATACATATTAATAACATTAGCTCATTCTCATATTTATTATTTTTGTCCTCCCGATTATTTCAGTTCTTTCCTTGTGGTGTACTTGTAAAGTTTACAGAGAGTATGAACTTAGGAAAGCCCCTTGTGCCAACCTGCTTCAAGCATCCTTTATCTAGCTACGTTAAAGGCCACAGCCATATATGGACATTGTACCTTAACTCATCACTATCTATCTAGGTCAGGGGTTCCCAAACTTGGTTTGTGGCTTGTTCAGGGTAACAAGCCACAGCGAGACGCTTTTTTTACCTCTTCCCGCAGCTCCCATTGGCCGGGAACGGCAAACCGTGGCCCCTGGGAGCTGGGAGCGGCCATACCTGTGGACCCTCAGGTAAACAAAGCGTCTCGTGGTCAACCAGGGGATTACCCTGAACAAGCTACAAACCAAGTTTGGGAACTCCTGATCTAGGTGAAAGTCCCAGACATATGTATGGTTTCAGAGTAGCAACCGTGTTAGTCTGTATTTGCAAAAAGAAAAGGAGGACTTGTGGCACCTTAGAGACTAACAAATTTATTTGAGCATAAGCTTTCGTGAGCTACAGCTCACTTCATCAGATGCATCTTAGTTCAACATACAGGATGTGGCCTGTAGGTAGGTCCCTTGCTTTACAGCCAAACTACTTTAACATAAACCTATAAACCTATTATAATAAAACAATCAAAACCCTAAGAAAATAAGAAACCTATAAGAAAAGATATATAGGTAAGTGAGCAGGCTAGCCCTATAGGCTACACAAATAGTCACAAAAATTTTGAAAGTAACTAAATGCTGTGGGGTCTTGAAGCAGACTGTTTTTCGCAACATTTGGCCCTGATTCTTTTTTATTTTCAAAAGTTGGAGTTTTCTTAAATGAAATTTTTCACAAAGTCAAAATTATTTGATTTAAAAAATTCAATTCTAAAAAAATGGCAATGGCGAACAAAAAATAATCCAAACTCAAGACTGAAAGTGAAGGAGGAAAAAAAAAAACCCCTGAAAATGGTAAATGAAAAACAAAAGCAAAAAAAAAACCCTGAACATTTTTTTTAAAAAATGGGGGGTGGGGGTCTTTGTTTGCTTGGTTGAGGTTTTTAATTTCTCCTGGAATAGCTGCCAGGAGAATTATTTTAAAAAATATGACTGGTGCAGCCACTAATATAGTATTTTTTAAAGAGCAAATTTGTTCCTCTCGAAAGGTTTAGAATATAATCACTTTCCATTTTGTTTACTAGTAGGTGTATTTATAGGAAGAAGTCCTGTTTTAAGTCACACTTGTTTATTCTTGAAGTAAATCCATGGTTCTACTCTGGATTTACACTGTATTACTAAGAAGTTGTGCTGTGGTTTTTATTCCTTCTCAGAGTTAAACAAGCACCTGTTTTTTGTTGTGAATTTCATTACAGGTCGGAGGATCTGTGCAGGCGAGACTCTTGCCAAGATGGAGCTCTTCCTCTTCTTTACAAGCCTCCTGCAGAGGTTCACTTTCCATCCTCCTCCTGGAGTTACCAGCTCAGACCTGGACCTCACCCCAGCGGTTGGGTTTACCACGCCCCCAATGCCCCATAAGGTCTGTGCTGAGCCACATTCTTAGAGCTCCTTGCCTTAGGCCAGGTCTAACTACAAAGTTTGGCAGATATAAGTATGATGGTCAGAAAATCACATGCCTGACATAGCTAAGCCAGCAATAGCCTCCCCACCCATGTAGATGCAGCTTATATCAAGAGAAGAGTCTTTTTGATGATCTACTTGATGTTGTTCAGGGAGGTGGTTTAAGTGTCCTGGCACAATAACTCATTTTGCCAGCATATGCTGTGTCTCCACTACAGGGTTTTGCTGGTATAGTTACACTAGTGTAGCTATATCAGCAAAGCCGTTGTGGTGCAGACTAACCCTTACTCATGTGTATCTTCAGCCCTCCCTCTGCAGACTCTGCCTGGTACACTGCCGTGCACTGGCCTTTGGTTGTGGTTTGGCCCATGATTTGTTAGGACCGCATCCTAGCCTCAGTTATACCAATGGGCAACCCCATTGACTCCAATGACGTTAGCAAGGTTGCACGGGTGTAACTGGGACTAGAGTCTTGTATTGTCTGTTACGTTGTACAATCTCAGAGGAGCCTCCATGCCTAGCCTAGAACTTGGCCATTTGCAATATCAACACTGCTGTGCAACCAAGAGGCAACGTCTACCAGAGAGGGACCTGAAACAGCATAGACTGATGCAAAACACAAGGTCAAATGTCGTCTGCACCGAAATCCCCTGGATGTTGCTATCTCCACAGATGCTGACTCTGCATCTTCAGTTGTTATTACTCCCTACATTGGTGATTTCCAACTCGGTGGGAGGGACATGGGAGAAGTGAGGAGTCTGTTCCAGAGGGAGGTGTGGTGGTGACATTCAGTAACAAAGAAGGAACCTCTGCACTCCCAGGACTGCCCCTGACCTCTGAGACTGTGTCTATGCTAGGGGATCACACATGTTGTACCTTGTGTAGGAGAAGCTCATTGAACACACTAGCTGCTCCTGGCATCTCTCCATTCCCCACAAAAGCTCCTTCTGTTCAGCCTCCCATCCCGTTCTTTGTCAGGGACCCCCTGCAACCCCCACAACCTCCCCCATGTTAGAGGTTCTGTGAATTTCAGTTCCCCCTCCTCTTATACCAGGGGCCCCTATTTTCTCCTCCTGCCACAGTGGCTCTGCGTGCACCCCATGTCCTAATTCACCCCATTCTCCTCCAGGGCCAGGGCTCTGTGTGGCCCCTTCACCCATACCAGCTTCCCCCAATCTCTCCCCATTAGAGGCTGTGTGCTCCCCAGGGTCCTCCATTCTTTCCCCATGGCAAAAGTTCTGTGTGCACCCCCACTCTCCTCTATGCCCCCCATTCTTCTCTATACCATGGATACTGTGTGCCCCATTCCCAAACCCCCCCATCCCCGCCTTCCCCTCATGTCCGGGGCTTTGTGTGCCCCCCTTCCCCAATTCCAGGGTCCCCCATTCTCCACCCCTATGGCAAGGGCTCTGTGTGTGCCCTGATTCCCCCCTTTCCCCCTCCCTCCATACCAGAGTTTTCTAATCTGCCTCCCACCAGGGGTTCTGTGTTCCCCATTCACCCCATGATGATTTGTGGGGTTCCCAGCAATGTGAGTCACCTTATTACCCTCCCCCTCCCGCCTCGAGTGAGAGAGAGACTTGCCAGCTCCCTGACCTCTGCTTTCTCTTAGCTACCCAAGCACTCTCTGCTGGGCTATGCAGCCCTCACTTTGCCTTGCAGGTTACCAGTAGGTGCACCCCAGTCCTTTGCCATGTTCCCCTGTGGTGCCCAGCCCCTTAGCCTCTGAACACGCACAGTAACACCAGGTCTGCTGTCCCCAAAGGGCCAGCGATGACACCAGCTCGTTTGATTCAGCTCATGGTCAGCACTTAATACCATCGGAAGCATAGACAACCTGTGCCTGCTGGCAGTGGCGGGGGGAGGGGGTGCATAACTCAGGAACAGCTCAAGTCAAGACTACCCCCCCACCCTCCCAAGGCAGTCCTCCCCCATGGGAAAGCAGCAGCTGCTCAACAGCACAGCTCCCTGGCTCAGCTGCTGTGTCGGGAGGGGGCCTGGCCACACCATGTGACTGAGCAATCTGGGCGGGGCGTGACCCCACATGCCCCTTGCACAAACATCACCTCTGCCAGCAAGTATAACCTGCTTTCTAAAGACTAAACTCAACTTGCCAGGCTAACCTCCAATCTAAGTAAGTTTATCTCGCCCCAAATGTCCTTTGCAGCATTTCAACCAAGCTGGTTGTGATCCCGTTTTCAAGAACGTAAACATGCTGTCTGTTTACATCCTAGGTGCAGGATGCCAAGGTGTCTTCTTTGCTCCCCAAATACACACAAAGGCAAGGGGGAGTGTATTTTAGGACAATGGTTCTCGTCCTCTGCTGAGTTTCTCTAGCTGTTAGTTCCTTTCTGAAGTTCTTACAATCCTTCATCTGACTTCAGATACATAGTCTCTGGGCATGCATTTCACAGCGATATTAACAGCCAGCCTGACCCTGCTTTCATTTAAGATCTTCCATGACACTCTTTGGTGAACCAGAGTGTATATACCAGGATCAGGATCTGCTTATAACCCCGTTGCCAGTTGGCATTGTGGGGTTTTAGGGTTACACGCCCATACCAGAGTTCTCTATTCTCCCCCTCATGCAAAAGGCTGTGAGCACACCCCCATTTCCGGCCATTCCCACTTCACCCCAACCATTCTTCTTCTTTCTGTCTGAGGGCTTATTCATTCCAGATGTCACCATGTTAAAATCTATGGGGAGGATGGGTAGAGTTAAGAGAAATGGGTATCGTTATACTAGAAAGCATTAACTCAGCCATCCGCCAGCTGTTTGAGCTCTAGACAATTGCAGAGGTGTTTGACTGTGGCTGTGCTAAAGAGCTGTCAGGGCTTCATGGGTCTCACATTTTCCCCTTTTGGTTTTATATTTTCCCCCAAAACCAATAGGATTCTGACCATTGATGCCTAGAATAGTCCCTGAAATTTTAGAATTGATTATTGTGATACACGCAGAGAAATGTCAAGTCGAGCGTAAGACCGTCACACAGCTCTGGGTTACCCCATCACTGGGCCCTAGGTGACCACAGGGTCACAGCCCTACTCAGGTTTGACCTGGCCGCCCTTCTGTCATGATGGAGAAGCAGTAAGGCCAAATTTGAGTGAGTGGCATCGTAACCTGGCACAGGGGCTCACCACACTGTTTAGGATTGCCCCACCTTATGAATTTGGGCCCTACACATGTGCCTACTTGCCCATGCATTAATCCGGCCCTCCCGTCACAAGCTCGGCCAAGCAGGAAAAAGGCAGGTGTAGCTGTCCCACTGGCGTTTGTACCGCGACCAAGTAGCAAGTGTTATAACTACACTTAGCTATCTCTGCACTAGGGTCGCAACATTTATTGGTGTGTTAAAAGTACACTTTTTTCCCTACTGCAGACAAGCCCTGAAAGAGAGAAACTGAGGCAGAGGGTAAGGCTGAGTTTTTCAAACTTGCCCAAACCTGTTTATAACCCCTTTACCAGTCGGCATTGAGGGGTTTTGGGGACATACCCCTATACCAGAGTTCTCTATCCCCCCCATCATGCCAGGGGCTGTGGGCACCCCTCACCCCCACTCCATTTTCCATGATTCCCACTCCTCAACCGTCATTCTTCTTTCTGTATGGACACTAAGCCATTCAGGGTGTCAAAGGGGTTAGACAAACGCCTGGCAGGAATGGTTTATTTATTACTATGTACACTTAAAGCAGGACTAAGTAATAACTAAACCATTCCAGTACACTGAAGGCTTTTAAAAAGATGCCAGTGTATTTAATGTATTAAAACTCTGTTTCCTGTACTAATTATGAAAATAGTCAATATGAAGCTAACATTTCCATGTCTTTATTGTCTTCTATCAACTCAAATATAGCAATAAATGCATATTGTTTAAATAATCAATTCTGATCCCACAACATCTCAAAAGTAGAGTATCTTGTCCTATAAATAAAGATTCTGTCTGCACTTAAAGTCTGGGTCAATATGAATAATGTGATGTATTCCGAAAGAGCTGATCATCATGAATATAGAGTGTTTATAGGTTGCTATGTGGTTTTCTATAGATGATCTTTTAAAATTAAAAAGCCTGATCTAATATAACAAGTGCACGCTCTCTTTGTCTTAGGTACTTATGTGGCTATTACTGTAGCATCTGAGAACCTTGCGATCATTTTAGTGTATTTATCTTCACAACCCCTCTGTGAGGTAGGACAGTGCTGTTATCCCCACATTATAGATGCGGAATTGAAGCACAGAAAGGCTATATGACATGCTCAAGGTAACACAGGAAGTTTGTTGTAGAGCAGTAAACTGAACCCTGGTCTCCAAAGTCTCCGGTTATCACCCTAGCCACTGACCCATTCTCCCTCTCCATCAGTATTTATTTATTTATTTGTAAACCTGGTTTAAATTGATGAAAAATTCCCATTCATAAAGTTGCACTGGTTTAGCTAAATCGGTGCAACATCACACCTATAGTGAAACCAGTGCAAGGTTGTGTGTTCAGCAGATCCACATAGGTTTATTCCAGCACACACATTCTTTTGGTCATCCGCTTTTGGTGCAAACTATGTATTTCAGTAGAGCTGTGCCCATATACACCAACAGAGGTTTTGACCCCAGATATTATTCATCAGTATCTTGCACGGCTCCACCCTGGTTTGCATCTTGTTTGTTGTTGCATCCCCTGTCTCTGATCTGCCAAGAATGCCAGCGTCTCCCTCCCATTTGGTTTTTTCTCCACTTCCCACCTTATTGCCTTTTTCTATGCTTCCCACTTTGTATGGGGCCTTTGACCAAATCTTAAACACATGTATGGTGGAATAAACATCTGTGCGGTATCTAGACTAGCATTTACAAGTGAGTTGGTTAATTTGAGTTAATTGGCAATCAAAACATTTGAGTTAAAACAGGACCACAGATTCTCGACTAAACAAGCCCACTAGCCTCATTCAGGGATCTCACAATTTAATCACTGTTAGTTTCCAATTTGTCATGCATAGGATCCTCATCAGAGAGCTACAGTTACATGATTTGGTTTAGCTTCTAGTTTGTTTGAACCACCACTAGTTCTCATTTGAATTTGTCTGGATCTGGCTTCCAGCCAGGGGTACTTGTTATGCCTTTCTTGGGTAGATTAACATTTCTCCAGCCCTTGACTAATTTTTGTGGCTCCCTTCTGTACCCTCTCCAATTTTGGAACATCCTTTTAAAAACATTCTGTTCTCTTTTTCCTGCTGCTCCCAGCCTACTAGCTCAGTGACTGTGGGATTTCTCCAGCCACCTTGCAGGGGAGGGATGCACAAAAGGGTGGACAGGATGAAGAGGAAGGGGCAGAGTGTGTGGGGGGAGGGGGCGGGGGGGAAGAGCGCCATTCACCCCCACAAGGATGAAACAGGCTGATGCCTCCACCAATATTAAATCCGAAACTACATGTTTTTAAAGCTGAAGTTTCTGACTGTATGCAAATTCTTTTCCAATATGCAAATTAGCCAGTTTGCTTAAAACATAAATGGGGCACAAGTTCCTTAACTCTTTTCCTTAGTTGGTGGCAACTCTAGAGCAAGGATCATTTCTCATCCAAACTGAGAGTATGGTTACAACGTCATCCCACATATCTCGCCACTCCCTATAGTCACTATCTTTCATCAAGGGTGATGTGTGGGCGATTACTGTGGCTATGATTGATGGTCAAGTGGCAGCCAGCAGGAAGTGAGGTGACCTATGACATATGCACTTATCCTGCCTGCCATGGAGCCCTGCCCCATGTAAGCCCCCTGGCTGCAGCAGGAGCAGGTGGGCATGGCTGGGGATAAGCCCCTCTGGTGTCCTGCCTCACACAGAGGTGCTGTGTAAGTGCCCTATGGCCATGTGGGCACTTTCAGCCACTGAGCTGAAGTGGTTTCTGAAGAGCAGCTCCATGCCCTGGGGGGGAAAGACTAATGCAGTATCTCTCATGCGGCCATGAGGGGGTTTTCCTGCAGCCACAACAGCCTCCTGGGCAGTGATGGGGCGAGAGGGGGAGAGACAAAGAAGCATTGGCTTCAGCCCTGGGGTGCTTGGGAGGTGGGCTTCAGGATTTAGGGAGCCTGGCTGTGCAGACCAGGGCTCCAGCCATGGGACTTCAGGTGCCAACACCTGGCTTCTGCCCCCAGCTCCGGGCTCTGGCCACTGGCACTGACCCCAACCTGGCCAAGCAGCTCCTGACCCTGTCAGGCACTGACCCCCAACTCTGGCCATGTGGCCCCGGCTTCAGTTCAGGCTCCAATCCCTGGCTCTGGCAGCATAACGCCAGCCCCAAGCTCTAACCGCCAAACCTGGCAGCAGCCACTGGCCCAGACACTGCTAGCTGGACACACACTCCAACGCCCTGGCCGCTGACCCCAGGTGCCAATCTCCAGCCTCGGCCATGCAGCAGTGGCCCCTGGCTGTGCGGCACCAGACGCTGACCCTGGGCTCAGGCAGATGCTGGCCCAGGACACCGATCCCAAGCTCTGGCTGCAGCCTCCGGCCCCAGCTGTGCAGATCCTGCTTTCTCTTCTTAACAGGCCACTCCCTGCTACGGGATTCCCTGATAACCCTGCACTGATCACGCCACCGCTAAGCTTCACCCAATATCTTCCTTGGTGGCTGAGTACCTCCTCACTCCCAGCTTCTTCCTATCTGGCTCAAGAAACGACCTGTTTGCAGCTGCCATCCTCGCTTGCCACCATCTTAGGTGTTGCAAAGCAGAATGCAATAACGCCTAACTTTTAGTCACTTAGAAAATCACAGGAATAGCACTGTGTCCACAGAGTCTGAGTTAGGCACACAGGTTCCCTATACAATGAATGGGGGGAGCTAGGCACCTTGCAATCGATTCACAAAAGCCAGCATGCTAGGCAGGGAGCTGCCTAAATTAGCCAATGGTAGATAGGTCCCTAAGTATGGGCTGCAGGGAGGTACCTAGCTCTGCTAGCAATTCACAAGCAGAAACCCCTCTCCTGGAGTCAGGGAGCTTAGGTGCTTAACTCATTGTTAGGTGCCTGCCTCACTCCATGCAAAACAGTAGGAGGAGGAGGTGCTCATGCCATTGCCCACCTTATAACTTTTAGCCCAGTGGTTAGAGCACTCACCTGGATGTTGGAGACACAGGTTCAACTCCTCCCTCAGGCAGAGGGGGAACAAAAGACTGGGAAGGCATCTCCCACCTCTCAGGCGAGTGTGAGACCCACTGAGTGATGGGCTATTCTGAAGTAGAGCTCTCTCAGTCTCTCCTGCTGAAGCTGTTCCACTTTGGAGAAGAGTCTTTGTACCACAGAGAAGAGAATGAAAATCTCTTATCCTGTTGGTCAGACCACTCACCTGGGAGATCCAGGAGCTGCTCCCCCTGCTATGGTGACTAATTATTTATTCAAAGTGGAACAGCTTCAACAGGAGAGGTTGAAGGAGACTATCCCATAGCTGGATGATGAGCGCACTCTCTTCAGCAGACCCCAGTTCAAATCTCTTCTCTGCCTCGGGGGGGGGGGGGGGGGAACTGAAACTGGGTCTCCCACATCCCAGGTGAGTTCTCTAATTACTGGGCTAAAAGTTATAAAGTGGGTACCACCACCTCAGCTAGGCTCCCTCATTCAGTCAGGGGATGGCTTGTTTGGTTAATTGGCCTTCTTCTTAGCCTGCATTAACCCCTTCAGGAAAAGTGTAGGGTGAACACCCATCACAACAATAAATGTTGATGGGAAAAGGTGCAATAGGGAGACAGAAAGACCAAATTAGTCCAAATGAAGAGGCCTAGTGATATAACTCAAGGACAGTGTTAAGATCATGCCTGCTAAACAAGCATGGGACCAGAAATCAATGAACCAAAAGTGATGTGTTGGCAATTAGGCCTAATTGGTGGACAAAATAATGAGGGGATGGGCTATTTCACACACCACTCCCTTTTGGTGTTCTTTAAAATAGTAAAGACAGTGGGGGGAAAATACAGACAGAGGAGTATGCTGCTTGATTGAAAGAAGAGAAAGAGAAGGCATGAGCTTCACCATCATAGCTGCTACCCCAACCATCTCCTGGGACTCCAGCATCTAGCCTGACACCCTTGTGCCTTCTTCATCCTAATCCGGGGAGCTGTCCCGACCAGACCAAGCCAGAAAGCAGGATCCAGATGATACCTCTGGCTAAATTCCAAATGTCACCTGAGATATGAGACTTTGTTTCCCTGGGGTTACTGTGTCCTACGCTTTCCCTATTTTATTTTTTTCCTCTCCCCCACCCCCTTTTCCTTCTATCTAATAATAATTTGTTTTAGTCAGCCAAGACTATATATTTTACAACACTGCTGTAAGCCTATGACCAAAAAGAGACAGCTAAAAGCAATGCCCTAAACAGCCCAGTACTGATACAGGTTTGCCGGGTCTCTCCCTGGCTGATAAGACCATTTGCTGAGTTTGTGTTTCTCCAGCAGCGAGGTTGCAAGTGAGAGTCAACACCAGAGGCAGAAGCTGCATTTTCCTCTCCTTGCTGTTCTTTTCTTCCCCCTTTTCGTGTGTATGTCTTGTTTGTCTTCTCAGAAATGGAGTTGGACTTTAACAGCAACAACAGCTCCAGCCCCTCTCAACTGATTTCTACTCTTCTCCCCCAAAAGTAGTTATTGCCATCTGCAATATTATTTAAGAGACTATCAGAGAAGAGGGGTGGGTGTGTGTGCGTGTGCAGGAGGGGAGTTCTTTTTAAATACTCCCTATAGCTAAAGGAACAGGATCAAAGGATATTGTTAAAATAAACCTTACTCAAAGCATTTGAATTGTAATGTATTCATGGTGTTTCCTTACCTTTAATAAAAGGTTTAAAAGAGTGTGTTTGCCATGGTACTAAACAGGCTGAGGCCTCTGTATAACAAATGCCAAACGTTATATTTCACCGTATAATATTGGCCAGGGATAGGAGCAAGTTAACATCTGTGACTCTTTGGGCCCATATGCGCCCTCTAAATTGATACAATAGATGAAAACTACTCTTTAAATGTAATACATGATTATTAGATCTTGCTGTAGTACGTGGCTGTTTACTGCATCCTAAGTGCCCCCTCATGGCTAGGATTGCCTGTGTGGCTACCCTGTCTCTATTGCCCCTTCATCCTGGCCCCTTTAAAAACCTCACAGTCCCCAGGGACCCTCTAAACTCAAGCCTTTAATTGACTCTTCACTAGTTCTCCTCAGTCTGCCAAAAAACCACAACTCAAACATCCAGACAAATACAGTTTTTCAGCTCATCTTCCCTTCTTTAAAAGCCAGTCACAGGCTTTATCTGGCTAGGGCTCTGCAGAAGTCCAACTTGCTCCTCAGAGCAGCTCCTTCCACCAGCCCCAGCTGGCTTCCAAACAAAAACTAGGACAGATCCCACTATAGCTTCTTGTGGCCTTTATATTAGAATCACCTGATTCCTCTTTGGTGGGGCTCATCTCGTAATCAGGATTGTCTTGGGCCCAGGCACTGCAGCCTATGGGCAAGCCACCCAGTTACACTTGGGACTGGGGTGAAATATTTTACAATGGCTGAATAATAACTATAGTTCTGGGCAATGATGATTGCTGGTTTGAAGAAATGGATCTTTCACAACATTGCAAGAGTTATATATGTTTTTATTGTTTTCTGGTAGAAATTAGCAGGTTACTAATGCAGTGTCTCTCATGCGGCTATGAGGGGGTTTTCCTGCAGCCACAACAGCCTCCTGGGCAGTGATGGGGCGAGGGGGGGAGAGACAAAGAAGCATTGGCTTCAGCCCTGGGGTACTTGGGAGGTGGGCTTCAGGATTTAGGGAGCCTGGCTGTACAGACCAGGGCTCCAGCCATGGGACTTCAGGTGCCAACACCTGGCTTCTGCCCCCAGCTCCGGGCTCTGGCCACTGGCACTGACCCCAACCTGGCCATGCAGCTCCTGACCCTGTCAGGCACTGACCCCCAACTCTGGCCATGTGGCCCCGGCTTCAGTTCAGGCTCCAATTCCTGGCTCTGGCAGCATAACGCCGGCCCCAAGCTCTAACCGGTTTCTAAGGCATAGAGTAAAATGTTGTTAAGATAGGTCACATGTATCTGGGATGGATAAGCAGTAGGACAGAGTGAGGTTCAGGCTGTGTGACTTTCCCAAGAAGCTGTAGTTTATCTGCATGGCACAGCACAGATCTTATGGGGCATTGGGGGCGTGGTAAACCCAACTGCCGGGGTGAGGTCCAGGTCTGAGCTGGTAACTCCAGGAGGAGGATGGAAAGTGAACCTCTGCAGGAGGCTTGTAAAGAAGAGGAAGAGCTCCATTTTGGCAAGAGTCTCGCCTGCACAGATCCTCCGACCTGTAATGAAATTCACCAAGGATGGAAGGATTTCAAAAGTAACAGCAACACAACAGATTTGAGTTTTAACTCTAGGAAAGAGCTGTAGATAAGCGCTTAGCAATTATGAGCTAATTCATCCTCACAACACCATCTCAGAAAGCAAGTGTTATCACCTCCATTTTACAGATGGGAAAATATGGCATAAAGTGGGTAAGTGACCTCTTTGAGGTCACACCGGATGTAACGGGCAAAGGAAGGACTAGAAATCAAAAGTTCCCCATTCCTAGTACCTTGCTCAGTCCACCAGACCATAAGGTCATCCAGGCAAGCTAGTGCCCATATGCAAGGGGACAGACAGAACCTCCTGAACAACCTAAAGGCTGGAATTCTCTCTAAGGACCATTTTAGCTTGCTCAAGGAATGGCAATGACAGGTTTTGGCAAGAGCCATCTCCAGCTCTCCTTTGGCTCAGGGTCCAGAATCCACAGCCACTAAGGTTTCAGAGTGTCTGGTTCTGGATTTTGGTCCATCTCTGGAAACAATGTGATTTTCATGCTTAGTCCTTTCATGTCTCTTACTCAGCAGGGATTGGAAGTGCAATGGAAGTAACAAACTCAACCCACAGAGACAAGGAATATCTAGCATTGCTCCGGAACAGCACTGAGAGAGTTTCACCCAGCCCTTCCTTGAATGCAAAGGCAGACTGAGATCCAACATGATGCCTTAGAAGGGGGAAGATACAAGACAAAGGCAGACTGCTGTCCTTGAAGGGAAGTTACCTGCTGAAAAAGGCATGAATGCCTCATTCTTCACGAACTTTCCATCTGTGCTGAGGAAATGCTGAGGATAGAATTCTCCAGGCTTCTCCCACTGAGTCTTGTCACACAAAACAGAGGCCAGTAAGGGGATGATATAAGTACCCTAAAAAGCATCACAAAATAAAAATTAGAACAGTCAAAACTTTTCCACTGAACTGTGATTTCAACCAAAAAAAAAGGTATTTTGTTGGCAACAAAAAAATTCGTGGAAAAATTCCATTTTCGGCAAAATTTTCCCCAAACTAAAATTTTTTACTGATAACCAACATTTTTACTAAGAACTATTTTTGAAAATATAAAATTTTCACAAAAAATTATTTTTAATCCCAGAATCAGCTTCTCTGTTTTTTTCCTGGAAATTTCTGTGAAATTGAAAAAAAAAAAACAACCCTCAATTTAAAATAAAATCCTTAAAATAAATAATAAAAACATTTGCATTTTTCTTCCAGCTCTAATAAAAATATCAAATTGACAATAAACTGTGAGCTTCATTCAGAAAGATAACAAGCCAGATCATCAGATGGTGTAAACTGGCATAGCTCTGCTCACTTCATTTGCATCAGCTGAGGATCTGATCCAGGAACAGTATCCTGCAGATATATCCATTCCGGGGGTGCTCAGAGAAGGGCTCTTTCCACTTCTCTCCCTGCCTTCTTAATATTTCATGTCTTCATAGCTGACAAACACTCAGGACAGCACCCCCCTGCCCTCTTTCCCATAAACATGTCGGAGGTTTGATCCAGAGCACTGCAGACATCACTGCATGTATTACTTTGTGGTTTGTCTTATCTGAGCTCAGCAGCTAAGAAGTTTAAAGTTTGATTAGTCTGTGGATGGGAATTGTCTAGATTAAGTCAAGAATGCTGCCAGAAGTGGTGTGGCTGGCTTCCTGCCCCATGAGCCAGAACTGATTGCGTTGGGTAGGAGGTGGTGGTGTGCTGTTTGGGAAGGACTCAGCTTCAGTGAACTCATCACCACATGTGAAGCCAAAGTGCTCACAGAGCATTCAATCTGCTGTTAGTTTCATGATAAGAACATCTTTAGTTTCTCTTAAAGAGAAAAGGGAATATTCAAAAAATGTCCTCCCTTCTCATTCAAATCTGCTTATGTGATTGTGTGTCTCTCTGGGGTTGTGCTAGCCCCAGTGAGGAGAAGGGCCTACTATCTTATCAAGTTTCAGAGTAACTCCTTTAGCTCCAGTTAGATGGGCTAGAATTTTTGATGCTGAAGCCCCCAGGTTCAATCCCTACTGATCACCATGGTGTTTATATGCATGAGGTCATGTGATTTCTTGTCTGGAGGAATTTAAATAATCCATTGTTATTCTGTTTTAATTGGTGAGTTTAAAAGTCCCGGTAATTAAAGTACCTCTTAAAAACTTACTTTAGGAATAACATAGCCATTAAGTCTGACATCCTCAGTAGTCTCATGAGGCAAGCTCATTGGCAGGATATTAGCAAACCTCTGAATTTCATGGATAACTGCGTCCGTATATGGCATTTGTGTCCGATGTTCATAATGAAGCTGGGCAGATCCTATAACTCTTTCGATCTCTTCGTGGACTTTTTCTGAACAATTAAAAGAGAGTGAAAGCAGGTGCTCAGATACTATGGTGGTGGGAACCCCTATGAGAAACTAGACAGAGAGAAGAAAGCATACAACTGGCACCTGCTAAACAATATAATCGACACTCTTTAGGACATAAACATCTTGTTTCTAAAATGCTGCTGCTGACAACCTTAGTTACCAAGGCTGAAATGGTACAAGGCTCAGATGGGTAATTTGGGAGCAGAGGTAAGCGTGCCTCTTCTAGCTATGCATAGTAGTAACCTACTGAGTGCAGAGAAGATACTGTCTCTGTGCAAAGGGTCGGGCTTTTGCTTTGAGAGCTGGGGCCTGTGAAGTGCTAAACATCCTCAAGTTCCACTGATTAATGAGAGTTGAGTGTGTGCCGCATCTGCTATGATCAGGCTCTTGAGGTTTACAATACACTGTGGTCCCTTCCATCCTTAGTGCAGTCTAGGATTTAGGGAGACCCTGTGTGGGGACATTAGGCAGCAAAGAGTGATTTAGTCAGAGAGCTAAATGACCAGGGAAAACTCCAGGGCCCTCTCTGAGTCTAGCAGCCTCAATAAAGAATTCCCTTTACTTTCATGACAGCCGAGTCTGTCTTCTCCCTACTGCAAGGGATGACATCATGCCAGAAGTCTTGCATTTGAACATGGGTGAGGACTGTTGTGTCTGTATGTGTATGGACATAGTTTGTACAAAAGCACACTCAGTATATACAGAGCAGAGTAAGAGAAGTGATGAAGAGTCAGAAGGGCTCAGAAATCTTACTCTGAATAGCTGGGTATTTCATCATAAGCAAAAGGCCCCAGCGGAGTGTGGTAGAAGTTGTTTCCATCCCAGCCGTGAACAGATTACTCACCAGGCTTTGCAAATTCTCATTTTTGAAATGGGAATTGGGATTATATATTTCCTGCAAGTACAAAACTCTCCGTTAAAGTTTAAAGAATATTGGTAATCAGGGAAAATCTGCATTAACCCCCTCTACCTTTCCCAGCCCATTGGTACCTCCTGCTGCCTGACGAGAAAGGCATCAATGAAACTTCTCTGGTCATTGGGATCTAATTGCTTCAGGTATTCGATGAAAGTCTGCTGAATAAAGGAGTACAGTTCTTCCATGTTATTAAAGACAGTCTTGTGATTTCCTGGTAGGAACCCAAGGGCAGGAAATATATTGAACACCTAAAGGAAGGGAATAGCACAATTAGCCAAAGGGAACGCAGATTATAGTGGTTACCAAATCATTCATGATCAGCCTGTGGCTTTACAGTAATACGTATTGGGTTGATAAACATGGTCTTGTAAATAACAGGGCCTGTTTCTATACGCCTTCCACATGCAGATCTCCCATTGAGATTAATGAAACAACTCTTGGAACTCATCTCCTTCTTCTTCTGCTTCTTCATATGGCTGGTGTAGATGTAGAGCAACCACTATAATTTTACATTCAGAAGGTTAAGCCAGCTAGACTCCTGGGATGTGTCTATAACCTTTGTGCCCTAACACTTTATGCTGTTGCTGCCACTGATGCTGTTGTGCGGATGATAGCAATGGTTGGGGAGCTTGGGTAGGGCGGTCACCAGCCTTTGAACACCTGTGTCAATTGACTTTTAGAAAGGATATAAACTCTCATGCTTGGGGCACAAGCCAGTCAGCTAACTGATGGTGGTGAGGATTATGGGCAGGGTTTTCCATGGACAGGTTATTCACTGTAGGCAGGTTATTCCACCCTTGCCCGACATAAGGGTTTCTTGCTTGTTCCCCTGGAGCATCTGGGGCTGCTTCCTGTTAGAGATATTAGAGCTGCTCAGCAAGTTTTAGATGAAATGGTTTAATCAGAAAATCCCAAATCACTGAAACTAGAACGTGTCATGGAAGCCTATTGTTTCGATGACATTTTCAACAGGAAAGGTTTTGCAGCTCCAGAATGAATTTTTGGCCAACCCTCAAGGGGATGGGGGCGGGACACAAACAATTCCGCAGAATAGCCAATAGCCCTGTGTTTATGGCACTCGTGCAGGATATGAGAGACCCAGGTTCAAATGGCTGCTTTGCCTGATTAGCCAACACCCGAGTTGAGGGCTCTAATCACTGTGCTATTGGATAATCTGGGATTAGGATCTCTCTCCTTTGGAAATATTTTGAAATCCCAAAAATAGACACGGGATAAACCAGACTAATATTACCGTAACCATGGGACTCCCACAAAGCCGGACACTTTCATTAATTAAATGGATAAGCCTGATAAACTTTGGGTCCTCATAATCAAACCGGTGTCCGAGCATTATCGACACAATGACATTGGAAACGGCAACATTCATCATCTTCATGGTGTCAAAGGGGCTTCCTAAAAAACATTAAACAGCAACAGTCATCATTTTGTTGGTAACCAACAGGTTTCATACTGGAAACCATTGAAATAACAGACTGCCCCTGCCCCTTTTGGGATGACTTGCATTCCTTGGGGCAACAGAAGGGAGCAGTCTCTGGGCTCCTTTAAGCAGAGGCACTACTGGTGTGCAGAGAAGGAGGACTCATTACACCTTTCCCATGTGTCAGATCCTCAGGTCAAATTTCCCTGAGAGTCAGTCTGAGATTTGCCTCAGTGAGGAACTGGATCATTATTTTTAGGCTAATCCCCCAGCACCTTCCCCTCCCACCCTTTACACAGCGACCAATTGCTCCAGCTGGTTCAGGCTCCTCCCCTAAGTTCTGACTAGTTGGAATCAAAGGCAAGAGTCATGACTGAGTTAATTTCCAAGTGAGGTGACTCCATGAGGGTGGGAGAAAGGGGGCTTCACAGGCCCAGATGTGGTTAAGGACTTTGAATGATTACCAGTGTTACACTACGAAGCTCAACACGTACTTACCTTTGCGAGATTCAAAATCCTTTATCAGATAATCACATTCTTCCAGGATTTTGTTCTCAATGGTCCTCCTGCCCATACCAAAATCCCGTAAGGTCGTGAGAGTGAATCTTCTCATCACTTTCCAGTTTTCACCATGAGCAAAAATAACACCTGAAATATCATTCCTTAGATTTGAATATGAGCAGCCAGTGTCAACTAACCTTAAACATCCATAATGCTCAGCCTCCCAAACAACACAGGTTACATTTTCAGAGCAGTCCGCAGCAAGTCATTATTAATCATGCATAAAGAGTAATTCGATCGCAAGGGCTGCTTTGCTTTCAACTTCACTTGGTCATGCATTGAGTTACGTGGCTAAGTAAGACAAGCTTGTACTCAACCCTGCCTCAATGCAGGGGCTGGACTAGATGACCTCAAGGTTCCTTTCAGCCCTACATTTCTATGGTTCTATAAACTTTTATGGGGAGATTCACAAAGGTACTTAGGGGCCTAATTCCCAATTTTAGGCTCCGCTTAGATCCTGCCAAACCCCGTAAGTGTCTGAACTCATTTGGTGCCAAAATCTGCAGGATAAACATTCCCTAGGCTCCCATGTTTCTGCCTCTTTCTAGGCATCTGGTCACGTATCTCCTGCCTAAGCCCCCATGCAATCCATGAACTGGGGTGTTCACTTGCCTATCTCACATTTTGATCCCAATAAAAGAAGCAGAGGTGATGGTCGTGGTACCCACCTTATAACTTTTAGCCCCATAGTTCTAGCACTCACCTGGGATGTGGGAGACCCACTTTCACTTCCCCTCTGAGGCAGAGAAGAGATTTGAACAGGGGTCTGCTACCTCTCAAGAAAGTGCGCTCACCATCCAGCTATGGGATAGTCTCCTTCAACCTCTCCTGTTGAAGCTGTTCCACTTTGAATAATTAGAGTCACTGGAGCAGGGGGAGTGGCCCCTGGATCCCCTGGGTGAGTGCCCTGACCACCAGGCTAAGAGACATTCATTCTCTCGCTCGCTGACACAAAGACTCTTCTCAAAAGTGGAACAGCCTCAGCAGGAGAGATTGAGAGCCCTACTTCAGAATATCCCATCGCTCAGTGGGTTGAGCACTCTCCTGAGAGGTGGGAGATGCCTCTCCCAGTCTTTTGTTCCCCCTCTGCCTTAGGAGGGAATTGAACCTGGGTCTTACACATCCAGGTGAGTGCTCTAACCACTGGGCTAAACGTTATAAGGTGGGCAGTGCCACCAGCACCTCCTCCTCCTGCTGTTTTGTGTGGATTGTACTGGGACTTAGGCAGGAGATAGGTGTCCAGATGCCTAGAAAGATGCAGAAACATAGGAGCCTAGGGCTTGTGAAGGCAGGCACCTAACACTGAGTTACACACCTAAGCTGTCTGACTCCAGGAGAGGGGTTTCTGCTTGCGGATTGCTAGCACAGCTAGGTGCCTCCCTGCAGCCCAGACTTAGGAACCTATCCCAGTGAAGGGGCAGGGCTTAGGAAACACCCCTCTCAATAACATCTCCCACTGGCTAATTTAGGCAGTTCCCTGTCTAGCATGCTGGCTTTTGTGAATCAATTGTTAGGTGTCTAGTTCTTCCCATTCATTGTATAGGGAACCTACATGCCTGACTCAGGTTTTGTGGATCGCAGTGCTGTTCCTGTGATTTTCTAAGTGACTAAAAGTTTGGTGTTATTGCATTCTGCTTTGCAATGCCTACGATGGTAGCAAGAAAGGATGGCAGCTGCAAACAGGGAGTTTCTTGGGCCAGATAGGAAGAAGCTGGGAGTGAGGAGGGTAGTCAGCCACTAAGGAAGATACTGGGTAAAGCTTAGCGGTGGCGTGATCAGTGCAGGGTTATCAGGGAAGCCTGTAGCAGGGGGTGGCCTGTTAAGAAGAGAAAGCAGGATCTGGGAGGACGCAGGGAAAGCCAGGACCAAGGAGGTGAGTTCAAAGAGGAAGCCTTGAATGGAGAGCTATCATATGAGGTTTAAAGGCAGCAGCCTCACCGGTTAGTCAGAGAAACCTGTTGCGTCCCTGCAAACCTGTCAGTCATGGAGCTGTGCAAAGTCCAGGCACTCCGTTGCCTCTGGGGTTATTGGAAAAGAAAATAGGTGGGTTTAGTGTACACGTTCTGCAGTGCAGACAGCCAGGAGTAGGCAAGCCTAATTTCTTTTTCTTTGAGTCTTTTTGTAACTTGCATGGGTTTTGTGGTGTTTCCACACTGACGTCTGCAAAGGGTAATGAGATGGTTGCCTCCAAGTCTTCCAGCTCCTTTATTTTCACCTCAGATTTGGTTTTGTTACCTTACGTTACATTTACTGGGTCTCTATCTTTCACCGATAGACAGGGATGGACTTACTCCATTGTTTAATAATGCCCCTTTGTATATCTCCTGTAACATTTTTGTGTCGAGTCCCCAGTGTCTTGGTCTTATCTTTAGAAGCAACAGAACTGCTGCATGGAAGTATTTCCACAGTATGCATCCGATGAAGTGAGCTGTAGCTCACGAAAGCTCATGCTCAAATAAATTGGTTAGTCTCTAAGGTGCCACAAGTACTCCTTTTCTTTTTGCGAATACAGACTAACACGGCTGTTACTCTGAAACAAGTAAGAATGTATGCTCTCCAGACTGTTCTGATTTCTCAGCCCTGCAGAACACACCCCTGACAGAAGAAGAATGTTTCCAATGGTCAGAGCATAAAACAGTCTTATCATTAGGTAAGACAGAAAAGAAATCTCACCATTTCCTCTTGAAATTTTTTCAAATATTGGGATTCTAGGCCTTTCCACAAACGCATCTGCCTGGTTCACAAGAGCCTCCTTCACCATCTTGTATCCCGACAGCACCACCATTTTCTTGGGTCCCATCTGAATGCTGAAGACTGGGCCATATTTCTCAGACAGCTTAAATATGGGGGGGAGAGGGGGGAGAAGCATTATATGTTTCCATGCTACTGTTATACCAACTGTTGGGTTTCAATTGATTTTAAAACATACAAGCTAGAGCTGTTTTTTTTTATTCTGCCTGCAAATATAGCTGAATGAACAAGTGCCAGGTTCAGCATCCATACAGGAGACCATTATACACACTGCTGCTCTCTTGCTGCTGTTTATTTTGTTTGGAAAAAGCATTGTAAGGTTTTAAGTTTTGCTATAATATGGGCATAGAGCTTAAGAATGCCTAGTACATAGAGTGTCCGATGCCCACTGAAACAATCTTTAATGTACCCTCACGACATCCTATGAGGTAGGAAAGTGCTATCAGCCCATTTTACAGGCAGCGAACTGAGGCACAGAGTGACTTGCCCAAGGTCACACAGGAAGTCTTTGGCAGAGCAGGAATTGAAGACAAGTCTCCAAGTCCTAGGCTAGTGTTCTACTTATTGAAACATGGGACCAGGCTTTGCACTAATGTCTATGACAAACTTACCATGTACATTCATTACCTTTGTAACCCTGTTAAAAAAAACAGGCTCTACAAATGACACACTGCTTGGCTCCCTGGGAATTGCCCTCAGGAGGGAATTATGTAAAGGATTACCTATATCTGGTTTTACATGCATACAGCAATTACAGACAGTATAATGAGCTACAGTATACCATTAGAGCTGGACAGGAACTTATTTCCTTTTCACACATACAAATTTGACAAAAATGATTTTTTATTGACATTTTTCAGGATTTCATTTAAAAAAATTAAATTTTTGATTAAAACAAAACAATTAACAATAAATGAATTATTTTGTGACCAACTTTACTGAGAGTAGTTCTTTCACTTTGGCCTTGAAAAAAATTGACAGTGTATCAGTGGTTTTACTTTAGATGGGCTTGTTATTGTTATTATAAATGGCACCAAATATATGCTCCGTGCTTTGAAGACAAATAAGAATACAAGGTGCTTTCCCTGAATAGCTGACAATCTATGGCTCCAATCTTGCTTTGAAAGCTGCTTGTGCAGACCCTTCTATCTGCATGGACTCTCACTATTATTAATCATCGGTGTTACTGTAGCATCTAGGAGCCCCAGTCAGGACCAGAACTCCATTGTGCTAGATGTTGTACAAACACAGAATATAACAATGGGCCTTGCTCAAAGGGGCATAAAATCTATGTACCACTGGGT
The DNA here is from genome assembly GCF_965152275.1 of Natator depressus. Classification (NCBI taxonomy): domain Eukaryota; kingdom Metazoa; phylum Chordata; order Testudines; family Cheloniidae; genus Natator; species Natator depressus. The sequence goes on from NC_134236.1 coordinate 16,009,023, forward strand.
TCAGCATGACTACATGGGCACAGGGGTCTGTGCTAGCAGATCCTGATGCAGGATCAAGGCCCAGATAGACAATGAAGAGATGAAGGATGGGGCATGGGATACAGCAAGAGGCAAGTGATGAGATGTGACTGTATCAGGCCATCTAACGTAAGCTCTTCAGCACACGGGCTGTCTCAGAAGAATGATCATACTGGGTCAGACCAATGGTCCAGCTAGCCCAGTGTCCTGTCTTCTGACAGTGGCCAGTACCAGATGCTTCAGAGGGAATGAACATTCCCGGGCTATTTTGAGTATTCCAGCCCTGGTCATCCAGTCCCACATTCTGACAGTTGGAGGTTTTGGAACACTTAGCCCACGGGGTTGCATCCCTGGCCATCTTGGCTAATAGCCATTGATGGCCCTATCCTCCATGAACTTATCTAATTCTTTTTTGAATCCAGTTATGCTTTTGGTCTTCCAGCTACTGGATCTCATTATGCCTTTGTCGGCTAACTTCATGGACCCCCTATTGTCAGATACTTTCTCCTTGTGCAGGTGCTTATAAACTATCAAATCACCTTTTAACCTTCCCTTGGTGAAACAGACCAGCCTTCTTTGGTCTCTTCTTTTATGATGTGTTTTCCAGACCTCCAGTCATTTCTGTTGCTCTTCCTTGAACCCGGTTCCATTTGTCAGCACACTTTCCATTAGTCAGCAGGAGCCATGGTGGGTTGGATGTGGGCTGGGGGAGGCAGTGGGGCCCAGGGATGATGGAGGAATGAATGCAGGGCCAGGAAGGCAGAAGGACCAGGGGCAATGGGGAGGGGGTTGGATGTGAGCTGGGGGAGGCAGCAAGGGCCACTATGCTGAAACCAGCGCTCGCTGCCACACAGCTGGGGCTGGGGATCGGCACCTAGGGCCAATGTCTGCCGGAGCCCAGGGTCAGCGCCTGCTGCCACACAGCTGGGGCTTGGGATCTGCACCCGGGGTCAGCAGCCAGGGCTGGGAGTTGGAGTGTGCGTCCGGGGATTGGTGCCCGGGCCAGCGGCCGCCACCAAGGTTTGGGGTTAGAACCCGGGGCTGGGGTCGGTGCCAGTGGCCAGAGCCCGGAGCTGGGGGCAGGAGCTGGGTGTTGGCACCCGAAGCACCATTGCTGGTACCCTGGTCTGCACAGCCAGGCTCCCTAAGTCCTGCCGCTGGAGCCGCCTCCCAACCACCCCGGGGCTGAAACTCCCATAGATAGAGAAGAGAACTCACCTTCCTCCTGCAGCGTTGTCCCCTTCCCACCTGCCGTCCCCCGTCTCCAGGGGCTGTGCCAATGCTTTGCCATCTCCCCCTCCCCCATCACCACCTAGGAGGCTGTCATGGCCACAGGAAAACCCCCTGGTGGCCGCTTGAGAAACACTTTCTTGTTAACTGCTTGAAATGGGCCACCTGGATTACATTGGCCTCATTAGCACTACAAAAGTGATCTCCACCCCTTCTTGTCAACTGTTGAGAATAGCCCACTTCGACCTTAATTGAATTGGCTCGTTAGCACTGACCCCCACACACACTTGGTAAGGCAACTCCCATCTTTTCATATGCTGTGTATTTATACCTCTCTACTGTATTTTCCACTCCATGCATCTGATGAAGTGGGATTTAGAGCACGAAAGCTTATGCCCAAATAAATTTGTTAGTCTCTAAGGTGCCACAAGGACTCCTTTTTCATTTTGCTGATACAGACTAACACGGCTGCCCCTCTGAAACCTGTCACTTCAGCTCAGTCATAGAGCACTTGCCTCACACAGAATTTGCAGTGTAAGACCCCAGAGGGGCTTATCCCCAGTCATGCCCACCTGCTCCTGCTGCAGGCAGGGGGCTTACATGGGCAGGGCTCCATGGCAGACTGGATAAGCGCACCCTCTGCATGGTCCCTTCATGTCCACCCCTCTGGTTTAGCTTGTATTGCAAGTATGGTTAATTATTATCACTAACAAACTTTTCTGTCACATTCTCTCAGTGATGTGTGACAGGCATGCACAGCGCTGCTTTAAGATGTGTTGAGTGAAGCCCAGCACAGATCAAAGTTCTAGATAGGCTAGATAAACTTACATACAATTCAAACACTGGATTAGTCTTTGCCCCTGGGCGTGGAGCGGCTCTTCAGAGACCGCTTCAGCTCAGTGGCTGAAAGTGCCCACATGGCCATAGGGCCCTTACACAGCACCTCTGTGTGAGGCAGGAGGACCCCAGAGGGGCTTATCCCCAGCCATGCCCCCCCCTCATACCCTGCTCCATGGCAGGCAGGATAAGTTCATCCTCCTCATGGTCCCTTCATGTTCACCCCCCTTACGCGGGGTTAGCCTGTACTGCAAGTATTGTTAATTATTATCATTAATGAACTTTTCTGTCACATTCTCTCACTGATCTGTGACAGGCTTTAAGATATGTTGCATGAAGCCCAGCACAGATCAAAGTTCTAGATAGGCCAAATAAACGTACATATAACGCCAGACTGAAGGGCCTGATCCCAGATTGGCTGAAGTCAATGGTAAGTCAGTGATCAGTGCCTCACTGACTAGCCAACTCTTAAGCCGTGCTACCCTCGCTTTGTCTGCGTTAAGTGTTTCCCCTCGCAGTGCGCACTGCTTCTAAAAATGGGGACTCCTGCATTTTACTTAGCTTGCATTTTTCCATCTGCCATTTACAACTCTGAGATCAAGTATAGCCTGCCCAGTCCATCCCATTCGAAAGTGTTACCTCAAGCAAAGTTCGGTAAGGTCTCTTCAGGTTCAGCTGGTGTACATTTCCAAGGATGGGTAAAGGTCTTGGTCCTGGGGGGAAATTCAGGCAGGCTCTCTTATTCCAGCCCCTTTTCACAGTGAGAATAGAAACAAAAGTTACCACAAACAGCAGCAGTATGACAATTGGATCTGCCAGCGTCATTTCTTTGGGATTGATATCGTACTAGTCAGGAATTTTCCAAAAAAAATTTATGGGAAGAATGCAGCCTAATCCAGCTGTGTCCACAAACAGAGTGATCGGCTTTGTTAAAAAAGTCTGTACATAGTCTCTCCCTATCCCATGATGCCTAGCTTAACCCTATTATTGCTGGTGAAAAATCATTCATTATGAAAACGTTATCTGCAGCTCCTTCCTTTGAAAAGTACTGTGGACAGAATGGCTGGACATCCTGGTTTACTGGGATTATCGTGGTTCTAGTGAAACTGGGGTTTAAGCAGAACACAGGGACATCTGTCATGGCATGTCTCACACAAACCTGGTCGTATGTCGTATGTTAGCTCACTTTCTGCTGGCTGCCACTTGACTATCAATCATAGCCACAGTAATCGCCCACACATCGCCTTTGATGAAAGATAGTGACTATAGGAAGTGGCGAGATATGTGGGATTATGTTGTGACCATACTCTCAGTTTGGATGAGAAATGATCCTTGCTCTAGAGTTGCCACCAGCTAAGGAAAAAAGTTAAGGAACTTGTGCCCCATTTATGTTTTAAATAAATTGGCTAATTTGCATATTGGAAAAGAATTTGCATGCAGTCAGAAACTTCAGCTTTAAGAACATGTGAGTGTGGATTTAATAGTGATGGAGTCATCATCCTGTTTCATCCTTGTGTGGGTGAATGGCACTGTCCCCTCACACTCTTCATCCTGTCCACCCTTTTGTGCATCCCTCCCCTACGAGGTGGCCAGAGAAATCCCACAGTCACTGAGTTGGTAGGCTGGGAGCAGCAGGGAAAAGAGAACAGAATGTTTTTAAAAGGATGTTGTAAAATTGGAGAGGGTGCAGAAAGGAGCCACAAAAATTAGTCAAGGGTGGCACACACACACCCCTCTTCTCTGATAGTCTCTTAAATGGTAATAACTACTTTTTGGGGAGGAAAGAGTAGAAATCAGTTGAGATGGGCTGGAGCTGTTGTTGCTGTTATTAAAGTCCAACTCCATTTCTGAGAAGACAAAACAAGACATACACATGAAAAGGGGAAGAAAAGAACAGCAAGGAGAGAAAATGCAGCTTGTGTCTCTGGTGTTGCCTCTCACTTGCAACCTCGCTGCTGGAGAAATAGAAACTCAGCAAATGGTCTTATCAGCCAGTGAGAGACCTGGCAAACTTGTATAAGTATTGGGCTGTTTAGGGCATTGCTTTTAGCTGTCTCTTTCTGGTCATAGGCTTACAGCAGTGTTGTAAAATATGCAGTCTTGGCTGACTAAAACAGATTGTTATTAGACAGAAGGAAAAGTGGGGGGAGGGAGAGGAAATATACATAGGGAAGGTGTAGGACACAGTGGCCCCAGAGAAACAAAGTCTCATATCTCAGGTGATGTTTGGAATTTAGCCAGAGGTGGTATCTGGACCCTGCTTTCTGGCTTGATCTGGTCAGGACAGCTCCCCAGATTAGGACAAAGAACGCACAAGGGTGTCAGGCTAGATACTAGAGTCCCAGGAGAGGGTTGGGGTGGCAGCTATGATGGTGAAGCTCATTCCTTTTCTTTCTCTTGTCTTTCAGTCAAGTAGCGTACTCCTCTGTCCATATTTTTCCCTCAGTGTCTTTACTTTTTTTCAAGAACTCCAAATGGCAGTGAGTGGTGTGTGGAATAGCCCATCCCCATTATTATCCACCCGTTAGGCCTAATTGCCAGCACATCAATTTTGGTTCATTGATTTCTGGTCCCATGCTTGGATCCCTAGGCCTCTTTGTTTGGACTAATTCAGTCGGTCTCCTTATTGCACCTTTTCCCATCAACATTTATTGGTATAGGTTGTAATGGGTGTTCATCCCACACTTTTCCTGAAGGGATTAATGCAGGCTAAGAAGAGGGCCAATTAACCAGACAAGCCACACCTGAGGGGAACCAGGTGGTTTAAGGAATCCCCTGACTGACTGAGGGAGCTCAGCTGAGGAGGGAGTAGCTAGGCTGGGTTTATAAGGGTCGGAAGCTTCCTTGTAGAAGGAGTGACAGGGAAATAGGCTGAAGTCACACCCTGGGGGCAGGGACTGGGAGGTATGTTTGGTGGCTATAGAATTAAAATAGGTGACAGATACTCCCTGGGAGGAGGGAGTTGTGAGGCTGGTGAGCCCTGAGAAGTGGGGGGACCTAGATGGTAAGGCATCAAGGTTCAGGAGGGTGCAGGCCTTGGCTGTTGATTAGAGGGTCCCTGAGTGGGAATCTGAAGTAGTAGGTGGGCATGGGTTCTTCTGCTAGCCTGAGGTGGGGAAGTGGCACCAGCTAGGCAGCGAATGAGAAGGCTGCCTGAGGCCATTTGTTAGGAAAGATTTTGATACCTCAGAATAGGGAAAGATGCATAGTGACCAGGGCAGAGGGCCAAGTCACAAAGAAGCATGTGCAGTCACATGGACTGGGGGAGAGAGAGGTAGCAGGATGTGAAGCAAGCAGCAGAAGGGAGCTATAGGCCCAATTATTACAACGTTCCCAAAGCATTTTACAAACTGAAACACAACATCTTTGGGGTGCAGGGTAGTAGCTAATATGTAGAAGACAACACCATTACAGAAAGAGGGGAAACTTAGGATTTGTCCTAGTGTATTTTCCCATTCTCCTGCAAAAAATGCAATGAGATTTTTTTTTTTTAAATGGCTACATGCAGAACCACTCATTACCTTCAATAGAAAGTACTCGTGAGATTTGGCCCGAAATTGGACAATACATCACAGACTTCCAGCACGTAATACACTGGGTGACCAGATGGAAGTGACATCTCAAAATTATCTTTGTATTCATGCTGGCATTGTTCGCAGACAAAATGTCTTTTAAAGGACGGACCCATATTAGCTTGTTGCTGATGAGAATTCATTTGAATGTAACATCTGAAAGAACCACAAGCCATTTCTTTTGCATCACAGGAGAGAGATCTTTGCAGCACCTGAGAACTGCTCTTTTGATTAACATTCAGCATATTTTTATCTTCAATGTCTCTTGGGGGGATGTAGTTAGATCAGATGTGTCCCAAATACACAAAGGGAGGCTGCTAACATAGGCATTGTATTTAATATACCATTCAATTTTCCCACTGCATTGTTGCTAAACTGTTGTAGGCCCAACACAGGAGTTCACGTTCCTAGGTACTGTGAACATCCCCATGGGCTTTGTTAACAAAGGAACCAGTGCTATTCGTTGCTTAATCATTCGCTGGTGTGAAACGATGAGCGTGACAGTCATGGAGCTGCTGTGTGCTAATCTATGAAGTGATAGAACGTAGTTATTGAGAGACTGTATAAGTTATGTTGGGGTAGTGAAATGTTTACTATACAATAGTGGCTGTGGGAAGAACAAACAGCCAAGCAAAGCAATACAGGAGCTTCCCAGATAAGAACACCTAGACATACACTTGAAAGGCAATGGGCCAAGTGTAAGCTTCAAGGATTCTGGCTCCTCTGCCTCTGAGTTGTAAACATTGTTCTGCCAGAGATAGATTTACCAGATTAAAGGGCATCTCTACACTGCAGTTAGGAGGTGTGATTGCAGCACATGTAGCCATACCAGAGCTCTCCTAGATCTTGCTAGACAAAGGCTAGCTTGAGTAACAATAGCAGCAGGGGCAGACGGCCACACTGGCTGTTCCTGTATGTACCCGGGCTCCGCACCCTCACCCCCCTATCCCACCTCCTGGCTGCTGTGATTATCCTGCTATTGTTCGTCAAGCTACCTTTGATCTAGCTAGACTGAAGCTAGCTCAGGCATGTCTACAGGAACTGCAGTCACACCTCTTAAGTGCAGTGTAGGCATATCCATAGTGCCTTGCCCTGGGAAGGGGAGCAAGTCTCAAGGGCTGTCCAGAGAATATCATGGAGCTCTGACAGGGAAGAGAGAGGCTGACAGACAGAGTGGTTTTGCAGAAGCATCTATAGGAAGTTTATCTTCCACATGGAGTCTGTAGTAAGACAACCACCTGGTGAGCTAGAGAGGCATGTAGTGTGCCTTATTATTAAAGACCACTTTTCTCTGAAATGCTTTTGTTCTAAATAATACTTTGCTTGAAGGAGGCTGTTTGGTCACCACTGTCATTGCCCCCAGAGGGAACAGAACTATAGGGTCTGGACATGTCTGCTGAGGTTGATACACAGGGGACTGCAAGCCAGGGCCTGGTCTGAGAGTGGGCGAATCATGTGATTTTGCACCCACGAGACAAGTGACAGCCCAGGGCCTGAGATCTAGATGGGGTGCACTTGAAGAGGCCAAGAGGGGTCAGAGGTCTGGTTTGTCCAGTAACTGTGGGTTGGTCTAATAAAAGATGTATACTCCGAGACAAGATAGGCGATCTTATAAGACAGTTCGCTAAACTAAAGGAATTGTTTTTTTAATAAGAGGGAATGCAGGGGAGATGAACTACAATAACAAAATGCCAGACTTAAATCCATTCCTACCTTTCTTTGATTTGCTGAACTGAGATGCCATGAACAGTTATTAGAATATATTAGATTGAGAGATTTTTAAAGCTACAAGAGGGATCGTTATGATCTAGTCTGATTTCCCAGATAACCCAGGCTGTAATATTTCACCTAGTTACCGTGGAGGAGGTAAGTGAATACTCAGGAGACCAATAACTTATACCGCTGCTATAGGTCAGGGCTGGCTAAAAACCAGAAAGGCATGTGGAGGAGTCTGAAAAATTGGCAGGGCAGAAACTAAGAGTTCATGCTTTTGGACAATGTTATAGCTGGTATGTTCTCCTCCAGGACGTTACCCTGAACTGGAAAGCCCTAGCTATGTAACTTATTAGCTAACATGGTGGCAACAAGACGGCTATAACCTTTCCTGCGGTGCTCAGGAAGGGTATAACTGTGAATCATGGTGGCAAACTGATCTGTCAGACTCCAGGAGACAAGGTGTCCATTGTCATCTAGCACGCAGATGCTGGGGAAGCAGTGAATGAGGTTGGCAATGTACCTCTGGCATTGCTCGTTGCCTCCCCGTGACCAGATTTCATTCAGCAGGCTGGTATGAGAGACATCAAGGTAAGCCAGTCTCAGTGCAGGGTCCATCCTCTGAGAAGGTATAGGAAATGCATTAGGCAGAATACTTCATCCCTAAGCCACTGAAGCAGAATTAAAGCCATCTTTCCCAGTTCAATGGCTTTCCCGTTCTACTTCAGAAAAGGAAACTAAAGAGTGCTAGGCCAGGCTAGAGATTGGAGGATTAGTGCCATTGCTGTATGAGAAGTCTAGATGGGAGGTCCAGTCCTTATCTGCCAGGTGCCCAGGGAGGTGTTATGTCCGAGTCCTGGGAGTAAGCTTGTAATACAGAAGTGGGCAAACTGCGGCCTGCGGGCCACATCCAGCCCACAGGACCATCCTGCTTGGCCCTTGAGCCCCTGGCCACTCCCCTGCTGTCCCCCCTCCCCCACAGCCTCAGCTCGCCATGCTGCCAGTGCTCCGGCGGCTGGCTCTGGCCGCAGTGGCATGGCGGCTGGCAGTCCTGGTGCTCCAAGGGGGTGGGGGAGTTGGATAAGGGGCAAAGGGTCCTGGAGGGCAGTCAGGGGACGGGGGGGTTGGATGGGGGTGGGGACCAGCGTGTGATCAGGGAACAAGGAGCAGGGGGGGTTGGATGGGTCTGGGGTTCTGACTGGGGACAGTCAGGGGGCAGGAAGTGGGAGGGGTTGGATAGGCGGTGGGGCCAGGCTGTTTGGGGAGACACAGCCTTCCCTACCTGGCCCTCCACACAGTTACGGAACCCTGCTGTGGCCCTCAGGCCAAAAAAGTTTGCTCACCCCTGTAATATGTGCACATGATGTTTTAAATGGTTTTAACTGTAGCAGTTCTTAGTACAAGAAATGCTTGTTGGACTGCGCCACCCATGATCCTTTAGAGGGAGTTGAGGACGTGAGTTGGAGAGTGAAAAAAAAAGAAAAAAAAAGATCAATCATGGTTACCAACACACCTCAAGGTCTGCCTTTCCTTAAAAATTAAGGCCCTTAATATATATATACACACAGTGCCTCTCACTTCCTGGAGTTGCCTCCTCACTCCCAGGCTCTTCCTCATTCAGCCAGAGTTTGTCCCAATGACCTACCATTCTGCCAATTGTGGCCTAGTAGATAGAGAATTTGATTAGGGCTGAGGAGACCTGGGTTCTATTCCCAGCTCTGTCATTGGCCTGCTGGGGAACCGTGGTCAAGTCACTCCACTTCTCTGTGCCTCAGTTTCCACATCTGTAAAGCTCTTCAAGATGGGGTCTCAAAGTCATCTGCAGTCAGAGAACCTCCCCACTGTGGCCTGGGGAGGAGATGCATGCCGGCACGTTGCTGGCAATGTCTGCTACAGGTACTGCCCCCACAGCTCCCATTGGCTGGGGGAGAGGGACATCACTAGGCGCCGGGCAGAGTCAGCATCACTTCTCCTCCTGCGCGCCCCCCCCCATGAATATAAACAAGTCAAAAATCGAACACACAACTATCTGATGCACACCTTGCTGCAATCCTGAAGGTTTCAACTGCTCAGTCACTGAGGCCAAACGTCAAACTGACAGAACTGAAGCGTTGCCAGGTGTCTAGCAAACACTAAAAACTCTGGCAGGCGAAGAATTGTATAAAGTTGTATGACAGTTTTATTTCTAATAAATTCAAAATAAAAATATAATATGAATGTTTTCTTTTCTGAACACCATCTTCAGTGACATTATTGGCCTGCTGGGAGGATTTGAGGACTGGCACTGGCCCTAAGGTAAACTGAGTTTGAGACCCCTGTTTTAACATCTAATGAAAAGTGCTAGATATAAGCTAAGTATTATCATATTTATTGAAAATAGGAAGGATGTGATTGGACATACTGAGTTCTGACGTTTGGCAGCATGTCAGGGTCTGGGAGGATAAACATCTGGAAAGAGGATAGTTTCACATTGTTGGTAGGTCTAAACAAGTCAGTGTTGGATGCTTCATATAATCCATCCTGGAGCCCTGTGTAGGCAAAGATAAATAGTGACTCATTTAAAAAAACAAAATGCACATGGAAATACAAAAAACAAAGCTTGGATTCACTATGAAGCTGTTTGCACATCTGAAATCTTCAAAACCCTCAGTGTTACTGCACTTCTTTCTTCCCCATTCAATACATTCTCCACAATTTCATAGATGTTAAAGCCAGAAGGAGCCATTATGATCTACTCTGACCTCCTACACAATGCAGGCCTGAGAACCTCACCAAGTAATTTCTACATCAAGCCTGTAACTTCTGTTAGAGAGAGCACATCTTTCAAAAAGACATCCAGTCTTGATTTAAGGATTTCAAGTGGTGAAGAATCTACTATATTTCTAGGTAATCTACTATATTCCCAGGAATCAGCCAAGTCACCTACTCTGCAGGGTGTTGGAGAGTGCAAGCCTTGCTACTCCCTTCCCACTCCAAGTTGATACCACCTGAGAAGCTAAAGGAAAGGATTCAATCACAACAGGCTCCACAGTTCAATTGCTCTTCTGGAGCTCAGATTAAAAAAATGTTTTGATCTACCTCTATCTGCTGCCTGGTGATGACAACTTTGAAATCCGGCCACGAATCCACCACCACTTCCTTACTGAAGGGATTGCCTTTGTTGATATTCAGCACTGCTCCATAAACCTGCCAGATAATGTAACATGAAGTAGAGATTATAAATTGTTTTGTGCTTTAGAATAAGTTGTACTTTATGCCTTTACATTTGGTTAAGGTATTTGACCATGTATTGGATATGGAGTCTGAAATTCAAAACGGCATGCCTGACAAACAGCTCAATTCCACCTTTGTTTAGCTTCTTGCTAAAGTTTTCAGGCCCTTTGGAACTATGGTGGAAAAGGCAGCTAACAGTCAGAATTGGTTCAAACAGGTTCCACCAGGGGAGCTGCCAGTTTTACCTCAGAACTTTGGTGCACTTGTGCCTATATGAACTCTGAGCACCCACTGCCTCGTTGCTGTCCATCCTAGAGGCAGCCACAGTACCATTGTATTTGCGCAGCTACGTGGACTAGAAGATCAGAAGAGCAGCATCTGAAGACAACAGCATTAAGAACTGAGACTGTGCTACCAATCTCTGAACCCCACATTCTTTTCAGAGAAAGGTATAGAGGTCCTGTTGATCGCTCACCCTGCGATGATTGCAGAGCCAGGCATTTCTTTAGCATCAACAGATCCTGTTGATCTCCTACTAAGAAGCAGTTGAGATTCAGGGTCCATCAGTTGGCTTTTACATGCTCAAAGAGAATCTGGCATCAGTACCTGGCGGCAGTTCCCCTCTCCCTGCCTGGTGTTGCTACTGGGGTCAGGTTGCAGGGGCTTCCCCTACCCCACCTGCCAGCCAGGGCTCTAGGCAGCAGATTTGTTCCAAGGTCCCCCCCCCCACCCCGCCATTGGCAGGGCTGGATTAACTTCTTGTGGGCCTGGCGCCAAACATATTTGTGGCCCCCCCAGGGAAGGATTGTAAAAAGGGGTTGGGGGCAAAAGCACAGTGGAGCAGGAGCTAAGGTTAGTCCCCGGGTCAAGGGAGGGGCAAACTGCAAGCACAGCAGGGCTGGGGGGAAGGGAGAAACAGGATCTCCACCCCCCCCACGCCCACATAGAGCGGGTACCTACCTGGTTCTAGCCCATTCTCTTGTCTCTCTCTGCACTGAGCTGCCCCTCCTCTCTTCCAGCCCTCTGGGGTGGGTGTTGGGAGTGGGAGGAGCGGAGGCTAATGTGGATATTCCTATAACCGGACTTTTAGTTTCCGGTCTGCACTGCTAACTGGACACTCGGGATCCGTTTTCTACTGGAGTTCTCTACAGGGCTGCCAGAAAGGCCTGAGGCGGGGAGCGGCAAGCAATTATTTTTAAAAGTGAGAGGGCTAAGCCTAAATGGGGGGCAGGGAGGGAAGAGAAGAGAAGAGAAAGAGAGAGAGCGCAAGTGGTGGGTGGGCTAGGGAGAGGAAGCAGTGGGCAGGGCCATGTCTGCTGTACTGCCGAGGTAGGTTGGCGACTGTATGGATCAGCTGACACAGTATCCCCAGCCCAGGTGACGTGACAGCCGGGGGTGGATTTAGAGTTAGTGGGGGCCCCCCCCAGCCCTGTGCTCAGCTTCATTTTCGGGGGCCCTCCTTGGGACCCAGCCAAGAACATTCTTTTTTTCCTTCATCCTCCAAGTAATAGCAAGTAAATGAAAATAAAGTGAGGTACCTTGATTGTTCGTGTAGTCCAACTTATTTTTCCCCACAAACCACTTGAAAAATCACAGAGGGTCTTGACAGACCACTTAATGAGCTTTCCAAATATTGTTAAAAAAATGCTGGGGTACCGGATTTACCAGTTGGCTGGTGTTAGCCGATGGCCAGGGATGTTTGGTGAGGTGCCAGCTATGCCCGTTTATACCATCCGTGACTTTAACCGCTAGGACGCACTGTCCCTTCGCGGCGGGCACCCCGGGCTAGGCTGACGGATGCCCCAAGGTCCTAACCACCCGTGACTTTAACTGCTAGAGCTCAGAGCTCCTTCGCAGCGGGCAGTCAACACTGACTGACAGGTGCCCCAATGGCAGCACTAAGAGCCTCTCCACACCCGTGACTTTAACTGCTAGAGCTCAGAGCTCCTTCGCAGCGGGCAGTCAGGATTGACTGACAGGTGCCCCAAGAGTTTGCCCCGTGGAGGCGGCACAACTCAACGCTAGGCTCTTAGTACTCTCACCTAATGGCCAGGCTTTATAGCCAAAACGGCTGAGGTTCTTTAATTGTGTTGGCTGCTTTACAGTAAACCAGAGAAACAAGTCAGGCTTATGCATAAATGGTTACCAAAATTTATTAAACTAGATTCTAATCATGTGGTTACAAAATTGCTAGTGCCTACTTATTTAAGTGTAGAGATGTTACACACACAAACAAGTTACAAAACTGAAGCTACAATCCCAAAGAAAGAAAACAAAGTATAGAGCTCTATTTCAAAATATGTGTACACTAAAGATAGGAGATCAGGTGTGGGTGCTTCTTACCCTCCTTGCATCTCTCGATTCCAGCGGTGCCAAGCCAGGATCGGTCACTCAATTCCGCGGAAAGACGAATAAGGGACAAGGCTCAGGGACCCTCTTAGCTGCAGAAGCCTTGGGAGGCTGTCACTTATCTGACCAGCAGATAGATAGTGAAAAGCACTCAAAAATCATGGTGCTGTAGGTCCCCTACTTATACCTCTGTACTCCTTTATTCTCTTTCTCCTTTCTTGTGCCAAATTGGGGCTGGTCTATCTGGGTGACGCCAGCTCTCGCAAGAGTAGTTTACACTTGCAAGGGAGAGAAACAATAAGTGTCAACTACTGGACATTCCTTTTATTAGGGTAAATATTTTCCCACCTAGGATGTTGGTGTGTGTGCATCATGCTGTTTTAGTAGGGGCTAAGAGCCATGTCTGTCACAGCGCCTCTGCCTGCTGTGAGCCCAATTGTTGTATATGTTCCCAGTGGCACATTGTAGCAGCACACCTGTGCTTCTCTCAGCTTCAAAGGCTGTGCTGGAATTCATGTTAAGTGCCCTGTGGTTTTTGGCTCCCGTGTGTTTCCAGCAATGCTGGTCTGAGAGGGGGGGGCTGGCTGTCTGGCTACAGCTGGGGTCCCTGGGCATGGGCCACATTGCCACTGCCTGAGCACGCCATGCACCTACTCCTCCCCCCAGTGCCTCCTGCATGCTGCAGGACAGCTGATTGCAACAGGTGGGAGGTGCTGGGGGAAAAGGGAGCTGATAGCAGGGTTGCCAGTGGGTGCTCAGCACCCACCTTCCCCCCCTCCCCCCCCATGGGTGGTCCAGCCCTGGAGCACCCCTGGAGTCAGCCCTATGGTCATGCTGGTGGGGGGAGTGGCACTATACGTGAAAGAAAGCATAGAGAGTCAAATATGGTAAAAATCTTAAATGAAACAAACTGTACCACAAAAATCTCTATGGATAGAAATTCCATGCTTGAATAATCAGAGCATAGCAGTAGGAATGTACTACCAACCACCTGACCAGGATGGTGATGGTAAAATGCTCTGGGAGATGAGAGGCTATGAAAAAAAAAACAACAACACTTAATAAAAAGGGGATTTCAGCTATCCTCATATTGACTGAGTACATGTCACCTCAGGACAGGATACAGCCATAGTGTTTCTAGACACCATATGACTTTCTTGGAGCAACTAGTCCTGGAACCCACAAAGGGAGGACTAAATCAAGAATTGCCTCTAAGTGGGTAATTGTGGCCATATATTTAATTATAAAAAGAAAAGGAGTACTTGCGGCACCTTAGAGACTTAGTCTCTAAGGTGCCACAAGTACTCCTTTTCTTTTTGCGAATACAGACTAACACGGCTGTTACTCTGAAACCTGTCATATTTAATTATATTACTCTCCTTGTGAGGGGGGAAAAAAAACAACGAAAAGCCCACCATAGTAGCATTTAACTTCAGAAAGGGAACTACACAAAAATGAGGAAACTAGTTAAATGGAAATTAAAAGGTAGTCACAAAAGTGAAATGCCTGCAAGCTGCATGGAAACTTTAAAAGCACCATAATAAAGACTCAAATTAATATATACTCCAAATTAAAAGCACAGTAAGATGACCAAAAAAGTGTGACCATGGCTGTGATGGTTCCTCTCAGGGTGCCACCTGGAACTGGGGTACTTCTGAGTCCCCCTGACCCACCAGCCTGGGCTCCCTTTACACTGTACTGCCGTGACAGGCTGCCAAGCTCTCTCCAGGCTCCAGCCTGCACTTTCACCAGCACACATACAGGTAGGGACACATGCAGACACTCTGACCAGCTACTACATAGGAAAGCTCCAGTCAGGATACTTCCCAGCTACTCAGGCATGCACCCCTCTGGAGTGTAAACCCACAATTATACTGTCTTGCATTGCACAAGGAACAGTGCAGCATAAGTTAATGAACTGTCCCAGATTGAGGTGTCATTAGAGAAGGTTTTGGAACAAATTGGTAAATTAAACAGTAATAAGTCCCCAGCAACAGACAGTATTCACCCAAGAGTTCTGAAGGAACTCAAATCCAAAACTGCAGAACTAGTAACTGTGGTATGTATCATTTAAATCAGCTTCTTTACCAGATGCTTGCAGGCTAGCTAATGTGACACTGACTGGTTGGGTAACAGAGACCCCCTTGGGACAATCACCTGATGTGCTGAGACTACCTCTAAACCCATTTTCTTTGCCAGTTTGCTAACAGTAGCTAGCAATATTTGTTAAAGTGTAGGTGTTTTGGCATTTAGCCACCAATGCTATGAGGCAGTGTGCTTTAGTTTCTCCTTCCACACAGCAGGGCAGGCCTGTTATGCTTTTGCTGCTGTACAAGGTTCCAGCCTGATTACAGGTATAAGCTGAAAAGCAACACGCTTGTGGGACTGTTCTGTCACCATCCCTAGCATGTACAAAAGTTTTCCCCACAAATCAGGTATGTTATACATCTTTAAAGGGTTTACCATTAGTATTAACCTTTGTCTTGACCCATAGATGAAGTAGCAAAAGACAAGATTTAACAGCAAATCTACAGTGGACAGGCACTGTTCACACAATTTAGCTTGTTCAGTGTCTATTGCATTTCCCCAATTCCTTTGTGTACCATGGTAGGGGTTTAGACAGTGTCTTTTTGGAGGAGGCTCTCAATTCAGGCATGTCTTTGAGGCTTTGGCAAGGAAAGGGTGCACTGCAGCCATGCCTGCCCTCAGCCCCTCCTCTGTAAATTTCTTTTGGTTGGACCCCACCCCTTTGTGAAGCTTCCCAAATGCAAAGTTTTTCTTCCCCCAGCCTTGAAGAGACAGTGTTATCTTTTATAAGGGTAGTAGGAATAACATTCTTTAATGGAGTGCTTCGGTTTGGTAAAATCCCCCTGGTCACCCCACTCTGATCCCAACAGGTCAGCTGGGTGGACACTCTCCTCCAGGAGATCTGACCCCCAGTCTTTCCTTAAAACTGGATCCACAGGTGAGAGGTCTGGCATTTCAGATGCAGATTCTGCACACTCCTCCTGGTGGAAAGCCTCCCTACAAAAGGTGGGCAGACCCTCCTGACCCCCCCCCCCACCTTCTGTCTGGACTTCCCTTCTGGGGGACACAGTGGCTGCCTCAGAGGGGAGCCCAGAGAGGGAAGGTGACCCTGATCCAGCTGTAGGCTATGAACTATGACAGACCCTTCACAGTCCAGCAAAATCCACAACCCCTTTCACTTGGGTTGGGCTTGCTTCCAGCTACAGAGTCCTTGGGGTCTGTTTCCACTGCAGCAGTCACCAGGACCCCAACTTCCATCTCTGGGGTGCATGTCTGTGCACCCTGGGGCAGGACCTGTCCCCTGCTGACCTGCAACTTCCTGGCAGTCAGCAGCTGGGAAGGCCTCCCTGTTGCAAGGTGAAAAGTTCTCCTCCCCCAGGGAGATGATCATGGGACAGGAGCTAGCTCTATCCAGCCCCTCCCGCAGGGATTTGCCTTGAGCCCCGGGGTTACAGGAACTGGTTACGACCATCCCTGCTGCTACCACTGAGCAATTAAAGAGACACTTTTACCCTCCCCTCTAGGGCTTTCAGCACGAGATTCCTTCTTGCTGCTAACAAACCCTGAGAGATTCTGCCACATCAACAAAAAAATATCATTCCCCAGTAGAAATGGTGCAAAATTGTGTGCTACTGCTGCAACAGTCAGTTCAGCCTGCAAATCACCAGTTTCCATGTGTACCTTAGCTAAAGGTGCAAGGACTTTGTAACCTCCCACCTATTCTAATTCTGCCATTTTCTCTGGTAACAAACCCTTCTCATGAATCAGGTCCCTCCTGACCACAGAAATTTCTGCACCTGTGTCTCTCCATCCTTGGAGCACTTCGCCATTAAGTTTAACAGCATACATATGTTCACTGCTTGGTTGTGTAAAAGCAAGCTTTACAAATCCTGTGTGGAAAGAGGAAGTAGCATGGGATACCCCTGTGCTCTGAAAAGCAGCAGCTTCATGTGTTACCTGTTGCTTGTTTCCACTCAGCCAAGGACATTTATTGCTCAGTGGGCATACAATGATAGCACCTTTCGGGCTCCTCTGCTTGTACAGGAGATTTGGGATGAGTAACAGGGGAATGGGGAGGGGAATGCCCAGCCTCCTTTCCCCCCTGGGTAAAAATGGTGATTCTGCTTTCCACCAACCCTGTTCTCTCCTCTGCCAATGGTTTATGTTTAATTGCAGCTTGTGACTGCTCGTAAGAGCCTACAAACTCAGCCAATCCACCCACTGCCATCACCTTGTTGTCCCACAAATACTGTTTACATCACTGCACATATTCAGGAATTGTTCCTGAGTAACCAAATCACACATTCCTTCAAAGTTTGTAATGCCTTCCCCCCCACACACACTTATCTAACAAATCTCTCATTTTATTTACATAAGAGGGGATCTGGATTGAGTAATGTGGCTTAAGACTCCTGAATTTAACCCTGTAGGTTTGAGGTGTAATCTGATATGGTTTTAAAACCAGTTCTTTAAATTTACCATAGTTTGAAGCATCATCAACTGGCATCTTACTGATTATGTCTAAAGCTCTCCTAGTCAATTTTGCTACCAATATAGTCATTTTTTGACCTTCAGGAATTGCATGGAGGGTGCACAGTCTCAAAGGTGATGAAATATTTGGCAATATCCCTGGATTCATAATACTGTGGACATCATTCCCATTCATGGATTTTTGGGGAAGTGGAGCCAGCTACTGAAGAGCTTGGTCTCTTCCACTCCATAACAGTCAGTTCATGCTTCTGGGCCTCAATTTCTCTCTTTTAACTCCAGAGCTAGCTGCCTCTTTCTTTCTCCTGCTGAGCATCTTGCTGTGCTAGCCTCTGAGATTGAAGCCCAGTGTCTGAACTCCAGGGCTAACCTCTGGGTTTCCATGGCTCTATTGTGAGCAGCTTTCTCCCTGGCTGCCTCTGCTTCTTCGATCTTCATTTGAAACTCACAGTCCTTTGCCTTCTCTTCTGCTTTCAGTCTAGCCAGCTCTTGTTTTGTAGCTGCCTCACTGGTAGTCATTTTCCTGCTTTCTTGTGCTAATGTCCTTTACCCGAATCAAAACAGAAAACAAACTAGTAACCACTTGGTCTGTTCTCTAGCCACCACACTTAAAATCACTACCAATGTCTCAAAGCAATCAGCTGTGCACAGATCCTGCTTGACTACACCACTGACAGGTTGGGTCACAGGGATGGTCACCTGATGTACTGAGACTACCTCTGAGCCAGTTTTTTCTGCCAGTTTGGGCCTCCAGAACCCTGCCTTGAGCCAGACAGCCAGTCTGCTCCAACACAGACCCAAGGTCTGAACCATGTGCCCCAAACCTGTAGACTTAACTGAAAACAGCTCAAGACTTGCTCCTGTCTCTAGACCCCAGACATCCAGGTCCCAATGGGATCCAAACCCCAAATAAATCCATTTTACTCTATAAAGCTTATAGAGGGTAAACTCAGATTGTCTACCCTCTATATCACAGAGAGATATGCACAGCTGTTTGCTCCCCAGGTATTACTTACTCTGGATTAACAAACAAAAGTATAACAAGTAGGATTTAAGTGGTTCCAAGTAATGACAGACAGAACAAAGCAAGTAACCACAGCAAAACATGCTAATCTAAGCCTAATACGTTTAAGAAACTGATTACAGAGATGTTCCATAAGCTTCTTTCACAGACTGGACTCCTTCCTAGTCTGGGTCCAGCAATCACTTACACCCCTGTAGTTACTGTCCTTTGTTCCAGTTTCTTTCAGGCAATTCTTTGGGGGTGGAGAGGACATCTTTAAGCCAGCTGAAGACAAAATGGAGAGGCACTTTGTCATTGTGATAAATGAGGGGGGTAGCTCCCTTTTATGGACACCCTGCCAGTTAGTAGCTATAGAATCCTCCTTAGCAGATGTACCCTAATTGCCTTAACTGTAAAGGGTTAAGAGAAGCTTAACCTGAGTTGGCACCTGACCAGGGGAACCAATAGGGAGGCTGTACCCTTTCAAATTGGAAAAACTGCTGGGGGTGGAATTCTTTACCCCTCGGGCTGGAGAGAGGGGAAGGCAGCAACAAGCTGTAAGTTTTAAGCCACGTATGGGAAATCATCAGCATCATACCTAGAAACTCCTCATTTGGAACCCCAGATATGTAAGTAGCACAGGAAAAGTTAAGACATTAACAAATGCATACAAGAGAGGTCAGAGCCTGGAAGGAAATGCACATTTTAGTTTGTTTTCCTTTTCCAAAACTAAAGGTTTCCTGGGAATTAATGAAATAAGAGGTGAGTACAGAACTCTGAGACTTGCACCATAAACTTTTCTTATCCCTGCCCATTTCCCAGGATAAACCTAGGCCCTACTGAACCAGATGCAAGTGCCTTTGTTATGCAGTGGACTAAGAGTGTAAGGAATACTGTCCAGCTGATCAAATGAAATGTTGATCCTTTAACTTCAGGTTCCCACATAGGTGTTTTGATTTACATTTAAAGACAGACCTAATTTTGCTTGAAAAAAGGAGTATTTATCGTGGCTTAGTAACTATTATTTAAATAAAATATCTATTACATCATTCAACTTCAAATAGGATTTTATTTTCTCTTTAGAGTGAATGTTGAGTCCATAGAGGTACTAAATTCATATCTCTGATATGACAGACCTAATAATGAAACAATCCTAGTCTTCCAAAAGACAAGAAAAGAAACCCAGACCTTTCAATGCAATATCAGAGCTAGTGGAATCTCCCTCTAGTCAGTCAGTTCTCTGAACCACAAAAAATGTTTGAAAATGGAAAATAGCAGCCAAACCCAGTTTATTAACAGACAATATATACACTATTTAAAAGTGGTCCTTCTGTGGATGAGCTAGGTTCTACATGTCTGGTCTTTACGCAAGTGAAAAAGCAGCATGTCACTAATGTCCCACTAGGCAACAATCAATATATTGTGCCGACACCTGGCTGATAAAAGATTGACTAATAGACACTTGGTGATTGCAGAAGGCAAGTCTTTAGAAGCAAAAAAATTGTCACAGGATCAACACCTGCTGGACCATGAAATAAAGCCTGCCTCAGCATAACTTTGTGTATGCATTCCTCAAAGGGAGTCCACCTTCTCATAGGCCTGTTCAAGGAGGGTCAACATGTTCTTCATCTCAGCTGAGTGCTGGATGGTGCTTAGGTCCTTCAGAATACCTTTCTGGTCTTGGATTTTCAGAATCTCCTCCTGGAGAAGGAAGAAAGGAAGGAAAATGGAGAATGGGTGAGAGAAATACAAGACCTATCCATTTCACTACAGGGAGCAACACTGCGCACTATGAGAGTGCGTTTTAGAAATCGCACAACTCCCTTCCCCCCCCCCCGTTGCTCATTGCTGCTATGTGTAGACAAGCCATTAAGAGTCCAGGAGAAATTCCATCCAATAAGACTTTATTTCCAGTGCAGTCCCAACTGTCTACAAGGTGACATGAGGGTAGTGATCCTTAACACTTGGATGGAAATATCTCACAAGGGACCATTTAAAAAACTTCTCTCTGGGATCAGGGATAGGCAGACATTTGTTATTCAGAGTATTTTACAGACTATTCAAACGCAAACACATTGCTCTGCCCAGGAGAGGGGAAATGCTAACAATTCCCGCTAGAAAGGGCAGTGTGGTTTCTGTTGTCTCCTCCTCATTGGCTGGGAGGTCTCTGAAAATGTGGTGCCCTGTCCCTGCTCACCTGCAGAGTGGGTGCTGTCAGACTGTGCTTTGGGAGTTCTGGAAGGCTGAGGACTCCTGTACCATTTTTCTGGAACACCTAGAGAAGCAAGAAAAATAAAATGTGATCACAGATGCAAACAGATTCTTTATGTGCCACCATCCTCCTACTTTCTTAGTCCTGAAAGACAGAAATCCCTGATGTTTAGAAATCCTTGAAAATGCACACTCCTAATCCCAGGTGTGTCTCTCCTACACAAGGCCCTCTGCTGACGGATCATGTACTGGTTGGTTCCAGAAATATGCCCTCCTGGGATCAATGCAGCAAATCTTGTTATAAGATACCTTCTTAGCCTTGTCCTCAGCTTCCTCCAACCGGTTCCTGAGAGTCTGGATTTTGTCCTGCAGGCTCTGAATATTCTCATCTGTGTTCTCAGCAGTCTGCACAGCTGTTGTTATTTCTTCCTGGGTTAAAATGGAAAGAATAGAACAAATACATTTAAAAACGGTTTATATGCAAAACATTGTGCTAGAGTCCCACCCAAACTGTCCCATCTTTAACTTCCCTGACAAACACGGATGCTCAAGAAAGAACATGAAATCAACAGAATTAAAGGACTGAAGTCTCTTCTATCACCTGACAGCATTTGTATGAAGCAATGAAAGAGCTCTATTACGAC
The DNA here is from genome assembly GCF_965152275.1 of Natator depressus. NCBI lineage: Eukaryota > Metazoa > Chordata > Testudines > Cheloniidae > Natator > Natator depressus. The sequence goes on from NC_134236.1 coordinate 16,030,328, forward strand.
TTGGTCATTGATCTTTGTCTGTGAACAAGAAGCTTGGATTCAGTTCTAGCATGGAATTAAGAATCCAGTCCCACCTTCTCCCAACCCCACAGCTGCTCTTCTGTTAGACACAGCTTGACTAGATGAGCCAAATAAGCCAGATAAGCTCCTGTTAAAAATACCATGATGACAGCCACCTTATGCATCTACATGAACTCTTGCAGGGGAATCAGAGAGGAAGACAAATGCTCTGAGAAGTTGAAAATGATATTTTAAATAATATTTATGTAATAGAATGTCAGGTTCTACGCAGAGATGTTGAGTTCTTTTACTGACTCAATGACAGACCAGGTGGCTCCTATTCTCTCCAATTCAGAAGGTTATTTCTGCCTCCAAAAGACACTCAAAGGGGAAAATCCCTCTGAACAGCCAGCTTAGGGTTATGTTTGATGTTGCCACTTAAGTAAACCATAAGAACAAAACCCTGGAAAGGGGAAGTTTGAAGCAGATGAAGTGTGAGAGGCACAGGCATGGACTGTCACCTGCTTACGCTGTAATTTTTCTTGTCCTTCCCAGAACATGCCATATTGGATTTCTTCCATAACATAAGAAAGGATGCCTCTTGTTCCCTGCTACCCACAGGCAAGAACAGCGGAGGCAGAAATCCAATAGAAACAAGACGTGGATAACAAAATATTGTTTCAGCATCTTCAGTATTTCCTCGTCTGCCAGCAAGTTTGGTGGGATTTTGTTTTAAAACTGAACACAATGATTCTTCATGGTAGGTGGCCTTACACAGCACTTCCTGATTAACTTTCCATCAAGCACAGAGCCCTGCCTCCTTCCTGCTCTGTGGCAGATGAGCTAAAGACAGTGATTTGCTTATCTGTGGAAGTGTCAAATTGGATATAGATTGTTCCCTGTAGCATTAGAATATGGAATGATAATCCACAGCCATTTTACGACTTAGTCTAAGAAACAAAGAGGAAGCAGGAACAGGTTTTAAGGTCACCAGTTGGAGTCATAGTGGTCATTTGTGCCATCTTACTCACCACCACTATGGAGTTTCACGGGGAGAGGGGCGACACTATACAACACACTATAAATTGTGTCACCTCCTCATTACACCGTCCACTGCATCTCAGCCTCCAGAGTAACCACAGCATGAAATCTCACTGTCTAATAGAATGCTTGTGTGAAGACCTTGAAAGGATGAGGGATCTGGGTTACTAATCAGTTAGATTAGTGATCAGCACCACAGAATCCAATTATGTGCCAAATTTACACCCCCGCCCCAGCAAGAAACAGGCAATGTGGTTACTTGTAAGTTTGCGTTATCCCAAACTACCATAACAAGGGGAACTGCACATCAGAGATCTGCCCAAATATTACTACCTAACCACAGAAATGTAGGGCTGGAAAGGAGGTCATTCAGTCCATCCCCTGTGCTGAGGCAAGACCAAGTACGCCTAGACCATCCCTGACAGGTGTGTGTCCAACTTGTTCTTAAAACCCTCCAATGATGGGGATTCCAAACCTTCTGTTGGAAGTCTATTCTAGTGCTTAACTACACTTAGTTAGAAAGTCTTTCTTAATAGCTAACTTAAATCTCCCTTGCTGCAGATTAAACCAATTAGTTCTTGTTCTATCTTCAGTGGACATGGAGAACAACTGATCACTATCCTCTTCAAAACAGCCGTTAACATATTTGAAGACTTATGTCCTCCTGTCAGCCTTCTTTTCTCAAAACTAATCACATCCAGTTATTTTAACCTTTCCCGATAGGTCAGGTTTTCTAAACCTTTTATCATTTTTGCTCTGAACTGTCCCCAGTTTGTCCACATATTTCCTGAAGTGTGGCACCCACAACTGGACACAGTACTCCAACTGAGCCCTCACTAGTGCTGAGTAGAGCAGGACAACTACCTCCCATGTCTTGCAAACAACACTCTGTGATGGGGTATATCAGGCCCTTTGAGGCTCCCTGCTGGAGGCCTTATGATCCTAACCATACCCCACCACAGGAAAAGGAGCAGTGAAAGCCATGTCCTCCAAGCTATAATTTAAACAGGCCCAGAGATGAGGTGAAGACACTTAGTTCTGAGTCTTATCCCCTTCTTGGGGGCTAAGGCCACTTCCCGAGTGGCTGATGGGGGGACCTAACCCTACCCACTACTCCAGGTCCCATCTACTAGTAACCCTCTCAAAAAAGGAAATTAGGTTGATTTAGCATGATTTGTTCTTTACAAATCCATGCTGGCTATTCTTTATAACCATATTATTGTCTAGATGCTTACAAACTGACTGTTCAATAATTTGTTTCCGTATCTTTCCAGGTACGGAAGTTAGGCTGACTGGTCTAGAATTCCCTGGGTCGTCTTTGTTCCCCTTTGTACTGTGATGCACATCAGAAATTTTTTTTTAAACAAAGCGCCTGATAAGAGGTGAATAAGACCAGGATTGAGTGAACCTGGACTGAATTTCCTCCTCATCCCAGGAGACTGTAGTCTCTCCAGTGCACAGTTGGGATCCTTCAATGCAGCAGTGTGAAGTGAAGCTCAGGAATGAGAGAACATGCACACCTGAAGTTCCCCTCCCACCCCTAGAGTAAATGGTCCTTCCATTGAAAGGCTAGAATCTATTGGGGAGCAGAACAAGGATTTATACTTTTTTTATTCCTATCCCATACCCCCTTTGCCCCCATGTCTCCCTTACCTGCAGTAGTGCCATAGCATCTTCATTGAATGAGAGATTCTGTTTCTCTGCCACCTTAAGACTCGGCACATTTTTCAGGTTGCTTAGCTTCCCAACAGGCACCTTCAGGGTCCTGTAACGTCTCAGAAGCCTTGATTATATATATATATATATAAAAAAGCATCACGTGTTTGTTCCTTAAAAATAAGGTAACCCACTAAAGACCTGTATAGGGAGACGACATGTTCATCACATACCAATCCCAGAGCTGCTCTCACTCAAGTAAAGGGCCCAAAGTGTTTAAGAAAGAAAAAAGGGAGAGTGGGCTGAAATTCTCTTTCAAGAGTGGTGTGGGTTTAGATGCCTGAGCACAGAACTAGGAGCCAGCAACTCTAGAAGTCTTATCTTGGCTATGACGGTGTTGTCTGCTGTGGTCTCACTTAATCCCTCCGGCTCAGTTTGGCATCCATAAGGTTAAGTAGGTTAGTACTATTCTCAGGTCTTTAAGATTAATTAATTTTTGTGAAGTGCTGTGGAAGTGCTTAGTGTTATTATTTATAGAACCCTGCAAATTTGTGGATATCCGCTTTATATCCATGGATGCAGTTGTGGTGTTTACCATCTTTGCAGACTGGATGCGGATCCAAACGTTTGTATCCGTGCAGGGCTCTCAGTGAGATAGGGCGCTGATGCAGATACATATAAAAGGTGGAGTGCAGATCGGATACAAGCTAATTATTGCGGATGCTGATCGGGTGTGGATGGAAATTTTTGTATCTGCGCAGGGCTCTAATTATTTAAACCACTGAAGATCAGTTTTGACACGTGAATTGATTTTTCACTGAGGATTCTGATGCTTAAAACAAGTATTCGTAATGGTTCATCCTTTAGTTTTGCTAATTCTTTGTACCTTTGCTCAGTCATCTTTTTACCATCTACTAAAGCCAAGACTCTTTTTTTGAGGGGGGAGAAGGGGGAAGAGAGAGGAGAAGGAGCTGGAATTGCTCATAAATGTCCTTATCTTTTTAAGGCTGGATTATCGTAAGTCTTTACTGCAGTAATGTCTAATTATAAAAGTTCAGGATGGAACTCATACCCAGTGCTACAGCCCATATTCTTACAAGCACTGACCTATGTCAATAAATTATTCCCATCATAAAATATTTACATTGCGTCTCAGTAAATACATTAACTTGCAAATAACTAAATAGCCTTGGATTTAAGACAAACATTATAACCCCTGTCAGTTACTGGAGGTCAGAATCAATATCCTATTTAATTGTTCTTGATATAATATAAAGGTACTAGGAGCTAGGGTTATGTTGTGGCTACGCTCCTGGACATGAAACTTACTTCTAAGTACTATCTGCGCTGGTCTGATGGTTTCACCATTTAAAATAAAACTAACTAAATGCTTATGTGCAGCACTTCCTGTTTCCCAATTTGGACCCATTCATTTGAGTAACTTTATACAGTGTCCTGTGCCTTTGTTAAAGATACTACATAGACATGTCAGAGCAAGAGCTTTATACCTGTTTTCAGAAGTGGCCATTAATTTTGGAGGTGCCTTGATTTTTGGATGTCCAGTGTGAAATAGCTTGGTCTGATGTTCAGAAATGCTGAGCTCCCACAACTCCCCCTGAAGTTAATCAGAGCTGCGAGCACTCAGCACCTCCAGAAATCAGGTGATGGTGTCTCAAGTTGGTCCATCAAGTCTGGTATTGGCCTCTGGCAGTAGCCAGTAATCGCCACTTCAAAGGAAGACAAATCTTTCACAGTATAACTGGCTATCTGAGCAATGAAGTACAAGAAGGCTGCACTTTATGCCTAACACGAGATTACCCTTCTCCACGCATGCTATTAATGGTCACAGCTCTTAATAACCTGAGCGAGGGGTTTTGGTTTTTTTAAACCGCTGATGTCACAAAATGATGGTGGCTCTGAATTGCCAAATTCAATATCTCACTTTCTAATACAGTTCTAGAGCATACAGTTCATTCCAGCAGCTCTCAGGAATGCTGTCTGAGTGCCTGTTGCCTATATAAGGTGGTTAAAGGGAGGCTCTGCCACTTTGAACAAATCTTGTTCATCCACTTCAGCAAATATGCTCTTGAGATTTCCCTTTCTTGATCATACAGCAGCTTCCCTCTGATAGATTTCCTGAAGGTGACAGCTCCCGGGAGTGAAGGAACATTTCTAGGTATACATTACAAAGTCACTGAGAGCCCTTAGGTCTCTTCTCCATACCACTCATTACCTTTCCTTCAGGAGGTTGAGGTGCTTTTGAATGTCATCTTTTTCTTGTATTGATTTACTTAGAATGGATCTAGAAGGAAAAAGCAAAATGTTAATTTCTCCCACAGAACCTATATATATATATATATGGAACTTCCTGGAATGGGATTATATGATCAGCAATGTCACACAAGACGTGACTGTCTAGCAGAGCTTCCATGAAATAATATTGCTGAACTGCAAATATAGCCGGTTATGCTGTCAGTTTACCTGGGTATGTCTATTTTTCCACTATCTATTAAATGTCTCAAGGCCTCTTTCTACCCCAGGCTGAGAACGCCTTCCAAATCTCATCTCATGCTTTCTAAATGAAGAGTTCCAGTACCAGATGGACCTGGTGTCATGTGCTATAGTGTTTTGAATCCTCAAGAACTGATTAGTTGCTCGGACACTTTCAGAATGATTTTTTTACTAGCTATTACATTAAGCCTCCTAATTACTTGAGGAAACAATGAGATTCCTGGTCTTATGTGGTTGAAGCCTTGGCTGAGGGATGAGATGTGGTGGTGCTTGATACTTGCAATATTACTGAATCCATCATGCCTCCCAGGTGGTCGATGCTACTGGCTGGGAGTGGCTGCCATGCTGCTGTTTTGCCAGGGGCCAACTTCACCTTTTTTGTGCCCCAAGAACCTGTTTCTGTTGGTATCAGAAAGACAGAGAGAAGGAGAAACAGTCAAGATGTGACCTATCGGACTTGGATAGAAAACTTCATGGTAAATCAGTTACTTGTCTGACCCCCAAATGACTGAGCTATCAACTCAAGAGCAGATTTTCTGCCCCAAAGAAACAGCATCTCAGACCTGTCCACACTGTCAGTAGTAGTTATTTCTAAAGCACTGACAGTATGTTTGGTGATGTAAAACACACAGAAGATATGTGGTCCCTGCCCTAAGAAGCTTCCATTCTATTATGATTTCCTCCCAACATAATTGATAAAACTGGTGAAAGGATTGAGAAGTAAGCCCCTAAGAAGCTATTTTAGCTACTGGTCCATAACACATCCCCCTCCCCAGTGACACTTGAGCTAGTGACATTAGGCACTAATATATGACTGACTCAGGTTTGATTTCCAGCCCTGATTTCTAAACTGATGGATGCAGCAGAGGTTGGAAGTGCTGCAGAGATGGCATGTTCTATTTGAGAAGGAGAAGGGAATGTTTTCTGTCACTTAGCAGTGACTTCTCCAGACTGATTAAGGAGCAGTTTTAAAGGTTCTAAAAGGAATAGATTTAGATGGTAAACTCATGAGTAAGGCTACAATTTATTCACAGGTATTTTTAGTAAAAGTAATGGACAAGTCACGGGCAATAAACAAAAATTTACTGCCCGTGACCTGTCCATGACATATACTAAAAATACCGGTGACTAGATATTGGGGGGAGGGGAGAGCAGGGGAAGAGTGCTACTTGGGGGGAGGGGGTACCTGGGGCCAGTGGCTCCAAGTGCCGGAGGCCATGGAACGTGGATACTCCGGTGGCCAGGGACCGCTGCCTAGGGCTGCAGACTGCAGTTGCTCCAGCTGGCCACCTGCCCGGGGGCCACGGCCGCTGGAGCAGTGGCTGATGTAGCTGTCCCCAGGGCCGCTCAAGCAGTGGGTGATGTGGCTGTCCCAGGGCCACCTGAGCAGGTAGCCCTGGGGCCAGTCACACTGGCACCTGCCGAAGTGATGGAGATTGCAGAAAGTCACAGAATCCGTGACTTCCGCAACCTGTGTGACAGACATGGAGCCCTACTCATGAGGGCAGGGACCTTGTCTACTTCTTTGTATATTAAGTACCATGTACACAATAATCCAGTAGCCATCAAGGGATCAGGAGCAAGTTAAAATGAGGACCCTTGTGGTCCTGATAGACACACACAGGCCCCACCACAAGCACGCAACAGAAAAGAAACATACTATTTGGAAGTAAAATAATATATTTTAATAAGAAATAGAAATGCATCTTGGCTAAGATTATACAGAGGCTAATTTATTTTTTGTCAGGCACAGAAAAAAAAAAGGCTTATTTGTAATCCTATTTTGATAAAACTTATGAGTTATTTCCTGTTCTCAGTGTTGCTTCAGAATGAGAAGCACTAAAATATTGATGAGATACAGACATGTACAGAAAATAAGGAAATTTGTACCTTCTGGGGACTGCTCCCTCTGTCGCTTCTCTCTCTTCTTGGCTGGCTGTGTGACCTGGTAAAAAGGAAAATTTACACCAGAGAAAGAAATGTGTCCAGGCAATCTTCGACTTTACGACGTTTGACTTACGATGAACGGCACTTGCGATGCTTCTGAAGTGACACCCTGATTGACTTATGACAAGTGGTTTCGACTTTACGATGCTCGGTTCCGCAATGGAGTGGATTGCAGTTCCGAGTTATGATGCTTCGACTGACGACGCAATTTTCAGGAACCAATTGTGTCGTAAGTCCGAGGACTGCCTGTAAATGTTTTCTGGTGTATGGGACCATCCACTTGCTACCAAGGACCCACTTTGTAGTAAGGGCTGTGGAGGCATTTGCTTACATGACAATGGCCTTTTGCCACTGGTCGCCTCTCCTGTAGTAAAGGCTTGTTTTCTGGTTTGTGCAGCCATAGTCATGGAGCACACATTCTCAAATAAGAGCACATCTCTCACAAGTTCTGCAGGCCTCTTTCAGTCTTAAACAGGAGGAAGCAACTTATAACCAGACCTCTTTAACTCTCACATTACAGAAGCAAGTCTGCGGATGAGAAAATGTAGGGGCTTATTTCTCCTAATCTCTTTTCAACAGCTTTTTGGGACCGTGATGCTCATAAGGCTGATTGTGACAAGGAACATCTTTCAGATAGAAAGCTGTCTGTGTCAATCTTGTACCCTGAAGACCATGAGCCAGAAGTGATCCACTTTCTCCAAGAAATTACTGAGCTAAGATTTTATTGCTCTAATCACCTACTCCAGGGATGGCCAACCTGAGCCTGAGAAGGAGCCAGAATTTACCAATGTACATTGCCAAAGAGCCACAATAATACGTCAGCAGCCCCCCAACTACTCCCCAGTGCCTGCTGGCAGCCCCCAACAATCAGCGCCTACTCCCCCCCGCCCACCGCAATCAGCTGTTTCACGTGCACAGGAGGCTGGGGGGAGGAGGGGGAAGGAGTGAAGGCATGGCAGGCTCAGGGGAAGGGGTGGAGTGGGGGCAAGGCTTGGGGCAGAGCAGGGGGTTGAGCAGTGAGCGTCCCCCAACACATTGGAAAGTTAGCATCTCTAGTTCCAGCTCTGGAATCAGTGCCTAGGTAAGGAGCCGCATATTAACCTCTGAAGAGCTGCAGGCGGCTTTGGAGCCACAGGTTGGCCACCCCTGACGTAGTCACTAATCAGTTCTAGAATACATCCCTTTAATAGATGAATGGTCAGTTCCATTTTGTTAAGCTATGGGACTACACTGCCCCCTCCTGGCCAACCACATAAAATTCAGATAGCTACTTCCTCCAGGCCCTGAGGATTTTTTCATGTCTTTTCCAGTCAGTCTGTGTGTTGCAGAGAGAAGAGGTGCATGCTTATCTTGAACAGAGTGGATATTTGCTCAAGTTAAGCAAATACTCAAAGAAAAGCTCTCCTCCACACACACACATTAGTAGAAGGATGGCATATTCTCTCTTCCCACTTGAATAATTTAATTTCTTTGGGCTGATTAGTCTGAAATGTAATGACCTCTTTCTCTTGTCCCCGTTTTTGTCCTCCATCTGCTTTTTTGCTGGAAGGTTCTGGGTGCTGCTGTGACTTGCTCCTCTTTTGTGCCGCTCCTTCTCTGACAGACTTCCCTGCCTTAGGGGGACGAGCACAGTGATGTTTCATGACCTTTAAAGCAGTGGGGAGAGAAGTAGAGGTCAACAGAGACAGAGATTTATAATCTATAAAGAAGTGCAAAACACACATCTATTGAACAGGAAGTCTATGTTGAATACAGCATAACCTTTTGTGTATTTGAGTGCATCGCTCCCTTGGTAAATGTCTCCAGTTGCTGCCTAATGTAGAAGCCATTGGATATTCTACATGTGCCCACAGACACCCTTGCCCCCATTACTCCCCAGACCCATTAGCCAACATTTGTTTGTTATGTGATCATAAACACCAATGTCATGCATGTTACAAAGACTATTTACATTACATCCTCCTCATACCGCTTCTCCTAGGCGGCTCCTACTGTGGCACAGGGGCTGATGCCACTTTGCCAAGGCTTCTGGCCGCAACCGTCGTGACATGGGAGGCAATGTCATGATGCGGAGTCTTGTGGCAGTGACTGTCGTGACATGATGGACAATGAGATCCTTGCAGGGGGGACTCTCATGACTTCACAGAGATCATGTCACTGCACTTTTTCGCAGCAGCTACTGTCATGACATAGAGATTATGTTCTTGCAGCGGTGACAGTCATGGCCTGGGAGAAGGTCACCGGGCTGGGTCTCCTGGCAGTGACTGTCATGACATAAGGGACTGCCGTGACAGTAGGCAGGACTAATCTGAGTAATTGGGGCCCCCTTTGGGTGGGCTGAGAGAGATAGGGCCATAAACATACGGTTTATGACTGGAAGGGGGAATCCCTGACGTTATGAAAGAGACTACATCCCCCAGCATGCATCGCCACCCCTGGTCATAGAACGCTTACTCCAGTGGGCACGCTGCATGCCGGGAGATGTAGTCTCGGCCACCTTAACGCCCCTTCTCACCTCATGGCTACCTGATGCTGTCGCGTTGACCAACCCCGCAAAAAAAGTCCCATCGCGCGGCCCGTCACGGCCCCTCCGAGACTCACCAGTCTTCCTCAACGACCCCAGAGCCAGACGAGGTGCCCGGCAGAACACCGCCGAGCCGTTAGAGACAGCGTTCCCGCGCTGTAGCGCGCATGCGCACACCGAGGCCAAGCCAGCGCGCCTGCGCACTCGGGGTAGTTTGGGTTTGGGGCAGGCGGGCAGCAGAAGCAGGACGGGGGTTGAGGGTAAGGGCATGTTCCGACCGTGACGCCACCGGGGAGCGGGTCCTGGCCGTTAAATCCCCACCCCCACCCTCCTTTCCTTCCGCCGCGGCGGCTTGGCAGCCTCTTGTGGGCCCCCGGCCGCAGCATAACACCCCGCGACCTCCCCACGGCTGTTGTCAGCCCCCCCGGGCTGCTCGCGGGGCCCTTCGCTTTAATCCCGGGAGTCCCCTCCCCAGCTGCGCCTGCCCCACGCCCGCTAACGCACCCCAGCCCTGTCTGCCACGGCCCCGCCCGGCCGGCTGCTGTTCGCTTTGGGATCCGCTGTCAGGCCTGTCACCCCCCCGCGCCTTTTCCGCACTGCTGCTGCGGGACCTGCAGCTGCGCGCCGGATTTCCCTTCCGAAGGGCCGGGCTCTGCGCTTGTCTTTACTGAATTCCCTCCTGCTGGTTTCGGGGCTGGGGGGCGTTCGTTTTACTCCCTTCATAGTTGTTCTGAGGTCGAGTGTTCCTTTGCCAGTGGTTAAAGCCGGGGAGGGGTTTCCATCCTTTGTTTCTGGCCGTGGCTCGCTGTTGGAATTTAGGCAAGCCACTTAACTGCTGTGTGACTCAGCTTCCCCCCACCTGAGCTCTTCCCATGAAAGACAATACGGCAATGCACAGTATTTATTTATATACTTTCAGTTTCCTCAGCTCTTCTCACATTGGTGGCCCACGCAGCAAGACATGTTGAGGGCCAAGGATGGGCTTCTGCGCCTCTGGCCACACCACTCCAAGATCATGTGGCGCTCCCTGCACCGGCAACCTCTGCATCCAGAGTGGGCTGCTATGGCTAAAAAGCAGCTGAAGGGCAAAAATCCAGAGGAACTGATATGGCACACCCCAGAAGGAATTGCCATCAAGCCTTTATACTCCAGAAGGGACACAGAAGACGTTCCTGAGGAGCTGCCAGGAGTGAAGCCGTTCACTCGGGGACCCTATCCCACTATGTATACTTACAGGCCATGGACTATCCGCCAATATGCTGGTTTCAGCACAGTGGAGGAGAGCAACAAGTTCTACAAGGACAACATCAAGGGTAAAGCTAATATTAACCTTTCTATCTCTGCCTGCATAAAGGCAGCAGCCGGGCTGCGTTCCAGGTTCAACCTAGCAAGGATAGTGCAGAGATCCTGGAACAATTTAGTCTTGTGTCATAGCCCTATAGGGGACAAATTTGCTGTGGAAAACCTGCTAATTTTTTTTGTCAGTTTTAGTTAAACTTTTAATATTAGTTCATCCTGGCACTCTAGATTTAACTATTATACTGTGCATTTTAAATATATTTACATTAGGGATGTAAATACCTTTTTAAAAGTTAACTGTTTAAACAATTAGAAACTTTGTGGCCCGCGGGCCGCAGTTTGCCCCCCTCTGATCTAGTCTGACCTCCTACATAACACACATGACAAGATGCCCCACTACAGAGCTTGTTTCTGCTGCCCAGTGGCAGCTCCACTACGTTTTGGGCCTTTTATTCCCTACTTGGTGCCAGCAATTGGCCCTAAAAGCTATTTTTTCATTCTCTGACCACAGATTCAGAGCTGCATTGATGCACATTGAAAACGGGATTATCTTTACCACAGTAAGAGTTAGAAACTTTTTTTGAATGAAAGTTTAAATTCCACAGAAACTAATAGACCTCCAGAGAAGTTTGAAGATAGCCTGTGACACCACAAATTGGATCAGTTGAGACCTTGACTACATAAAATAAAGTTAATTACAATTCCTAAAGCAAACCTGTTTTACTGTTTGTTTTCATGAACCTAGCTGGACAGCAAGGATTGTCAGTTGCCTTTGATCTGGCAACCCACCGTGGCTATGATTCAGACAATCCACGAGTCCGTGGTGATGTTGGAATGGCTGGAGTTGCCATTGATACGGTAGAAGACACCAAGATTCTTTTTGATGGAATTCCTTTAGAGAAAATGTCAGTTTCCATGACAATGAATGGTGCAGTAATTCCTGTCTTGGCCACGTTCATCGTAACTGGGGAAGAACAAGGGGTGCCTCAAGCCAAGCTTACTGGGACAATCCAGAATGATATACTCAAGGAGTTCATGGTTCGAAATACATACATTTTCCCTCCAGAACCATCGATGAGGATCATTGCTGACATCTTCCAGTACACATCAAAGGTATTCTTTATTTTAATTCGCTTCTGTTATATTATTTATGCAGTGCCCAAATGTGCACAAGACACTTTACAGAACAAAGAGAAAGATACCATGGTAGCTAGTAACAAACAATGCAGGATGGGAAGTACAAGGATTACAATAATAAGATCATATGGCAATGGGGTATGTACATCTTGATCATTTTGGGAAAATTAGATATTAATCACTATCTGTAGACAGCAAGGAAGAAATGAGATTTAGGAAGGATGTGCATGGTGCACTGGAGAAAGCTTGACAAATGGGGATTGGCAGGTTGTTTTGTGCGTAGAGGTCAGCATGGAACAAGACAAAGGTAGGAGACAAGGGAAGGCTGGGCCAGAGTGCTGCAGAGTCTTGAATACAAGCAGAAGTTTGATATTTTTTGAAATGCAGGATAAGAGGGAGCCAGTGGAGGGATTAAAAAAGAGTGGTTTTAATGTTGGCTGCGGAAGACTATTTTGGCTGTACCATTTTAGATAGGTTTGAGGGGGACAGTGTGACCATCAAGGAGACCAGAGGATGAGGTTTTAGTAATCGTGGTGGGAGATAATTAAAGCTCAAACAACTAATTAGCTGTTGGGGCAGAAAAGTAGAAACAAACTGGCTATATTAAGGAGCAAAAGCAGCAGAATATCAAGGTGATGAGTAGAGTATAAATGTCTAAGTAGAAGACTTTGGCCAGAAACAAGTTTACTTTTGATTTGTAATTTACAATGAATAGGGTTGTCTTTAAGCATTATGGGCTAGATTTATAAAAGAACTTAGGCACCAACTTGCCACTTCAGCCACCTAATTCCCAGAATCAGTCCCCACTGGGATTCACAAAGGCCCTGCTCAGCTATCCCTGAGCCCTGTAGGCCCTTAAACTTGTGCAGCACCTTAGTTTTGCAGTAAATGTTCCCTAGGTGCCTGTTTCTGCTTTTGCCAATGCTGTTCCATGCCAGTCAGCTGAATTTGTAATCCCCACAGCGATGAAGTAGCAGATCAAAGGTATTCCTCAACCTATTTTGCCTTTAGGCCTGATCCAGTAAGCATGCTCAGAACTCACCAGGTCAGGGCCCTACAGACAAACTTACATAAAATGGCGATGGGTGAGGAGGAGTAGGACCTCCCTCATAATTTTTAGCTCAGTCATTAGGATACTCACTTGGGATGTGGCAGACTTCTGGTTCAAGTCCCCAGTCCACCTGAGTGGGAAAAGGAATTTGAACAGGATCTGCCACCTTTCTGGTGAGTGCCTAGCCAAATGTTGAAGCTGTTCCACTGTGGATCAATAACGAAAGAATGGTTGCACCAAAGAGAGAGCAAGGATGGGAATGACTCTGTAGCCTGGTGGTTAGAGCACTCGCCATCATCGTGCCTAAGTTTCTTTGCGAATCTAGCCCTAATAGGACAATTATCTGATTCTGCCCTCCCTGCAATATTGCTTTTTTGTTGACACAGAACATGCCAAAATTTAATTCCATTTCAATCAGTGGGTACCATATGCAGGAGGCAGGAGCTGATGCAATATTGGAATTAGCTTATACTATAGCTGATGGATTGGAGTACTGCAGAACTGGACTCCAAGCTGGTCTTACCATTGATGAATTTGCACCAAGGTAGGTAAAACAAATTCACAAGTACTTAGCTGATTTTTGGAAAATGAATAGAAACTCTAGGTTTTAATTTCACATTTGGACTCTGACATTCCAAACTGTGCTAGTAGCAAAGATAATTTCCATGTCACAGGCTGACTTTTTAACTAGCATAAGATTGCAGTGGCAAGGAGTGAGATCTGGTACGCCAGACACTGAGGTTTAATCAACAGGTATTGCAGCCCTCTGGTGTCTTTTCATATTGTAGTTTTATTTATGCCTCTTTATATTCAACCAACAAAACACTGTTTGAAATGTTCTTAAAAATTCTATTAATATCACAAGAGAATTCACATAACTGAGGGCATGCCTAGGAATCAATTTTCTTTAGTAGTAATAATTTGAATTGGCTCCAAGGATTTTGTTCAACTCTAGATCTGTCAGACTGACACCAGAATCACAAGTCCTGATCATAACTGCAGATTATGAAAAGTTACAAATAGAGATGGCGTTGTGTAGACGAACCAGTCTATGTCCTGACAAGTATCCAATATTAAATTAATGTAACACTTGAGGTTAATCAGAAGGCCCAGAAGAAGCATATTCAATGTGTGTTTGTGACTTCCATTAATTCTAATTGGAGTTAGACTCTCACTGAATTGGGAAATAGATTCTTAAAGCTTTGGATAGTAGACTCTGCATGCTGAATGAACTCAAAGATCAGGACTTACAGTGAGCTGTAATGTTGTCTCTTTTGTGTGAAGTAAGTTCTCCAGTCCCCACATTTGTATATTTAGATTGTGTTTCAGTTGCCGTATTAGTGTCTCTTGAAAATTAAGACCTTCATCCACTGACAGACACAGCAACTGTGTAAACTTCCCTTCATTGCCCTGTCAGAATGCCCGAAACCTGATTCGAAGAGAGCACTTTGTGCCAGCTGCATCCTTGACACTTCTGAAACTTTCGTGACAATGCATTGTATTTCTTTTCTCTCAAAATCATAGAATATCAGGGTTGGAAGGGACCTCAGGAGGTCATCTAGTCCAACCCCCTGCTCAAAGCAGGACCAATCCCCAATTAAATCATCCCAGCCAATCCTTACAAGCATTAAGTCTCTGTGCCACCCTGTGAAGTAGGTAATTACTATTTATTTTGACAGGCTTCAGAGTAGCAGCCGTGTTAGTCTGTATTCTCAAAAAGAAAAGGAGTACTTGTGGCACCTTAGAGACTAACCAGTTTATTTGAGCATAAGCTTTCGTGAGCTACAGCTCACTTCATCAGATGCACATGGGGAAACTGAGGCAGAGAGCAGTTTTGATTTTCTCAAGGTCTCATTATGAGAAAGTGATAGAGAAATTAATTGAATCCCGGAGAGTGAATTCCTAGTCACCTGCCTAGCCACCAGACTGTAGGGGTAATTTATGGCATGGAGATTTGTCTGGTAGGCACCTGGACTGAGTCCACTATTTCATTTTACAAAAGCTATCCATTGGAAACAACTTCTGGTCTCTATAGATGGAGGTGGATTAGAATCTTCAACATATTTTATAATTAAAAAGCTTTTTATCCCATTGCCAATCCATGAGTCAGCCAGGCCCCATTTCATCCAGTTTACTTTGAGGTAACTCTGTCTGTGTACCATGGAGCCAGCTGGAAGAATTATTGAGAGGATATTGATAGGTATCCTAGAAACTTGGTGGAACAATGATCATCAATGGGACACAGTAATGCCAGGGTACAAAATATGTAGGAATGACATAGTAGGTTGTGCTGTTGGGGGAGTGGCACTATGTGCAAGAGAGCAGAGTCAAATATAGAAAAAATCTTAAATGAAACAAACTATACCTTAGAATCTCTGTGGGAAGAAATTCCATGCTTGAGTAATAATATAGCAATACGACTATATTACCGACCAATTGACCAGGATGGTGATAGTGACTGTGAAATACTCAAGGAGATTAGACAGGCTACAAAACCAGAAAACTCAGTAATAGTGCGGAATTTCAACTATCACCATATTAACTGGGAACTTGTCCCCTCCGGACAGGATGCAGAGAGAAAATTTCTGGAAACAATAAATGAGTGCTTCTTGGAACAGCTAGTCTGGAACCTACAAGGGGAGAGGCAGTTCTTGATTTAGTCATAAGAAGTGCACATGATCTGGTCCAAGAGGTGAATATAGCTGAATTGCTTGGTAATAACAACCGTAATGTAATTAAATTTAACAACCTTGTGGGGAGGGAAATACCAAAGAAACCACCACAATAACTTCAAAAAGGGGAACTACACACAAATCAGAGAGCTCATTAAGTGGAATTAAAAGGAACATTCCAATGAGTGAAATGCCTGCAAACTGCATGTAAATTGTTTAAAAACACCATAATAGAGGCTCAAATTAAATGTATACCCCCAAACAAAAAAAGACACTCCCCCGCCCCGCCCCCCCAAGCCACCATGGCTAAATAGAGTAAAAGAGGTGGTTAGAGACACAGACATCCTTTAAAAATTGGAAGTCAAATCCTATTGAGGAAATTAGAAAGGAGCATAAACTCTGCCAAGTCAAATGTAAAAGTATAATTAGGCAGACCAAAAAAGAATTCAAGAGCAACTGGCAAAAGACTCAAAAACTAATAACAAAACAATTAAGTACACCAGAAGCAGCAAGCTTGCCAAATAATCAGTGAGATTACTGGACAATTGGGGTGCTAAAAGAGAGCTTAAGGAAGACAAAGCCATTATGAAAGAGCTAACTGAATATTTTTCATTGCTCTTCACTGCAGAGGATGCAAGGGTGAGTCCCACACCTAATCCATTCTTTTTAGGTGATAAATCTGAGCAACTGTCCCAAATGGAGGTGTCAATACAGGAGATTTTGGAACAAATTGATAAATTAAACAGTAATAAGTCTCTAGGGCCAGATGGTGATCCTAGAGACTGCTGTTCTTCCTCGATTAAAAATGGAGAATTCTGGGAACTATATTGCTCATTATCCTATACAATTAAAGTCCTGGACATGTGCTCTTATTGCAGACTGTCTTTCTTCTGGGGAATTGGTATGAACTTCTACATGGAAATAGCTAAGCTAAGAGCTGGGCGACGGCTTTGGGCTCAATTAATAGAGAAAATGTTTCAGCCCAAGGACCCCAAATCTCTTCTTCTAAGAGCTCATTGTCAGACCTCAGGATGGTCCCTTACCGAGCAGGTTGGATTTTGAATTTTAAATGCTTTTCTACAAATGTGATCTTCTTAGGAGTAAATCTGTTCTACTGATTCATACATACTAATACAGTAAAAGCTTTTTTTATTTAGCATGTTGGGGAAATAGAGGGTGCCAGTAAGTGAAAAATGTCAGTTAACTAAGAGGGAGGGAGTTTGGGTGCGGGAGGAGGTGTGGGGTGCCGGATCTGGGGGGAGCTCACCTCGGGTGGCTCCCCAGAAATGGCAACCTGTCCCTGCTGTTCCTAGTTGGAGGCGCGGCAGGCAGCTGTGCACACTGCCTCCACCCAGAGGCGCCGCCCCCACAGCTTCCATTGGCTGCAGTTCTCGGGCAATGGGAGCTGCAGAGCCGGTGCTCAGGGCTGCCTACCCATGCCTCTGCCTAGGAACAGCAGGGACAGGCCGCCACTTGGTGGAGCCGGCCGAGGTGAGCACCGCCTGGGTCTGGCATCCTGCACCCTCTCCTGCGCCCAACCCCTTCCCCTGAACCTCCTCCCACACCCAAGCTCCCTCCCAAAGTCCATGCCCCTCCCCATGCCCGCACTCCAAACCCCTCGTGGCCATCCCTCCGCCTAGGAGAAGCAGGGACATGCTGCTTCTGGGGAGCCACTCGGAGCCAGGTAGGGGGCCTGCCGGCCCCGCACCAACTGGACTATAAACTGAACTTTCTATGAAGATTAGAAATGCCGGTTTATAGAGCTTTCTGGTTGGTACAGGTCTGGATAACACAGCTTTTACTGTATGCCTGCCCGTCTGATGCTTTATTGAGACAAGCAGTGTAGCAGATCTAATAGCTTTGGGGCTCTGTGATGTCCTCATTTACATGCTGCCCAGGATGACTTTGTGACTAAGTTAAGAGATCAGACTAAAGCATTTCTCATTTAAAAATCTGTATTTCTTTCATCTGGAAATGTTTTGTATCTGATGACATGTCCATATCCAAATCAGAAATTTAAGGGGCAGCATCAACAAAATATGCTGACTCAGCTAATATGATGCAGCCCCGCAAAAAAAGAGACACCACAAATGAATTCAGAACTTAAATCAACTCCAGTCACAGGTTAAACTAGTGACAACTGCATACTATGGTGACTGATGTACCCTACTGGTTAGATAGAATAGAAACTATTGTTTGAACATTGGCCAAGTGTTACTAGAGTGCAGATTTACAAACCCTTCCCACAGCCTGTTCTGCGCAGTAATGTCCATGTTTGTGAATGGGCAGAATGTAAGGGCTTTGTCTAAACAAGACGTGATCCAGCATATATTAGATATACCTGTTCCCAGTTGATTTGACCTAAACCAAAATAAGTCATTCATACACAACCTTTTTGCACTGGTTTAACTATATCATTTTTTTTAAAACTACTTAAACTTTCTTGTGTAAATGAGCCTGAAGAGAAGTTCAGCTGCCCTGAATATGGCCATGTATGTTTCACATTTGTTATGTACGAGAAATGTACAGACTTCCTCCTGGGGCAGATATTGTGTGAAAAGAAGTGCCCTAATGAGCAAATAAATTAATCCTAATTTCATGCCTAAAGTGTACTTTTTTTTTTTTTCTGGGCTTTCCTGTTTGCTTTCCATATTGGCATCCTCCCTTAATTGTTTCTTTAGTCTTTCCAGTCCCATGTGCTAAAGAGAGGAAAATCCTTCTGTACAAAATCAGAATTCATTTTTTGTAGTTTTGTCTAAATCTAATCATTCTACCGTCCCCTCAGATCACCTCAGTATGTGTATTATCTGTGGAGAAGTAGAGCTGTGCCTGGTTTTTAAATGAGTTATGTATGTGGAGCTTGATAAACTGAACTGAGAAATGTTTTTATTAATTCTGTAGTATTTGTATAATTTTTATTTGCACAAGTTAATGAGTTCCTTGCATTCATCATACTAATATGAGCATTCTGTGGCAGCTAATTCAACACAATCTTTTCAAAATCCTGTTGCTGTCACTTTTCCAAATGAAAAAGTAACAGCCTTTTTTGTGATATGCATAAATGTATTCTCCGTCTAAATTATTACTCTAAACAAAATGAAAAAGTGATATTTAGATTAAAAACTTTCAACAGGTTCTAAAGCAGTCAAAAAAAACCAGTAAGGGATAGTGTGTAGAGCAAAGAACTTGGAGGGAGGGTTGGAATTGCTTAGATTCTTTTTCCAGCTCTTGGTGTATGACCTTGCACAAATCATTTATTTTTCTGTAAAATAAGTATAATAAAAGAGCGGCTTTATTAACTGACTTAAAGCAGTGGCTTTTTTAGGCCCTCTGATAAAAAGGTGCTGAATAAGTACAAACAGTGAATCCACCTAGAAATGTGAAATCAGAAACTGTCTGATCATTTGTATGACAAACCTATGAGATGCCACGAGGGATTAGAAGGATATTGTTTTATTTACTTGGCCAATACCTTTATAATTTGGATGTTTGTTTGTGGATCTTCATCTTTCAATAGAAGGTTCCTTGTATGTATCAACTTGGTGGCATTCATATGACTGCTCTTTTCTTTTTCTAATTTGGCTGGTTTTTGTATAATATAAATTTTTATGATCCAGTTATACCAAAAACCTAACACTTTTTTCAATCCATTTGTTTGAGGATAAAATAACAATCTCAGTTACATGGCAGCCACTTCATGCTTCAGAGATTTCCTTTTGCTTTTAGGATCCCTACAACAATGTTATCCGTACTGCAGTTGAAGCAATGGCAGCCGTGTTTGGAGGTACTCAGTCTTTGCATACAAATTCATTTGATGAAGCCTTGGGTTTGCCTACAGTGAAAAGTGCTCGCATTGCTCGGAATACCCAGATTATTATACAGGAGGAGTCTGGCATTCCTAAAGTGGCAGATCCGTGGGGGGGTTCCTACTTGATGGAATCCCTTACCAATGATGTCTGTGAGGCCGCTTTAAAGGTCAGTTGTGCTGCGGGGTTTTTTAATTACAGGGCACTGACTGTTTTAAGAAATGCCTTTTTAAGCAGCTATTTGGTGTGAGAGTAGATTCTTAAAAGGGAACAGTGTATTGCATTTATTTTTAAGTTCCCTACCATTAAAGTCCAAATCCAGCAAAGCATGTTACGCATGAGTATAGCTTTAAACATGCATAGTCCCACTGAAGTGAGTAGGACTACTCACTGCCTAAAGTTACGGATGTATTAAAGTGGTTTTATAGAATCATAAGACTGGAAGGGACCTTGAGAGGTCATCTGGTCTAGTCCCCCGCACTCATGGCAGGGCAAAGTATTATCTAGACCATTCCTGACGGGTGTTTGTCTAACCTGCTCTTAAAAATCCCCAATCGTGGCGATTCCATAACCTCCCTAGGCAATTTATTCCAGTGCTTAACCACCCTGACAGGAAGTTTTTCCTTGTGTCCAACCTAAACCTCCCTTGCTGCAGTTTAAGCTCATTGCTTCTTGTCCTATCCTCAGAGGTTAAGAAGAACAATTCTTCTCCCTCCTCCTTGTAACAACCTTTTATGTACTTGAAAACCACTATCACATCCCCTCTCAGTCTTCTCTTTTCCAGACTAAACAAACCCAATTTTTCCAGTCTTCCCTCATAAGTCCTGTTTTCTAGACCTTTAATTATTTTTGTTGCTCTTATCTGGACTTTCTCTAATTTGTCCACATCTTTCCTGAAATGTGGCTCCCAGAACTGGACACAATGCTCCAGTTGGGGCCTAATCAGCACAGGGTAGAGCAGAAGCATTACTTCTCGTTTCTTGCTTATAACACTCCTGCTAATACAGGAGTTTGCTAGGTTAAGGCCTAGGAGAATACAGTACATATTTGGAATTAAACACATTCTAAAGGGAAATATTTCCACACTGGACAAATGAGCCAGACCTATTAAGTCTGGAGACTTCTGATTTTTGGTGCCCTCTAATAGGATCCTGATTGGGTACTTGCATCTCCCAGGGAAACTCAGTGGGAAATGAAAGTGAGTTGTTCCACCCATGTGCGCACCTAAGCGTCTACAATCTCAACTAAGGTGCTGCAGTCTATAGATTGCAGCAATCTACCTGAGACTATAAGGATTAGAACTGTTTTTGGTACAGCATCTCTTCCCCTCCTCACACACTTCCTGCCAGAAGACCTCAGGGGGTGTATTGTGGAAGAGCATCTTAAACACCCTGTGTGTAACAGGTTGGGGGTTTACGGAGTGGGAGCTAAGGTTGTGGGGAGAGGAGCAGCAGGGCACAGCCTGCAGCAATAGCAGAGCAAGACTTGAAGATAACGTGATACAAATAACCGTCGTTCTAGCGTGGACATGAGTAACTTTACTTGCATAAGTAGTTCTACTGATGTCAATGGGACTACTCACATGAGTAAAGTTATAAGTATAACCATTTGCAAGTTTGAGGCTTTAGACCTTAATTCTGCAACTGTGTCCACATGAGGGGATCATGGGACTCCGTACAGAGCCCCATTAAAGTCAGTGTGGCTCTGCATGGGTACAGAAGTCTGCCCAAGAGGAGTTAGTTGCAGGATGTGGGACTCAAATTGGATACCATTCAAGAGCAGAGGTGAAGGAGCAGGAAATCTGTTTGTTTGCTTTGTAAAATAACATGCATTAATACACTGTTTTTTCTTTCTGTGTGTAAAGTAAGAAAGCTAAATTATACAAATATAGGTAGATAGAAAATAAATTAATAATTTAAAGCATGAGACTTTTAGGTAACTGTACTAATAAGGATTTAGATAATACTGACTGTAAAAAGTGGGTTTCATGAATCTTGCTACTAACCATTCTCTTAATTTATTCTTGTTACCTTTCTTAGCTTATTAATGAGACTGAAGAAATGGGTGGAATGGCCAAAGCTGTAGCTGAGGGAATTCCCAAACTCCGGATTGAAGAATGTGCTGCCCGACGACAAGCCAGGATCGATTCTGGTAAGGGCAGAGAGTGGGGGGGGGGAGAGAGAACTTAACTCCGGAGGTACTGTTTTAAAATGTTATGTTTTTTTTTTTTTGTTTGGAGATCTGAGCTTTAAACAGTGTTTTAATTCATTTTCACTTCTTAGACTAGGGATAATGGTATTAATTTAATAAAATGAGAAATTTTAGGTTGAATATCGGTGAAAACTTCCTGAGAAGGGTCTATTAGTCTGTGAAATAGTCTCCCACAGGAAGTGGTGAAAGCCAGATTGCTTGACACATTTAAAACTAGGTTAGACAAAGCTTTAGACCACATGGTGAAGGAATATCCTACAATGAGTAGCAATGAACTTGCCTGAATTCTGTAATAGTGTATCTTCAAATCATGGCTATTGAAGTAAAAATATAACCTCCAGCAGATGTCATTAATGAATGTGGCTGGCAAAATTTCTATCTGAGCTCTAAGCAACTTTTGTTCTCTTACAACAATGGCCAAACTCCCATTGACTTGGATTGGAGGAAGATCCGGCCCTTTGGTATATGTCTACTTTCCATTTTCTTAATCTCATTTCAAATATTAAAAAAATAGAAAAGGTACAGAAACCACCAAATAAAGGAGCTTTATTATATGATCTCTTTTATTTGGAAAATACATTTAAAGGAGATCTTTAATTCAGAGTAGTAAGGAACAACAAACGGAGGTTCTGTCTTTTTTTTTTTTTTTTTCCTCCCAAGATGAATTTATTTTTAAATGGTGGTTATAGTCTTTTAGTTAATGCGAGGCAGTTAATGTTAATCGACTTTGGAAACACAACCTGTTATAAAACCCCAGTCAGCTAAAAATAGAATGTTAAATTGTTTGGTCATACATTGTAGTTTTTTGAGGAAACTGAGATTTAAAGCATCTTCACATTATTTGTCAAAGACTAGGACTTTGATTTAGAGATGAAAGTTTCCACACCCATCATACTTAGCAATCCAGTCCCCCCCTCCCCATCCTTTTTCCAATTTTTAAAAAATCATGTGTGTGTCTATACTAAAATTGGTCAAAGTCTTCATAAGTGCACAACTTTTGCAGGCAAAACAGAGGAATCTTATGGACCCCCAGAAAGCGTTCACATGCACTGTAGGCCACAGTCTGAGAACTTCTGCTCAGTAGTAATTTAAGATGTATATAGAACAGGGGTGGCCAACTTTTACCATTAAAGTGCAGCTCACAGAGCCTCTCTCCTCCGCCCCCCCTTCCATATTCCACCTACCAGACTGGGGTGGTGGGGGGACCTTGGGACCTCTGCCTTACAATGGGGTGGTGGGGTATGGTGGCTTCTGTCCAGCGGGGAGTGGGGGCTCTCAGGGTGCGCCTTGGCTCTCAAACTTCTCAAGACTGTCCTGTGCAGCTCGGAAGATCAGTAAGTTTGGCCATCCCTGATATAGAGGTTGGCAACATCGTGCGAAGGATGTAGTGAACTTGTGACCTTGCATTGCCGCACATTTTTTGCAAATACCAATTTGAATTAATAGAATCATAGAAATGTAGTGCTGGAAGGGACCTCAAGAGGTCATCTAGTGCATCTCCCCACACTGAAGCAGGTTTAAGTAGACCAAGACTATCTCTGACAGACAAAGGTTTGTCTAACCTGTTCTTAAACACCTCCAATATCTCCACAAACCCAGGGAAGCTGTTCAGTGCTTAACTGTCCTTTATGGTTAGAAAGTTTTTCCTAATAGCTAAATCCTAAATCTCTTTTGCTGCAAACTAAGATTACTTCTTGTCCTACCCTCGGTGGACTTGGAGAAAAATTGATTACCATCCGCTTTACAACAACCTTTACCTATTAAAAAGAACGGGAGTACTTGTGGCACCTTAGAGACTTAACATTTATTAGAGCATAAGCTTTCATGGGCTACAGCCCACTTCATCAGATGCATAGAATGGACCATGTAGTAAGAAGATATATACATACAGGGAAGTTGCCATACAAACTGTAAGAGGCTAATTAGTTAAGATGAGCTATGATCATCAGGAGAAAAATCTTTTGTAGTGATGATCAAGATGGCCCATTTAGACAGTTGACAAGAAGATGTGAGGATACTTAACTTAGGGAAATAGATTCAATATGTGTAATGACCCAGACACTCCCAGTCTCTATTCAAATCCAAGTTAATGGTATCTAGTTTGCATATTAATTGAAGCTCAGCAGTTTCTTGTTGGTCTGTTTTTGAAGCTTTTCTGTTGCAAAATTGCCACCTTTAAGTTTGTTACTGAGTGGCCAGAGAGGATGAAGTGTTCTACCGATTTTTGAATGTTATAATTCCTGATGTCACATTTGTGTCCATTTATTCTTTTGCATAGAGACTGTCCGGTTTGGCCAATGTACATGGCAGAGGGGCATTGCTGGCACATGATGGCATATATCGCATTGGTAGACATGCAGGTGAACGAGCCCCTGATGGCGTGGCTAATGTGATCAGGTCCTATGATGGTGTCACTTGAATAAATATGTGGACAGAGTTTTGTTGCAAGGATAGTTTCCTAGGTTAGTGTCTTTGTTGTGTGGTGTGTGGTTGTTGGAGAGTATTTGCTTCAGGTTGGGGGGCTGTCACAAAGGTCAGCTACCAGGTTTGCCATAACATTATCGGGGATACTGTTCCTGATAGTTGTAGTCAATCTTTGTGTGGAATGTTGGTGTAGAGGGCTTCTACACCCATAGTGACCACGATGGTGTTTTCTGGAAGATCACCGGTGGATTGCAGTTTCCTCAGGAAGTCGGTGGTGTCTCAAAGATAGCTGGGAGTGCTGGTAGCATAGGGCCTGAGCAGAGTGTCCATATAGCCAGACAATCCTGCTGTTAGGGTGCCAATGTCTGAGATGATGGGGTGTCCAGGATTTCCAGGTTTATGGATCTTGGGTAGCAAATAAAATACCCCTGGTCAGGGTTCTAGGCATGTGTCTGCACAGATCTGTTCCTGTGCTTTTTCAGGGAGTTTCTTGAGTAGATGGTGTAGTTTCTTTTGGTAATCCTCAGTGGGATCAGAGGATAATAGCCTGTAGAATGTGGAGTTAGAGAGCTGCCTAGTAGCCTCTCGTTCATATTCCAGCTTATTCATGATGATGACAGCACCTCCTTTGTCAGCCTTTTTGATTATGATGTCAGAGTTGTTCCTGAGGCTGTTGATGGCGTTGTGTTCAGCATGGCTGAGGTTATGGGGCAAGTGATGCTGCTTTTCCACAATTTCAGCCAATACACGTGGACGGAAGCAGTCTATGTAGAAGTCCAGTCTGTTGTTTAGACCTTCAGGAGGAGTCCACGCAGAATCCTTCTTTTGTAGTGTTGGTAGGAAGAATTCTGTGGGTTAGTATGTTGTTCAGAGGTGTGCTGGAAATATTCTTTGAGTTGGAGACGTCGAAAGTAGGATTCTAGGTCACCACAGAACTGTATCATGTTCGTGGGGGTGGAGGGACAAAAGGAGAGGCCCCGAGATAGGACAGACTCTTCTGCTGGGTTAAGAGTATAGCTGGAAAGATTAACGATATTGCGGGGTGGGTTAAGGGAACTACTGTTGTGGCTCCTTGTGGCATGTAGCTGTTTAGATAGCTTAGTGTCCTTTTTCCTTTGTAGAGAAGCAAAGTTTGTGTTGTAAATGGCTTGTCTAGTTTTTGTAAAATCTATCCATGAGGAAGTTTGTGTGGAAGGTTGGTTTTTTTAATGAGAGTATCCAGTTTTGAGAGCTCATTCTTAATCTTTCCCTGTTTGCTGTAGAGGATGTTGATAAGGTGGTTTCACAGTTTCTTTGAGTGTGGCACAATCTCTGAGCATAGTCTGTGTATCTATTTACCTATTAGGACTGTGACTAGGTCCCCCTTCAATCTTCTCTCTTTTTAGACTAAACATGCCCAGTTCTTTCAACCTTTCCTCCTCATTTTTTTGCTCTCCATTTTGTTGTTGGACACTCTCTCCAGTTTGTTCACACCTTTTTTAAAGTGTGATGTCCAAAAGTAGACCCTGTACTCCAGCTAGGACCTAACCAGTGCTAAGTAGAGTGGAACAGTTATCTCCCATGTCTTACATACAATGCTCCTGTCATTAAAAATATTTAGTTAAGTAAGTAGATATGATTCTGACTGCACGTAGATTTAAGGAAAAAGAACATGCCATTTTTACATGTCACTTTTCAGCATAAAAAACAAAGTCAAATTATTCTTACATTTGATCATCTTCATAATAAAATGTGACAAGTGTAAACTTAAATCCTTTCTTGAGAGAAGTTTTAAATGCTTTGGAAGGTAGGACTGCCTAAAATACATAGTATTGCATTTAAAACATCAAACAATCACTTACCTAGCTATATAAAATACTGTAACCTTTCCAAAAAGCTCAGCAGTTTTGAATATAGCCTAAATTCTTGATCTCTGTGTGGGAAATCAACAGGTTCTGAAGTAATTGTTGGAGTAAACAAGTACCAGTTAGAAAAAGAAGAGACAGTTGAAGTTTTGGCTATTGATAACAGTTCAGTCCGAACCAAGCAGATTGAGAAGCTTGAAAAGGTAGGTGGTACTTTTTTGAAAATGCAAATTCTTGTTGTATTTTAAGTAGCTCTGTGTGAAATTTTCTTCAGTGAATTTTCTATTTGCCAAAAAAAAAAAAAAATTTTTTTTAAGAGCGCCAGACTGTTCTTAAACTCAGCAATTTAGAGACACTGTCTGTAGCACTTCAGTTTCTCCTCTGAGGCTGATTCCTGAAATCTAGATTCTTTGCATTTTGCTTATTGTTATTCTCCTTATTTAGTTAGATTAAACAAAAATTAAACTGTATTTAAATTAAACCATGGCTCTTTCCAGCAAGAAGGAAATGATGTAGTGGATTCTCAAGCCTTTTACCATTGGATGCTTGGGTTCAAATCCTCCCTCACACACAGAGAAATGAGTTTGGTCTGATCATGACCTCTGCTGGATATTTGTCAAGATGACACAAGCAAAAATTCAGTTTGGTATAATTTGTAGTATCTGCACCAAGGAGGTTCAACAATAGAGTAGCGACCTTCAACATACTGATGATAGCTGTATTCTTATTTGATTCCAATACAGGCATCTTCGACCAGGGAACCTTACCAGGCTCATATTGGAATTCCTGATTGCCTTATAGTTGCTTACTTGACCTGAGTATTTTTCTCTCCTTCATCTAAGGTAAAAGCTAGCAGAGATGAAGCAGCAGCCCAGCAGTGTCTCACTGCACTAACGGAATGTGCTGCCACAGGTCAAGGCAACCTGTTGGCACTGGCAGTGGAAGCAGCACGCACGAGGTAGGGTAAGAAAAGTTGGAAAACATAACCAGTGTTAAAAGTTGACTGTTTCCCTTTAGAAAGAACAGGAGTGCTTGTGGCACCTTAGAGACTAACAAATTTATTTGAGCATAAGCTTTCGTGGGCTACAGCCCACTTCATCGGATGCATGCAGTGGAAAATACAGTAGGACGATTTTATATGCGCAGAGAACATGAAACAATGGGCGTTACCATACACACTATAACGAGAGTGATTAGTTAAGGTGAGCTGTTACCAGCAGGAGAGGGGGAAAAAAACCTTTTGTAGTGATAATCAAGATGGGCATTTCCAGCAGTTGACAAGAACGTGCGAGGAACAGGAGGGGGGAAAAAAATAAACATGGGGAAATAGTTTTACTTTGTGTAATGACACATCCACTCCCTTTATTTCTTCCAACTTTTCCAATAATTCTGGGATACGTAGGTTGCCATATTTAATATACCACAGATAGATACACCCTTTTGGCTTTTAAATGGGATACATTTTTTTTTAATGCAGGATAATATCCTTGACCATGAAGGTGTGTGTTTCAGAGGTCCAGATGGGCATACCCTTTGCTGTGGTTTGGTGGTGTTAGCCAAATACAAATACTTTTTCAGTCTCTTAAAACTATATGATTAATTTATTTTCAAGGGCAATATTGGGAATAAAATTTCCCCTAAAACGTTGCTGTTGACACACATTCTGTTTACAGCTCAAGCTCTTATCAGTTTCAGACTATGAACAGGTTTCCTTGATGTACTGCTTTGCTGTTTTACGGGTCAGAGAGCATGAAAAGTGTCTGAGATGTGAAAAGGGATGGAGGAAAAAAAATCTTATCACACTCTGTTTTTTCCTCCTTCCTTGCACCACAAATTGGTGTGAAAACATTTCTGACTAATGTAGAAAACTCGTATCTACTTTATTCAAAAGCACTTGCTGTCTTTGTCTCAAGTAGTAAAGCATCTTCTGTAGTCATTCACCATTCTCATCTCAGCCACATTAACAATGGTTTAGGCTATGTCTACGCTACAATTTAAAAAAAAAAAAAAAACCCACCACACTGAGTCTCGGAGCCTGAGTCAGTTGACTCAGGCATGTGGGGCTTGGGCTCTGGGGCTAAAAATAGCAGTGCATACATTCGGGCTGGAGCCCAGGCTCTAAAACACTCCCCCTCATGGGGGTCTCAGAGCCGAGGCTTCAGCCCTAGCCAAAATGTCTACACTGCAATATTAAAGCCCAGCAGCTCGAGTCCCATGAACCCAGACCAGTTGCGGCCATACTGCAAGTCTTTTATTGCAGTGTAGACATACCCTTAGTTGCTCTTTCAAGCTGAGTTTTGGTCTTTGGACTGTCTCCTGTTTGTCCTCTGCATGTGCTCCTGGAGGTTTCTAATGCAGTCACAGTGCCGAAAGTGCCCCTTAATAATGTGGATGGGCCAAAAATGAGCAAATCAAACTTAATTGCCTATCCACATCCTTAGAGCAGATCTTTAGCCTTCCATCTTCACTCTGATTCTACCACTACTTCATTCGCAACAACCATATGTGCAAACAGATTTCCTTTCAAAAGAGGAGAGCTTGTCGCAACTCCCTCTGAAGCATGTCATCACAACTCTTGGAGTTGGCAACATCACTGGAAGGTAATATTGGACCTCACAGGAGTTAATGTCATCATCATAATTCCCCAGTTAGTTCTCTGTAGCTCTGTTATTGTCCTGCAATATACTTGTCCCTAAGCACTGTGCTGTTGAACAGAACTGCACTGACTAGTATGGAAATGTGGACAAATGTTTACTGGAAAGTAGATTGATTATCAATCTCTTATTAGTCTATGGCACTACTTAATGCCTGTGCAGAAGAATATTTTGGAATGTTTCATCTAATAGATGCACCACTATGGAATGTACCACTAGTAAACATATCACTATAGAACCTTACTTTTGATTAACAAACCCCATGTGTGTGGGTCCCCTGCCTTTTGAGAGGTTATGGAGAAAACCCTTTAGCAATTAAGGATTATGTATAGGCAGTAGGTGCACTGCAAGACCCTTCCAATAAACAGCAATCAGTGTCCAGTAGAGTCACATCCTGCTCCTATTAGCCAGTGAGGCCTCTGGACATAAGGGCCAGTTTAATGTTTAAACTAACAGAGCAATAGATGGCTGGAATGCAGAATAAGAGAGAACCCAGCTACCTACACTCCCAGGAGCAGCAGGGAAAGGATCACCTCTGCAGAGATGGGCAGAGGGGGAGGGAAGAAGATGCCAGCCTCTGACCCTGGCAGAAGCAGCAGATTAGACTCTAAACAGTTTGGAACCCATTGAAATGACCGGTGTTATAAATATAGGCCAGTACGATGCAAATATGAGTCACAATCCTTGTCAAAGAAACCTGAATTTCTAAAACAGAGTCTGAAATGACTTTGTTTCCCTCTTCCTCCATTTTGCTAATTTTCCAGTAGTTACTTGATATGGGTGCATTGCACTAAATGTGGATGAATGAGTATTGACATTTTCTTGTTGACCTTTATGAACATGACACATTGATTCTGTGAAATGAACAAAATGATTTAAATAGTTAGTGACAGCTGATGGAAAATTATCTCTGGGATTTCAGTTCTTGGATGGGCTTTAGGTGAGCCTACATATTTATCTAAATTACCTTTCAACATTCAGATTAAATTTGACAGGGATGTGGGATGATTTGACTCTTAGCGGAATTTAAAATTGTGGAGGTAGAAGAAAATAAAATGAATATATAATATTGCATTTGAATCTGAGTAATCAAAACTAAATGGATTTTAGTTACAAAGTAATGGAAAGTTTTGTAAAAACTGAGATCTGTTAGTGTGAAATAGTTTGAAAATAACTAACTAGACCTACTAGGAATATGGTTTGAGCAACAAAACCTGAGTGCAAGGTTCCACCCACTTGACTGGGATTGGAGCCCATGTTCATTATAACAGTGTCTGTCTGGTGTTGTTCAGGTCATTTGATTCTCCCCACGTTACGAACTGGGCCCTCACAATTGAAGGTTGATCACAACCTCCTCAGACTTTATAGTGAGGACATTGGTTACTTCCATCTGTCTCCTGAGGTCAGATATAGCTTCTCTCAGAAGTATGTATTAGTAAATGACACAATTAGTAGAAGTCCAAAGCCAAGTAAAGATTTCTTAAGTATAATCAGCTGTTATTGGTAAACTGCAGTAACAGAGGAAAGCATAATATAAAGGTAGTGACAAAAACTGCTTTAAACTATAGCCAAATATATTGCTTCAGAAGCGATACCCATACGTTAGAGTATTGAAAATATTATCTATGGTTCAGCAAAAAACTTAATTTGTCTGACCCAAAGTTCAAAGGTTGTCTTAGGTCAGTATCCTAGAGAGGTGTGAAACATGTCCCAGAACAATATGTTGGTCAATCCTCATTCAGTTTACAGAGAGTATACTTTTATTCTCCCAAAGACCAGCTTTATATTTGAGGGTCTGATGAGAACACTTGATAAAACCGCTGTCAAGTGATTACATTTCTCTTCCAACTCTGAAATGTACAAATGTGAGGCCATTGTCTCTTCATGTACCTCTTTAGTATGGAATTAATTATTCCCCACCTTCCTTCTCGTCTTTGAAAAGGTTCATTGTCAATGCTTATACTTTCTTCCAGTCAGACTCTTGAGAACACCAACTTCTTACGCATTGCGGGTTAATATTTTCCTTTCTGGAGCTAGCAGATGTAAACTCCTTGTGCAGTATTTCATTATCACACAAAGGGAGAAAGATGCTTTGCATGTGGCATGACTCAGGATATAGAAACATACCAATTTAAATATACATGACCAATTATTTAAATGAACTCATATCAGACCTGCTAGATGTAGTCTGTCACATGTCATTAATCATACATTCTCCAGATTTAACAAATCTAGTTTACAATAATCTTGTTCCTTTGTGATTTCACCAATCTACTTTAGTTTTCCATGCATCTTACTCAGAAACCATGAAGCCCAGGTTTCAATCTGTTACTCAGTTCTGCTTTAATGCCAATTATGCAGCTATTTAAGAATGACAATCTAGTGGTAAATTGTTAGTGCATTCAGAAAGAAATCCTGATTAGCTGGCATCGTAGCTCTTTCTTTCATATTAAAATTTACCCCCTACACTTACTTATTTTGAAAACTAAAATCTGTTTCTATCCGTTAGCCTCACAGAGTTTGATCAGAAATGCACACCTAAATTTATGAGGCCAATGGGCTACCAAACAGCCACAAATACTTAATCTACAGTATCCATCAGCACATGTGAAATTGACTTGGTGGTTCCGTTGTGTTTTATGTTGCCACTAATGCCTCAGAGAAAATAACTGCTCCTGTTCAGACACAAGGACCTGTTCATTAATAATATTTTTCAGTTTTATAGCACCTTTTAGGATTGCAAAATGCTATACAAGCATTAACAGCCTGATCTATAAAAGAGGTGCATGCTGACTTCTCTCATTAACTTCAGTAAGAACTGTTGGTGCTCAGGCCCTCTGAAAATCAAGCTGTCAATTTTATTTCTCTGACGACATTGTAAAATAGATGTAATGTTGCTGAAAGGTAAACTGCATTTTTGAAAAATTAAGTGACTTGCCAAAGTCATGTGATGAGTCAGCAACCAGTCCAAAAACAGAACCCAGATCTGTAGCGCCAGACATTGTCTCGGTAGATTGCAGCCTGACCTAAATGGATTTTAGGATACAAATTATCAATTTTTTCACTTCTGTTTTAAAGCACTCTCTTGGCCGATGGCTGATAGTGGCATAACACCTTTCTTTCCTTCTGAAGAAAGCTGTGAGGTTAGATGAAGATCGCTCTAGTAACATTTAACTTCAGATTGCTGGCTCCATTTTAAAGCAAGGTGCATCTTCCATGTAGATGTGCGCTTGAATTATGTTTGTTCTTCTGATTTTAGAAGCATAGGAATGGAAGGGACCTTGAGAGGTCATCTAGTCCAGTCCCCTGCACTCATGGCAAGACTAAGTGTTATCTAGACTATCCCTGACAGGTGTTTTGTCTAACCTGCTCTTAAAAATCTCCAATGATGGAGATTCCACAACTTCCCTAGGTAATTTATTCCAGTGCTTAACCACCCTGACAGTTAGGAAGTTTTCTTAATGTCCAACCTAAACCTCCCTTGCTTCAATTTAAGTCCATTGCTTCTTGTCTTATCCTCAGAGGTTAAGAAGAACAATTTTTCTCTCCTCCTTGTAACCACCTTTTATGTACTTGAAAACTGTTATCCTGTCCCCTCTGTCTTCTCTTTTCCAGACTAAACAAACCCAATTTTTTTCAATCTTCCCTCATAGGTCATGTTTTCTAGCCCTTTAATCGTTTTGTTGTTCTTCTCTGGACTTTCTCCAATTTGTCCACATCTTTCCTGAAATGTGGCACCCAGAACTGGACACAATACTCCAGTTGAGGCCTAATCAGCGTGGAGTAGAGCAGAAGAATTACTTCTTGTGTCTTGCTTACAACACTCCTGCTAATACAGCCCAGAATGATGTTCACTTTTTTTGCAACAGTGTTACACTCTTGGCTCTCATTTACCTTGGTCCACTATGACCCCAAGATCCCTTTCCACAGTACTCCTTCCTAGGCAGTCATTCCCCATTTTGTATGTGTGCAACTGATTTGTTCTTTCCTAAGTGGAGTACTTTGCATTTGTCCTTATTGAATTTCATCCTGTTTACTTCAGACCATTTCTCCAGTTTGTCCAGATCATTTTGAATTTTAATCCTGTCCTCCAAAGCACTTTTGCAACCTGACCCAGCTTGGTGTCGTCCGCAAACTTTATAAGTGTACTCTATGCCATTATCTAAATCACTGATAAAGATATTGAACAGAGCCGGACCCAGAACTGATCCCTGCGGGACCCCATTCGTTATGCCCTTCCAGCATGATTGTGAATCACTGATAACTACTCTATGGGAACGGTTTTTCAACCAGTTATGCACCCACTTTATCAAAGCTCCATCCAGGTTGCATTTCCCTAGTTTGTTTATGGGAAGGTCATGTGCGACAGTATCAAAAGCATTACTAAAGTCAAGATAAACCATGTCTACTGCTTCCCCCTTGTCCACAAGGCTTGTTACCCTGTCAAAGAAAGCTATCAGTTTGGTTTGACACAATTTCTTCTTAACAAAACCATGCTGACTGTTACTTATCACCTTATTATCTTCTAGATGTTTGCAAATTGATTGCCTAATTATTTGCTCCATTATCTTCTTGGTTACAGAAGTTAAGCTGACTGGTCTGTAATTCCCCAGGTTGTCCTTATTTCCCTTTTTATAGCTGGGCACTATATTTGCCCTTTTCCAGTCCTCTGGAATCTCTTCTGTTTCCATGGCTTTTCAAAGATAATTGTTAATGGCTCAGATATCTTCAGTCAGCTCCTTGAGCATTCTAGGATGCATTTTATCAGGCCCTGGTGACTTGAAGACCTCTAACTTGTCTAACTAATTTTTAACTTGTTCTTTCCCTATTTTAGCCTCTGATCCTACCTCATTTTCACTGGCATTCACTATGGTAGACGTCCAATCACCACCTACCTTCTTGGTGAAAACCGAAACAAAGTAGTCATTAAGCACCTCTGCCATTTCCATATTTTCTGTTATTTCCCCCCCTTCATTGAGTAACGGGCCTACCCTGTGCTTTGTCTTCCTCTTGCTTCTAATGTATTTGTAGAATGTGTTTTTTTTTTTTTTTTGTTACTTTGTCTCTAGCTCAGGGGTGGGAAAACTTTTTGGCCTGAGGCCCACATCTGGGTATGGAAATTGTATGGTGGACCATGAATGCCCGGTGTGAGAGCAGGACTCTATGGGGTGTAGTATGGGGGGGCTCTATAAGGGATGTTACTGAGGTGGGGGAAGGGGGGACTCATGGAGTGTGTTGCAGGGGAGGTCGCTCTACAGGAGCAGTACCAGGGACTCCTAGGGGCCCTGCCAGTAGTGACACCAAGGCGGCCATACCAGGCACCACCATGGCACCCTAGCTGGGACGGGTGCAGCCTCTGGATGGTTTCGAGGCTCTCGAGGGTGGGGCCGTAGGAGACCAGGAAGGGATTGGGTGCACTGCCACGTGGCGGGGAACTGCCACATAGGGGCGGGGTTTTGATCCTGGAAACAGCAAGATGAAGTCGTGTCTGCGCAGTGTGGCTATGTGTGCCGGAAGATGGTGCTTATCAAGGGAATTGTGAGTCTCGGGGGCTGGGGAGCGCTGGGTGGGCAGAGTGGGGCAAGCCCCCGACCCAACTCCGTGGCGGGAGCTTGAGGGCCAGATAAAAACGTCTGACGGGCTGAACGAGGCCATAGTTTGCCCACCCCTGCTCTAGCTAGTTTGATCCTGTTTTGTGCCTTGGCATTTCTAATTTTGTCCCTACATACTTGTGTTTATTTGTTTATATTCATCCTTTGTGATTTGACCTAGTTTCCACTTTTTGTAGGATTCTTTTTTGAATTTTAGATCATTGAAGATCTCCTGGTTAAGCGGACCTCTGGTTTACAACAGCACAAAGAGAAACAGTTTAGACTATTGCTTTTCTTGCAGTGTATTTTAAAGTTTTAGGATGAATTATAAATAAAATACGTAATTCACAAAAATAAGAATAGCCTTATTTTCAGGGTAAACATGCTTTCAGAAGTTCCAATTAAGCACTTGAAAAAATTGTCCAAAATGCATAAGAGTCCTGAGTCATTTAGGCCTTTTTGAAAGGTTTACCTGCAGTATCCATAAGATAAAAGATGTGCACCTTGGCTAACATGAAAATATATGCTTAACTGGGATTAGTTAGCCAGGCTTTACCCATGACCAGCTGATGCAGTGTTGAATATGATTTGTCACTCTTTATAATAATAGCAAAGTTGTGGCCAGTGTCATGGTAGGTAAGGTTTTGTTCTAACTTGGTGTAATTGTCTAGTGAAGACAGGCCAATAAAGGGTGATATTCAGCTCAGGTCCTACACAAGTCCTACTTATGTCCACAAAGTAGGACTTGTGACCGTTTACAGTAGAGTGGAATTTAGGCCTGTGGTGTTCAGTAGTTACCTTTTATAACCACATAGCTAAGTCTGCCAAATATACAACAGATGTGTTAAAAGTAGTGTGTGGGAAGGACAGAGCAAAAGATAGCTGAGGATTTGCTGGAGGCAAGAGATCTACATGAGATTTACTTTTGGATTTCTGTGAATACACTAGAAAGTCATCTTCAGGACATATTGGATGCCAAGCATAGGGCTGGTTTCAGAGTGGTAGCCGTGTTAGTCTGGATCAGCAAAAAGAACGAGGAGTACTTGTGACACCTTAGAGACTAACAAATTTATCTGAGCATAAACTTTTGTGGGCTAAAACCCACTTCATCGGATGCACGTAGTGGAAAATACAGTAGGAAGATATAGATAGATATACACAGAGAACATGAACAAATGGGCGTTGCCATACCGACTATAACGAGAGTAATCAGGTAAGGTAAGCTATTATCAGCAGGAGGGGAAAAAAAACTTTTGTAGTCATAATCAGGATGGCCCATTTTCAACAGTTGACAAGAAGGTGTGAGTAACAGTAGGGAGAAAAAATAAGCATGGGGAAATAGTTTCTTTGTGTAATGACCCATCTACTCCCAGTCTTTATTCAAGCCTAATT
Source organism: Natator depressus (assembly GCF_965152275.1). NCBI lineage: Eukaryota > Metazoa > Chordata > Testudines > Cheloniidae > Natator > Natator depressus. Next base: position 16,066,088 of record NC_134236.1, read on the forward strand.
TAATGGTGTCCAGTTTGCAAATTTAGTTCCAATTCAGCAATTTCTCATTGGAGTCTGTTGAAGTTTTTTTGTTGTAGTATTGCAACGTTTAGGTCTGTAATCGAGTGACCAGGGAGATTGAAGTGTTCTCTGACTGGTTTTTGAATATTGTAATTCTTGACGTCTGATTTGTGTTCATTTATTCTTTTACGTAGAGACTGTCCGGTTTGGCCAATGTACATGGCAGAGGGGCATTGCTGGCACATGATGGCATATATCACATTGGTAGATGTGCAGGTGAACGAGTCTCTGATAATATGGCTGATGTGATTAGGTCCTATGATGGTGTCCCGTGAATAGATAAGTGGACAGAGTTGGCAACGGGCTTTGTTGCAAGGATAGGTTCCTGGGTTAGTGTTTTTGTTGTGTGGTGTGTGTGGTTGCTGGTGAGTATTTGCTTCAGGTTGGGGGCTGTCTGTAAGCAAGGACTGGCCTGTCTCCCAAGATCTGTGAGAGTGAGGGCTCGTCCTTCAGGATAGGTTGTAGATCCTTGACGATGCGCTGGAGAGGTTTTAGTTGGGGGCTGAAGGTGACGGCTGGGATTACAGATAATACCCATTAGAACTTTGGCCATCTCTGACCAACTCTGACTATCTCCTATTAAAAGCATATGGAGGAGAAGTTACAGCTTGACTAAACTGATATTAAGCAGTGATAGCCAGATTGTCCTCTGACATTTTTTTGTTTTAAGACTTAGAGGTATTTACTCTTTAACTAGGTCACAAAAACAATTTTGAGTAAGAGCATTCCTCATAGCTAAATGTAATAGTACAAAAATTGCATGTTCCAAAGGATTAAATGTGATTAACTACAGCCAAATGGTATATATGTATTGATGAATTGAGAAAAGATTACAGCACAGATGGTAGAAAGACAGTGTAATTGAATGGGATATTATCTTTATTTGTGCATTTATAATTACTGTGCTTTGGAAACATGCTTGATGTCTGTTTTCTACTTTGACTAAGTTTGCAACAAGTCATATGCATTTCTTTGTGTGTGGTATTTCCCTCTCTCTCTTTTTTTCATCTCAATACATACTAATATATGCCACTGAATATATTTTTGAAATACATAATTGTTAGCTTGCTCACTCACCTACTTCACACCATTATGCAAACCTGTGTTTCAGTCCTTGTCCTAGCAGGATCAGAGAGCACTGCTGAGGTGGTGGTTATAGCTGAGCTGTTTAACTTCTGAAGAGGAGCTTCTTTCTCTTCTTAATTAGCTTGCTTCTTTCTGTCAATCCCTTGCCATTGGTTTCTGTGCCACTATAATTTGGGCACAGTATTGTCCTATCACCACAGGTTATGTACTATAAATTTGGGCGGGGGAAACTAATTTTTCACAGAAAGATGGAATTCATTAGATCAGGGGTGGGCAAACATTTTGGCCTGAGGGCCACATCAGGGTTCTGAAACTGTATGGAGGGCCCAATAGGGAAGACTGTGCTTCCTCAAACAGCCTGGCCCCCTCCCCCTGTCTGACCCCTCCCACTTCCTGCCCCCCTCAGAACGCCCCAACCCCTGTCCACAGCCCACTCCCCATCCGACCCCCCCCCCCCCGCTCCCTGTCCCCTGACTGCCCCAACTCCTATCCACACCGCTGACAGGCTCCCCGGGACTCCCACACCTATCCAGGCCCACCTGTTCCCCATCCCCTGACTGCCTTCCCAGAACCTCTGCCCCATCCAACTGCTCTCTGTCCCCTGACTGCCCCCCTGGGATCCCCTGCCCCTTATCCAACCTCCCCAGCCCCCTTGCCATGCGGCTCAGAGCACCAGGACCGGCAGCCATGCCGCCACACAGTCTAGAGCACCGGGGCAGGCCTGCGGCTCTCACAGCCGCGCTGCCCAGCAGGACCTCGTAGCCCCACCGCCCAGAGCGCTGGCAGCACGGTGAGCTGAGGCTGTTGGGGAGGGGGGACAGCAGGGTAGGGGCCGGGGGGGGTAGCCTCCCTGGGCAGGAGCTCAAGGGCTGGGCAGGAGGAGCCAGCCCGCGGGTCACAGTTTGCTCACCTCTGCACTAGACACTAGATTATAAGCCACTGGGGCTAGAACTGTCCTTTATTATGTTTATACTGCACCTAGCAGAGTGGGCCCCAGCTTTATTGTGGCTGCAGCAAATACAAATGTTGCTGTTAATAATATAGAAAAACTAAGAATAGCATTGTTCTGTACCAGCACTGTTTTTCTGAGTTGTCCTCATACAAAGCAAAGCAGCTGTTGATTGAGAAATCAGAAGATTTGGAAAAACAAGAAGGTAAGTATGATGGAAAAGATGCACAATCTTGGAGACTGAAGGAAAAACAGTGCTGTGGAAGCTGTGGCTTACATCTCAATTAATTGAGCAATATCTAGAAGGAAGTGTGTAGGACAGTAAAATATATGTAAGGGGACTGTTGCCCCCTTACTAACATTCAGTGGGGGTGTTTTGGTTGGCCAACTCCCAGTACTAAAAGAGGAAAGGTCTATGGGAAATCAGGACCCTGAGACTGATAGTCCCCAGGAACAATAGGGAGAGGCCAATGCTCCAGGTCAGCCTGAATGACAGGGTGAGCAGGCTAATCGGAGAGTCAGGAGGCCAGCGAGGTCCCGTCCTCCATGTGAGCTGGATTTGCCTGGGTCAGACGGAGTGGGGCTGAGCTAAGGAGAAAGTGGGGGCCCAAGCTGAGCTGGGGAGCAGAGCTGTGCCAGATCCAGAGGGACCAGAAAAGCAGCCCAGAGAGAGCAGACCCTGTCCTGGGAGCAGAGCTGCGGCCCCAAAGCCAGAGGCACAGCCCAGAGAGAGCAGACCCTGTCCTGGGAGCAGAGCTGCGGCCCCAAAGCCAGAGGCACAGCCCAGAGAGAGCAGACTTGCCCTGGGAAGAAAGCTGCAGCAACCAGAGCCAGAGGGGCCAGAAAAGCAGCCTAGGAAGCAGGTCAGTGCTGGGAGTAGAGTCACAGAAGCAGCCTGCAGAGCAGACCTGTCCTGGGAGCAGAGCTGCAGCAACCAGAGCCAGAGGGGCCAAAGAAGCAGCCCAGGGAGCTGGAGGCAGAGCAGCAGCAGCAATGCAGAGACAGAGTGGTGGAGCTGGGGCTGGAGCAGTCTGGAGCTGGGTGTGGTGAGCAGCTGGGGAGAGCGAGGGGGACCCTGGGCAGCAGGCCCAGCACAGGGAGATGCCTCAGCCAAGAGGCTCTGCAGGCCAGGCTTGGATCGTAACCCCGACAGGGCTGGGGCGACACTGGGAAGAAGGGTCCTACCACTTAGAGCCTGAGAGCGTGTGGCCACCACCAGAGTTAGTGTCCAAACCACAGCATCCCTGCAGCACAGCCAGGGCCTGAGCAGGAGGCCTGGGACTTACAAGGAACAGACTGTGAACTGTCCTGACATTCCAGAGACACTGTTTGTGGTGTTCCCTGCCACAGAGCGGGTTGATGTGTTTCCTTTAACCTTTCCCATTTTTCCTTATTCTTTTTAAAATTAATTGTTGATTAAATAACTTGCATTTGCTTTAACTTGTATGTAATGGTCAGTGGGTCAGAGAAGTGCCCAGTGCAGAGAGAGTACCCCGGAGTGGGGACACCCTAGCCCCTGTCCTAGGTGACCACAACAGGGTTGGAGATTGAGCCCCCCCAGGAATCCTGGGCCCACCCTTGTTGTGGTTACGAGGACTCTGCCAGACAGGAGAGTGGAAGGGGAGTCCTCAAGGGCAGGGAGGTCACTGGGTAAAGGAAGTGGGAGTGAGGACTCAGATCCTTTCGCTAGCCCACTTCACCGGGGTAGTGCACCAGGAAAGTTTCCCACAATAGCGGGACTATTCCCCCGCTTACATGTATACAGCTTGTGAAAGTCTTAGTAGCCAAGTAAGATATAGTACAGGGAAAAACATCGGAGCACATCAAGTGTAACATATTTTACTCAGACCTCAGAATGTTCTTTCCTCAGATGGCTACTAATGACTGACTGCAGTCAGGGCTGTCCTTAGGCATATGCAGAATATGCGGCTGCGAAGGGCACCTGAAAATTTGGGGCACCGCCTCTTCCTATCCCTGTTCTGACCCTTCCTGCAGGCTCCCAGCTGGCTGCTGCAGCCTGGTGACTCTTACTCCTGAGGAGATCTAGTAACTTAAAAGTGAAAAAGCCTCCAGCCTGCCAGATCTATTAGCACAACACTGAAACTGTTAAAGAGCCATTCAAGTGGTAATGAAGCCATTTAACAGGCATTTGCCAATGCCCAGGTATATACTGTCAGTCTCTGAATTTACTGACAAAAGCAGTTGTGCATTACTGTAATATTTACTCAGAACATGTTCGTCTACAGGACCTTAGTTTAAAATTTGCTTTAAAAATATTTCGTTAGTTGGTGAAAATCACATCTCTAAAAAATCCTTGTATAGATTTTTAGATGCACTGTCATATTTAGCTTAAATGCTTGGATCTTCAGACATATAGTTTTTTAAATAAATCCTTCAAAAGACCCCCTTTATCTAAAATACACATTTTAATTACTATAGGGGGAAAAAAACTTGCTTCCAAAGTCTTCCTGTCCTTTCTGTCCATCCCTTTCTCCCTTCATCCCCCCAGCCCTCCCTCCTCTCCCCCCCCCCCCCAAGACAGCCCTTAAAGGGACAACACCCCTTTCCTTCCAGATAGCTGGACAAAGAGTTTCCCTTTCTTTACTTCTGACTATCTGCTGAACTAGTTTTAAGAGAACCCTCCAGCAAAATCAGTACCTTAGTAAGATATAAAATCCTTTGTTATGCCTAAAATCTTTGGAAATGTATTTTTTAAAGTTGGTGAAATTTCATAAACATGTCTATTGCTATGGAGATCATATAAAAGTAAGTTAGTGTTCCCTTTTTCTAAAAGCAATGAACATTGTTATGACTGTGACTGATTAATTTAAAATTCATGTCTTTGTTTCAGTGAGTTAAATATGTAGTAATCTGAAATGATTACTTTATGAAGGCTAAAGAGTACATTTAAAATATAAAATCAGCTTAGAAATACTGATTAAGAAAATGTAAAACAGAGAAGAGCTGCTTCGTGTAGTCCATAATATTTAATGTTGTATTCAGCAAGACAGCTGACTCACCCTTACTACAAAGTTTTTGCAAATAAATGTCTGACAAACTTCAGGGAATATCAAAAAACCTGTGACTGACATTTCTTATTCCCAAGTTTAGTGGTTTTAATTAGGTACATTTTGCATGTCCATTCTGCATGAGGGAGAGGATACGGGAGTGTCTGTGGGGAGCTGTGACTCTCCGCCACCGTGAAGCGGGCCGAGCGTCTCGCTATCCTTTGCTGCCTCTGTCCCTCCTCCCGCCTGGGCTGAGAGCTTAGGCTGCCGTCGGCATAGGGGCACCATTTTAATAATACTACGTAGGGCCCCATAAATCCTAAGGACGGCCCTGACAGCAGTGAAGGTTTTTTATTCTAGTAGTTTGTTTGAATTTGCTCTTCTGATTAATCATCAGGCTGTTGCTGGGGATTTCTTCATTGTTTTGATTTCAGTCTCCTAAGGATACTAACATTTTAACTCTGTGTATTTTTAGATGTACCGTTGGAGAAATAACCGAGGCAATGAAGAAGGTGTTTGGGGAGCACAGAGCCAGTGACCGAATGGTCAGCGGAGCTTACCGCCAGGAGTTTGGGGAGAGCGATGAAATTCTTCATGCTATCAATAGGTGAGAGTTCGCTGCTGGGTCAGGAAGAAGGAGCCCGCGCTTAAACTAAACCAATATAGTCATGCAGCAAACAGCTTAAAAAACAGCAGTATTCATAAATTTTTACAGAGCTGCTCTAAATCTGTCACTTCATTATTAGTGGAATTAATATGATGACTCCTATTTAACAGAGCAGAGTAAAAGGATTAGCATCCTTATGCTTTAGAGACTGCAGTGGTAATAGATGGACAAAGTCATATTTATAGGCCACTTCACTTGTAATCTCTAGGACAGAGGTCTATATTGTGTGTGTGGTACTCAGGCACTTTTGAAGTCAATGAAACTACTAGTGCTTAAAGTTGGATGTGCTTTATACATCAGCACCCCAAATAGTACAAGACTTTTTGCTTCATTAAGAGCAGCAAAGCAGGGGTGGGAATGAAAAAACAAATCTGCAAACTAAGCAACATTTTATTACTCAAAGCACTTTTATAAAGGGAACCTGTCATTGTCCATTCAAAGTGAAATACTAAAATGGTGAGCATGCTGCATGAACCAACCAAGTTGGTTGCTAGTGTAGTGTAAGGTGCAGGAGTTGCCACGAGTAGCCTGTCTTTTTTTTTTTTTTTTTTTTTTTTTGGACTCTTTTAATGAATGACAGTGATGTAGAAGAATAAAATGTATTTTTTAAATAGAGTAAACAAGTTCATGGAGCATGAAGGGCGCAGACCTCGTCTTCTTGTTGCCAAGATGGGTCAAGATGGCCATGATAGAGGAGCTAAGGTTATCGCTACAGGATTTGCAGACATTGGCTTTGATGTGGACATAGGCCCACTCTTTCAGGTATTATTTAATCAAATCTGTCCCTTAAAGTGTATTTTGAATGCAGCTTTTTTCCCTGCAGTTCTTGTTCAGCAGTCACTTTAGCACGAATTGCTGTTTGTTATTTAATTTCTCTTTTAGACACCCCGTGAAGTGGCCCAGCAGGCTGTAGATGCTGATGTGCACTGTGTGGGTGTGAGCACATTAGCTGCAGGTCATAAAACTCTTGTTCCTGAACTCATCAAAGAGCTGAAGGCACTTGGCCGGCCTGACATTCTTGTCATGTGTGGAGGTGTCATCCCCCCTCAGGTACTGCTCTGCATCTGTTTCCAGAACAAATATACCTTACAGCGTAAGAACACTCAGTTTCAGCCTGCCCTGTTTTGTTAGCTATTTGCTATGCACTCTTAACATCATAGGGGAATTACAATGCTGAAGGCTTTCCTACACAAGAGTCAGTTAGGGTCAGTTTCAAGTTTCATGCTAGTCACAGAAAAAGGTTGCTGATGTCAGTTTTCATGCAAGTTAAGCCCTGGGTTGTCACATGTAACTGTTCTGGCTTAACTTGCAACGCTCTGGCAGAATAAAGCATTAAGCTGCTTTTGTTCAGAAAAAAACTAGCCGCATGGGGTTGTTCTCATATGGACTTTTCAACTGTTTCCCGATTTTTTAAAAATTAGAATTATTCAGTTCAGCACTGAAAGCTGTTGCACTTTGTAGATCAGGCAGCTGGGCTTACTATATATTTGATGTATGCTCCCAACTCAGTTCTCCCCCAAAGGATTTGGAATTTTGTTCTGCTCAGAAAAAATAAAGGTTCACCACAGTTACACGTACCAGACACAGGTGTTAAATGAACCGTGTAGAGTAGTTTCCTTTTTCCGTGACTGACTCATGTAGGGGCAGATGCTGCTGTACTGCCAAGTGCAAATGTTTCCACTAGATGGGCCTATTCTTTAGTCCTCCTAAGCAGCAGTACTTCACTCATATATAAGCCAGAAGCTATGGTGGAGGAGCAAGAGTCTCTTTCCAAAACTGCGTGCACTACAAGTAGAAGCAGGAGTGATCTATTCAGCCTGTTACTTCAAGAGTAGAGGGGAATCTTCAGAATAATAATAATATTTTGTTTATAGTGCCTTTCTTCCCGAAGGAATGTAAAGCGCTTTGCTAATTAAAGGCCAGATCCTGTCTTAGAATACATTATTTGTATTGTGTGTAGCACCTAGGAACCCGGGTCACAGACCAGGGCCCCACTGTGTGAGGCACTATACTAACACAGATACACAGCCCATAGTCTTATTGGTTCTCTTTACTTTGGCAGGGTTGGTGTTGGCCATCCCTCCACTCCACCGGTGCTCCCAAGGTTGTTCACCATTTTTCAGATTCCCACACAAACACTTCCATGCCTTCTGCCACGAAGCCCTCTAATGCCTGCTTTAACCCGCCTGAGCTCCTCTAAGCCCCTTTCCTGTTCACATTTAAGTCCCTTTAGGAACCTCTTCTGTGCTGCCTGAAATGAATCAAGTTGACCAGTATATAAATTACATATTGTTCTTTCCCCTGATTTCTCTCACTCCTTTGTCCTAAGATTGTGAACTTGTTGGAGTAAGGACTGTGCTTAAGCATTTGGGAAACTCATAACATAGATTGGGTGCTACCACAGAAGATTAATGATAATTTGCATATTTTGATAAGTATTTAATAATAATTAAATGCAGCCAGCTCTTGGGTGAAACATAGCTTCTGTTAACCTTACACAGCTACACCACACACCAGTTTAGATGGAGAAGTGAGAGAATATCGGAGCCGCTTTCCGTATCCCTTTGAAAATGTCAGGGAATCTTGACATTAAACTGACAGAACCCTTACAGTGAAATTGTTCAGAATTTATGTTGTATGTTTGAGCTTTTATTCTGCCGTTCCCAGTGAATGCTGCCTGTTTCTGGGAGCAGTTGCAAGCCTTCAATCTTGGTGCTCTTTGGAGAATTACTCATAGATGCTGTAAGGGTATAAAGAAAAGGAGGACTTGTGGCACCTTAGAGACTAACAAATTTATTTGAGCATAAGCTTTCGTGAGCTACAGCTCACTGCATCGGATGCATTCTGAAACCTGTAAGGATATAGTTCATGTTCCAGTATTTAACTATTTAAATCTCCTTCTGAACAGGATTATGATTTCCTCTATGACTCTGGTGTCTCCAGTGTGTTTGGTCCTGGGACTCGGATTCCAAAGGCAGCTGTACAGGTGCTTGACGATATTGAGAAGTGCCTGGATAAGAGGCAGCAATCAATGTAACACTGAAACATCACGTCACAAAATCAGCCTTATAATAACCATTTACAGTACATGATCAATCATCAGCTAGGAAGAGCTAGCCATGTAGCTTTGATTACAATGCCTGGTGCCTTGTGTGCTTTCTAAGAAAGCTGTAATTTCTCAGTCATGTTCTATCTGTGAGGAATATTTCGTATGACTGTATTTAAAAATTGTCTCTAAAAGTACAAGGGAGTTCAGTAAAGGTATTCAGATTGTTTCAAGAATTTAGCTAAATAAAATATCCATTCTAATATTTTGTGTCGGGGTTGTTTGATTTTTACTCCACTACCCAAATTGGTCTGTTTTTACATGTACATTTTTTTGTTTTTGTCATATTTTAGCAGATGCTTTAGGCCCAGAGACCTTCAAGTAAAACCACCTGTGTTCAGCATAGAGGTGGTCAAATCCAGTAGAGTTAGTGGCATTTGGATGTTAATGCAGTAAAGTCTAAGGAGCAAATCTTTGTCTGATTTTCCTTTAGTTGGAAAAGTATACGAAAATAAACCGCAAACACAGACACTGTACTGTGTGGCTATGTCATAAGGAGCAGGTCCTGCACTGCCTCCTCTAGGGGGAGATGCAGCAGAGAACCAGTGTAGTCCCACCGTGCTTAGGGAGGCCAGAACGAAGATGGGGTTGCACAACTCTGCTCCGGCCTCCAATTCCAACCTCTGCTCCACAAACAATGCCAGCCTCCGGGTCCTTTCAGTTCTCCCATACATGTGTGGGTACCTCTTTCTGGTGTTGCCCTGCCTTCCCCATACTATCCTGTGAAGCCACCCCCTTCTCAGGCAAATCCCTCCTCAAACCTCACTTCTGTCTCCTCTGCAAGAAAGGAGTTAATCTGAGATATTTTAAAAGTTTACAAATGAACACTGACTTAATACAGCATTGAACCTTCACTATGCAGAAGAAAAATGCTGCTTTTAATCATCTGAATTTAAATGAAACAAGCACAGAAACAGTTTCTGAACCTTGTCAAATCTTTTTTTAAAAACTTTCCCTTCATTTTTTTTAGTCATTTACATCTAACACAGTACTGAATTATATTTGTTTTAGTTTTTTCTCTGCTGCTGCTTGATCGGGTACATCCAGTTCCAGATAAGGTGTGTGGTTGAGTGGTCAGTTCGTAACTCCGGGTTCATAACTCTGAGATTCTACTGTAGAATCATAGAAGATTAGAGTTGGAAGAGACCTCAGGAGGTCATCTAGTCCAATCCCCTGCTCAAAGCAGGACCAACCCCAACTAAATCATCCTAGCCAGGGCTTTGTCAAGCCAGGCCTTAAAAACCTCTAAGGATGGAGATTCTACCACCTCCCTAGGTAACCCAGTCCAGTGCTTCACCACCCTCCTAATGAAACAGTTTTTTCTAATATCCAACCTAGACCTCCCCCCACTGTAACTAGAGACCATTCCTCCTTGTTTTGTCATATGCCACCACTGAGAACAGCCTAGCTCCATACTCTTTGGAACCCCCCTTCAGGTAGTTGAAGGCTGCTATCAAATCCCGCCCCCCCAACTCTTCTTTTCCGCAGACTAAATAAGCCCAGTTCCCTCAGCCTCTTCTGGTAAGTCATGTGCCTCATCCCCCTAATCATTTTCGTTGCCCTCCACTGGACTCTCTCCCATTTGTCCACATCCTTTCTGTAGTGGGGGGCCCAAAACTGGACACACTACTCCAGATGTGGCCTCACCAGTGCCAAGCAGAGGGGAATAACCACTTCCCTCGATCTGCTGGCAATGCTCCTACTAATGCAGTCCAATATGCCCTTAGCCTTCTTGGCAACAAGGGCACACCGATGACTCATATCCAGCTGCTTCTTCGAGTAGTGTCCCTATGGGTGCTCCACTTTAGGTGTCTGTGTGCCCCTGCACCTCTAATCTGAGATTTTTAGTAGCAGTGTCCCGTTGAGCCCGTGCATGTGCTCTCCCTCCCTCATGGTCTGCCTCGAGGCTATTTAGCTCACTTCCTTCTCTACCGCCTTTAGCCTCTGACGGAACGAGCAGTTGTCCCTTCCTTATCTGTGTCATTAGCATTCTACTTGGACAGGACTAAGGACTTCAGGAAATCCCTTAAACTCTTCCTTTCGTCCACAGAAAGATCCAAAAGCTCTGTGATATCTCCTCAAAGACTATCCAAATGGGTCTCTAGTTGCATTAATCACTTAGTAAGGGCGCAACTTGCTTCCGTCCATACGCACTCCATGAGATCAATTCCTACCTCAATCACATTCCATAGGGATACCCCTATCTCCCCAGTCTATAGAGCAATGATTGGGGCCTCTGTCCATACTTCCGCAGAACATTATGCGATCACTGAAGATTTGGCTGCTGACACCATCTTTGACTCCACAGCACTCTGTAGTAAAAGACTCCAGTGGTGGGTGCTGCTCCAGAGTCACCTAAACTGGAGCACCCATAGGGACACTTTCGAAGAAGAGGAGAAGTTACTCACGTTGTGCAATAACGATGGTTCTTCAAGATGTGCGTCCCTATGGGTGCTCCACAACCCGCCCTCCTCCCCTCTACTTCAGAGTTCTCTATAGGGCTCTGTGGTAGAGAAGGGGTTCGCCTGTGCTCTAATCTCCAATTAGAGGTGCAGGGGCACACAGACACCTAAAGTGGAGCACCCATGGGGACATCTCGAAGAAGCAGCATTACTGCACAAGGTGAGTAACTTCCTCTTCTCTTCCACTGTAATCCCCAGGTCCTTTTCTGCAGAACTGCTGCTTAGCCAGTCGGTCCCCAGCCTGTAGCAGTGCATGGGATTATTCCATCATAAATGCAGGACTCTGCACTTTGTCCTTGTTGAACCTTGTCAGATTTCTTTTGGCCCAGTACTCCAATTTCTCTAGGTCACTCTGGACCCTATCCCTACCCTCCAGCATTTCTACTTCCCCTTCCACCCACCCCTGTAGACTTGGCCTTAGTGATAAGAACTGGGCTCACAGCCTTCTGTAACCTTTTGGTCCGTTTTCCTCCTCCTCCTGAGTTCCCTTGTTGAGAGGGTCCCATTGTGTTAATTATGCAGTCATTGAGGGTCCCTTTGTCTTCTGGATTCTCCATTGATATGGGTTAGTTTCAGCCAGTCCTTAAGAATTCATTCATATAATCCCAGACAGTTACATGACACAAACCCTTTGGTCTCCTGCTCTACCCCAGGAGCAGCATTTTAACCCTTCTGCACCCACAGGGTAACCAGGCCAAGGTGATGAGTACAGCGTCCTAAAGAGACTTCCTAAAAACTCAGACAATTCCCACATTTGTCGCAGAGATCCTGCTGTTCCAACCCACGTCCAACCTCACCCCATTTCATTCTGTTGTTTGACATTTTTACACACTGCGTCACATCTTACCCTGAGATTACAAGCTCTTTGGTACCAGAGCCAGTACCTTCTCTTTTTTATTATTATTATTCTGTGGGAGGCTTGACAACTCCATCCTTTATGTAAAGTGAAGTGTCCCGCAGCTGGATGAACTACCTGCTGAATTTACCAGTCCCATCAATATCCTCTCCTACTTGCTACGAGGATTGAAATTGATGAAATCTTTAATTAAAATAGGCTGTCTGATGGGGCGTGTGCACATGTAATCTCACCACTGCTCAGAAACACTGCTGCATTCTTTTCTTTATCTTCTTAAATAAAGTTAACAATATTGATCCCAATCAAAACTAGACTATGTGCTCTGTCAATTTCATTCAAGAAAGGCATATTGTGGCAGTGTCTGCTCCTGGACACCCAACGAGTGACCGAAGTAAAAAACACCACCTTCTGCCTTAGGATGGGACGTAGCCTCCTGGCCAGGAGCACAAGCCTAGCCATGTGCATTTGTGACATCTGTGTTCAGTTATTGCATTGCTTTTATTTCTTTCTCCCTGCATATACTTCCCTCCCCCTTCTTAATTATGTATATGATCCAGCTGGCTTTTCTCTGAGTTTATCCAGCTAACTAATGCACATCTCTTGTTTCATCTGACCTTTAATAGAATCTCTCTTCAAAACCTTTTACATCCTCTGGGCTGTATCCTGCTCCCATTGAAGTAATTCAGAATTTAGGGTAACCATGACTTATTCACTCATATTTGTGGCTGAGTGCTCTTCACTTTCATGTTAGGGCAAAGGGTTCCCCTAGCCATAGACGCCAACTTCCCCTCGGCCCCGTGGGTGCTCAACCTGCCCCTGTACCGCCCTCGCTCTGCCCCCATTCCACCCCCTTCCCCCAAGTCCCTGCCCCTTCTCTGCCTCCTCTCCTGAGTGTGCTGTGGCCCTGCTCCTCCCACTCCCTCTGGGAAAGTCCTAAGCACTGCCAAATAGCTGTTAGGCGGCAGAGGGGGGTGGGAAGCGCTGGGAGGGAGGGGGAGAAGCGGGGACATGGTGCACTTGGGAGAGGATGAGGAGGAGGCGAGGTGGGGGTAGGGGGAGCTTGATGGCTGGTGGGGGGCTGAGCACCCGCTAATTTTTCTCCATGGATGCTCCAGCCCCGGAGCACCCACGGAGTCAGCACCTATGCCCTTAGCTCCTTAAAAATATAGGGTGGGATTTTCAAAAGCACCTGTGTGATTTAGGAGTCCAAGTCCTCCTGAGTCACTTAAGCCCCAATCCTTATGCATGCACTTACCTTGACACACCGTGAGTAGTCCTAGGGCTACAACTCAGCCAGAGCACTTTATTTGGGGACTGTCTGCGCTCCCCACTGCATGTTAGCCAGTTTATGGGATTTTTTTCCCCTAGCATTCATTTCTGGGGGCTGGCCCTTTAAATCTGGCAGAGAGCAGCAGCTATGGTTCTCAAGTGTCTACTTTGTAACTGGCTGCTGCTTTCACCATACACACTATTCTTCAATTCCCTGCTCCATGCCTGCTTACGTGGGCTTTGAGCAGGAAGGGGTGAATTTCATTCTAAAACCTAGCTCATTGCTTTCTTGGTCCAGCTTCAGAGATAATGATGTGTGCCACAGTTTCAGGGTAATAATACACCTGTATTTCCCCTTCATGGTCCAATAAAGGCACCCACTTTAGGCTTCTAGTTCCCAGCCATCACCTATGTTGGGCAGAGACCTGAGTGTCATTCCCTCCTGAACAGCGATTTTAAGGCTGCACAACTCCCTGCTTTACATTGTGATATCCCCAGCAAGTCAGACTTCCTAAACAGGCAGCACCTGTGAAGGCTATGACCAGTGTATCACCTGCAGTTATAAATTAGCACATAGCTCTTTCTAAGCAAGCACATTTATTCTTAAGATAAAAGCATTACAGAGAAAACGTATTAAAACAATAAAAGAACCCATATGCATGCTAGAAAGCTTACCAGAAGTCTCATCTATTCCAGCTTTCAGAATAGCAGCCGTGTTAGTCTGTATCCGCAGAAAGAAAAGGAGTACTTGTGGCACTTTAGAGACTAACAAATGTATTTGCACGGCTGAGGTTATGGGGCAAGTGATGCTGCTTTTCCACAATTTCAGCCCATGCACGTCGGTGGAAGCAGCCTGTGTAGAAGTCCAGTCTGTTGGTTCAACCTTCAGGAGGAGTCCACCCAGAATCCTCCTTTTTGTAGTCTTGGTAGGAAGGTCTCTGTGGGTTAGTATGTTGTTCAGAGTTGTGTTGGAAATATTCCTTGAGTCGGAGATGTCGAAAATAGGATTCTGGGTCGCCACAGAACTGTATCGTGTTCGTGGGCCTGGAGGGGCAGAAGGAGAGGCCCCAAGATAGGACAGACTCTTCTGCTGGGCTAAGAGTATAGTTGGATAGATTAACAATATTGCTGGGTGGGTTAAGGGAACCACTGTTGTGGCCCCTTGTGGCATGTAGTAATTTAGATAGTTTAGTGTCCTTTTTCTTTTGTAGAGAAGCAAAGTGTGTGTTGTTAATGGCTTGTCTAGTTTTTGTAAAGTCCAGCCACGAGGAAGTTTGTATGGAAGGTTGGTTTTTCATGAGAGTATCCAGTTTTGAGAGCTCATTCTTAGTCTTTCCCTGTTTGCTGTAGAGGATGTTGATCAGGTGGTTCCGCAGTTTCTTTGAGAGCGTGTGGCACAAACTGTCAGCATAATCTGTATGGTATGTAGATTGTAATGGATTTTTTACCTTCAGTCCTTTTGGTATGATGTCCGTCTGTTTGCGTTTGGAAAGGAAGATGATATCTGTCTGTATCTGTACCAGTTTTTTCATGAAGTTGATAGATTTCCACTCCATATGGCTAAATTGAGTGCCTTGCATAACAAAAGTTTTCAGAGTAGCAGCCATGTTAGTCTCTGTATCCACAAAAAGAAAAGGAGTACTTGTGGCACCTTAGAGACTTAAATTTATTTGAGCATAAGCTTTCATGAGCTACAGCTCACTTCATCGGATGCATGCCGTGGAAAATACAGCGGGGAGATTTATATACACAGAGAACATGAAACAATGGGTGTTACCATACACACTGTGACAAGAGTGATCAGGTAAGGTGAGCTATTACCAGCAGGAGAGCGGAGGGGGGGTGGGGGAAGACCTTAAGCCAAGCTCTACGATACAACCACATTTGCTCCAACCCCTCAGACAGAGACAAACGCCTACAAGATCTCTATCAAGCGTTCTTACAACTACAATACCCACCTGCTGAAGTGAAAAAACAGATTGACAGAGCCAGAAGAGTTCCCAGAAGTTACCTACTACAGGACAGGCCCAACAAAGAAAATAACGCCACTAGCCATCACCTTCAGCCCCCAACTAAAACCTCTCCAACGCATCATCAAGGATCTACAACCTATCCTGAAGGACAACCCATCACTCTTACAGATCTTGGGAGACAGGCCAGTCCTTGCCTACAGACAGCCCCCCCAAGCTGAAGCAAATACTCACCAGCAACCACACACCACACAACAAAAACACTAACCCAGGAACCTATCCTTGCAACAAAGCCCGTTGCCAACTGTGTCCACATATCTATTCAGGGGACACCATCATAGGGCCTAATCGCATCAGCCACACTATCAGAGGCTCGTTCACCTGCACATCTACCAATGTGATATATGCCATCATGTGCCAGCAATGCCCCTCTGCCATGTACATTGGCCAGACTGGACAGTCTCTACATAAAAGAATAAATGGACACAAATCAGACGTCAAGAATTATAACATTCAAAAACCAGTCGGAGAACACTTCAATCTCTTTGGTCACTCAATTACAGACCTAAAAGTGGCAATTCTTCAACAAAAAAACTTCAAACAGACTCCACGGAGAGTCTGCTGAATTGGAATTAATTTGCAAACTGGATTCAATTAACTTAGGCTTGAATAAAGACTGGGAGTGAATGCGTCATTACACAAAGTAAAACTATTTCCCCCACACACACACACTGTTCCTCACATGGTCTTGTCAGCTGCTGGAAATGGCCCGTCTTGATTATCACTATGAAAGGTCTTTTGCCCCCTGGCTCTCCTGCTGGTAATAGCTCACCTTACCTGATCACTCTTGTTACAGTGTGTATGGTAACACCCATTGTTTCATGTTCTCTGTGTATATAAATCTCCCCACGGTATTTTCCACTGCATGATCCGATGAAGTGAGCTGTAGCTCATGAAAGCTTATGCTCAAATAAATTTGTTAGTCTCTAAGGTGCCACAAGTACTCCTTTTCTTTTTCCTATTCCAGCTTAGGGCTCTGGAAGGTTTTAGTCCTTCAAATCCACAACTGGGTTTTCCTCATGGTTACGAGATCATCCGTATTAGCTCCAGAACGAGAACGCCGACTGGGCAGATCAGCTATTTCCTTATACAGCTCAGGCCTTTGAGCTTGGTCTTCAGTTATGGGTAATCAGCAGGCAATGAACTCCTCCTCAGGGCATAGCTTTGAAAGGCTGGGGTTTTGCATAATCAGGGGTGGGAACTAGCATTAACCTTGCCTTAGGGATTCCCCAGGAAATCTACTTAATACCCTTTGACCCAAAAGTCCGTACTGGTCAGGCACATTTTCAATATAGTCTTTTGAACCCCTCAGTCTTACATCTGTCACATCTCCTCCACTCAGGAGGTTACTTACAGTGTCAGCCTGCAATAATATATAAACTAATACAATAAAGGCTTTAAAGGATATTATTGGAAATGACAGGATGTCACAGTAACTATCCTGCCTTCCTTCTCTCCCTCCCTACCCCAACAAGTCTGCTCCTCTCACTCCCCAGTCCTCAGCCTATCCTCTACATGCATTTGCCGCCCCTCCCCCCCGCCCTTTTCCCTGTTAAATTGCTGTGTAGACTTCTGGTGTCGGGCTAGGGCCCAAGCTCTAGCATCTGAAAATCGTTAAAAAAAATGGATGCCCTCAATCAAAACACTTTATTTTGATAACTCTGTTTCACTTTTCACTTTTCTTTTTTTTTTTTTTTTACTATAAATTAACTGACATTTTGGAATGAAAAGTCATTTCAAACCAAAAACTGGAACTTTTCATTTAGAAAACGTGGAAGTGGGAGGTTTCAACAATTTCAAAACTTGGGGGCGGGAGGTTTAAATTTTTTTTTGAGCCAGGAAATTTGTCAGATTTCCCACGAATGGGCTCAGTTTCGACAAATCAGCATTTTCCAACAAACAGTGTTTCTTCGATAAATTCACGACAAACTCCACTGAGTTTCGTGTGTAAAAGATTGTGACAAAAAGTGATGGGCAAGACAGGAGGGAGCACCAGGGAGTGGGGTTCTGCAGTAATTTGAATATGACCCATGCACACCTAGGCCTGGATCCTTAAAGGTATTTAGGCTCCTAACTTCTACTGATCAATTCCTAGAAAGCATCTGAGCCCAAGTAACTTCTGTTTAGTAGCACGAGTGAAGCAAAGAGTGAATGCGTGTAGCTAAGCAACTTATTAACATGAGGAGGAGCGTGTTTAAACCCATGTCTCCTCAGACACACCCATTCTTTGCCAACCCCCAACTTTGCAGACTGAAGAGCCTTGGCATTTGCTTCCCCTTCACAGGACTACACCTCGCCTTTGTCCTTTCTCCTGTCAACGTACAGGGGCCTGAGACTCCTCTAATGGTACCATTGACTTCAATGAAGTACCTCCCTATTTACACTAGAATAAGCAGAGAATCCGGCCTGCTATCGCTACTCTCCCTTCCCTTACAAGACAGTGACCTTGCACCCCCTGCTGGGTATCACAGGACTTCCACTCAAAATTGAGTCATTTCACTGTCAGAGCTGTGTTGCTTCTACTCACCACTCGGTTCCACTCTGGGAGGAACACCACAAGCACTGGTGTCAAAGGAATGGTCATTCTTTGACAAATAATATCCTGTGAGCTTCCTTATCCTAAAAGATGATTTCACTGTTCACATCTTTTTGTGTTCTGCAGCAGCAGACCCTTTCTCTAAGCCTGCCTCATTCCTACTGAGCTGCCTCAGTCTAGAACCGCCCTCTTAAAGAATCCTTGCCCTGACGTGCCTTTCTGGAGACTGGCCCTTTAAATTTGGCAGAGGCAAGCCACTGTAGCCCTAAAATGGCCATTTTGCAAGCGGTTGCTGCATCCTGTAGCTCTCTCTTCCAGCTGATGAGTGTTCTTGGTTCCCCTATGTTCGTCCTTTCTTATTGCTGGGGAAGTGGCATATTCTCCTTCTTCTTTGTTTAAAAGCATCTAAATTTGGGGCAGCGGGGTGTCAGCTTCCAGTATTATCAGTTGTTTTCTCTTGAGGCACCGTCATGAGCTGCACAGAGATTCCAGCATAAAGTCAAAAGCATAAGGAAAAAAATAAAAACCAGTAAATCCTCTTTCAAGCACAGTACTTATTCTTCCACAGTAGTTAAGCTAAAGCTGGTTTCGTTTGGTTTAGGGCAGAGAGGAATCCACTGATATTTTAATTTTCATGAAGTGAAAGTCCTTCAAAACACCTCTTTCCTTGCTGCTTAACTTTAAAAATAAATCATGGTTCTTTACAACATGTCACTCAATTTACGACAGCAATTTATCATAACAGACATCATGACGGCCCTCCTGTACTGATTCCCTATAATACAGGATGAAGCAGGCTTTTCTGCTGTGTTTGTAAAGCCAGCTCTGCTGCTCATTGGGTTGAGGCCTCCCCGTTATTCGCCTTTGCAGTTGGACAAACACATGCGTTTTCTCTACCCATCCACATCATCGACATGGGGTTTTCGATTGAGTTCTCTGTGTTAAAGAAGTGAGCTCGCCAGCCACAGCAACACTTCATTTGCTTAATTTCACGCCGGAAAGTTTTGCTGAAGACGTAGTAAATGAAAGGGTTATAAGCTGTTGAAGACTTGGCAAACAGACACGGCAGTAGCGTAATGACAGGATGTAGAGATTTGCTGGAGTTAAAGATTGACCAGAAGCTGACTGCTGTGTAGGGCGTCCAGGCACCGAGGAATCCGACGCTGACAAACACGGCCATCTGAAAAAGGCACAGTGTGTTCAGTCCTCAGCTAACATCGCTTTTCCCCTTCCCTGGCTGTGGTACATCACAGGAGGTGTAGTATGGCCAGAGAGCCCGGACCATGGCGGCGAATGGAAGTATAAGGGCCCTGAACTACAACTCTCGTGAGGAACTGCTGACTCAAAATATTTCAGTATTCCATACAGAGAAAACACTTTTTAATGAACAACTTTGTTTAGTCAAAACCTCAATTTTTTGTCATAAAAAAGCTTTGATGGAAAATTTTTGACCAGCCTTAGTCAGCACCATCCGGTCTCTATGTCCATGAAAAATACTGTAGGGCTACAAGGCAGAACCCTACTCAAAATGGTACCTTAACATGGTTTACACCCATTTCAGCATGACTGGAGAGACTTTTATACAAGCATAAATCAGGGGCATTGCTGTATAATGTAGGTCTAACGGGCAGCATAGTACATGAGGTATATAATTCATGGCAGTATAGTCATGCTGTTGAAACCAACGTGGACCCAAGTGCTCTCTGGATGTCTGTCCACAGTGTTAGTTACATGAATAGAACAAATTAATGAATCATGGCTCTGATCCTGGGGCAGGACACCTCCTGGTAATCATTGCACTCCTATGATGGGGTGTGTACACCACTCCAGCAAAGAGTGTGTTAGTTGCACCTGGAGTGTGGGCCAGGCCTAATTTAGGATTTGGCCCAGCTGGGAAGGAGCTGGGGTGGCTAATAGAGAGGAAGGACTTCAAGGGAGTAAAAGAGAGGCCAGCAGGCTGAGGGGAGAAGGTTTGGGGGAATTCTGGTAAAAGGCCAGGCGAGATACTGAGAGGGATGGAGCAAGGCCCTATGGTGAGCCTTGATAGAAAGACAGGAAGCGGCCCTGCAGGGAGAAAGGCCTGGGAGGAGTTGCTTGATATAAGCGTCTGAACAGACTCTGAAGAGAGCTGGGGAAAAAAGGCTGAGGGACAGGGCAAGGCAGCAAATGGGTATAGGGAAGCAGCAAGGAGCTTGAGGGAGCAAACCTTAGCTGCTTGCTACGGGGTCCCCGACATGGAACCCAGAGGATAGGGTGGGCCTGGGTTCCTCTGCTGGCCACCAAGGAGAGTGTTGTGAAAGCCCCCGGTGAGTGTAAGAACTATTAAAAGCCCAGAGATAAGGGATGGAGGGTCCACTGAGCTCATGGGGGGATGAAAACCTGGCCTGAGGTCATCATCAACCATTGTTTGTGGGACTCTGTTCCCCCAGAAGGGGACTGAACTTGACCTGGCTGGAGGGCCAAGCCACAAGAAGAAGCAAACTCCCACAATGCCAGATTGGCTGTCAGCAGCAGGCACTGGAGGAACAGAGCCTGCCCTGCTCGGGTGGGAGTGTGCACTGATCGGTGAGTCACGCACAATGCATGAGTATGTCTATCATGCACCACCTACCCCTGGGGTGGGAGGCCAGCTGGGTCTTACCAGTGGTAGGGCATGATCAGAGCGTCATCATTTATCAGAGCATAAATCAAACCCCTGTGGACCTAACTACGAGGTCTCCTTTCTGAATTGATGAATGCTGACAAGCATCCCCATCACAAAACCCAGCACTTTGGAATGGCACAAATTGATTTGCCTTGGTTGCCATCTCAGCTGAGGCCAAGAAATGAATGCAGCTGGAGACCAAACAACCCTTGCTGTCTAACGTTGGGGATGGGGAGAACAAATTATGTAAATTTGTAGAACTATGGGGTGGAATCACGCAGTAATGACTTTCTCCAAAGAGTAATTATGCATCAGTGCTTTTATCACTTCTTTCTAATACAGCAATTACTATCTAGAAGACTGCATCTCTCCTCATGAGAGGCTGCCACAGCTGCAGTCAGCAGAGGGTAGCAGAGGGCCAGGGCAACTAGAAGGGTATGCCCCATTAGGGCCCTGAACCTTTAGAATTTGCTTTTCCTATTTCTCCATGTCCAGGTCAGGTTCGCTAGTGCTCCAGGTGTGCTGCTAGACCCAGCTGTCTCCCTGGTCTCTAGGGACTTAGGAGATGGGTGAGGCTGAAGGATGGTTAGAAGAGGGGGCAGTTCTGGAGGTGATTTGGGTAGTGGTGTTTATTAAATTTGGCCAAGATTTTAAATAAATAGGAACCTGATTAGCTGTTTTTTAAGGCTCCTAATAAGTGGCTTGATTTTTCAAAAGTGATGAGCTCTCATCTGTGCTCATTAACTCTAGGCTCCTACAATTGCCAGCCTCGAATATTAAAAGTTCATGAGTCAGGTCCCTAAAATCAGGAGAACAGCTTTACAAGCTTGAAAATTAAAAAAAAAAAAGAAAACACAACACATTCAGGATTCTCTATTTGCCTTCTAATTCTTGAGCCTTTATGGGTCACCTTTTCCAGCTTTTCTCTGCAACCATGAGGCTAGAAACTTTTCTTTTAAATAAAAGCTGAGATTCTCAGGTAATCACATAACTCCAGGAGCTGGGACTTTAAGAAAAACACCAAATACTGTGAGACTTGCAATAAAATTGCAAGAATTGACAACACTGACATGTCTAACCTTGTAGCTCTCTTAGGCCCAGATCCTCAAAGGTATTTAGGCACCTAACTCCCAATCAGTGGAAATTAGGTGCCTTTGAGGTCTGGGCCTTAAATTAATCTTGGCTATATGTTGCTTCTGGGGTAGTGTTATCCTGGGGTAATTGCTAGAGCCTCCTTATTTTATCATATGTAGCTTCTCAAAGGGTACCCAGAATCTGGGCTAGGCACTTCTGTTTACTGTAGCATACAAGTGAATAAAATAATGACAAATTACACTATGCACCAGCAGGTGAAAGTTGAGGAAATAAAAGTTCTTTGAATTGGAGAGTCCTTTAAGTTGGAAAACTTAATGTTTTGTTCCCTAATCTTAGGGAAACGTTTTGTTCCCTAAAATAACATTCAGCCCTTCTATGCTAGGGTTCATCCGAGGTTTTCAAAGCACTTTCCAACATGAATTCATGGATTTCAAGGCCAGAAGGGGCCACTGTGATCACCTACTCTGACCTGCTGCAGAGCACAGGCTAAAGAACTTCACCCAAATTCTGTATCAAACCCCTATTTTCCATTGGAGACATGGCATGGCTACAATAGTTAAACCACACCATATGCTTGTGTAGCAGGCAAAACTATCACTTTGCCCACCTTTCCTCTGGAGGAGAGCAGCTTTTTGACAGTGAACATTAACCCACAGCCCAGTGGCTACAGCACTCTCCTGGCATGTGGGAGACGCAAGCACAAATCCTTTCTCCGTGTCAGACAGAGGTGGGAATTAAAGCTGGCAGTAGCATAGCTAGGGGGGAGCAGGGCAGCGGCCGCTGCACAAGTGGCACCTTGTCAATGTCTTGGCGCCTTTTAAATTTCCCCCTGTTGAGGGAACAGGGGGAGCGATCCAAAGAAAAGGCGCCACCCGCTCCGGTGCTTTTACTCACCCGGCGGCGCTCCGGGTCTTTCGCACTGGTTAAAAGGTACGAGCTGTGCACCTGTCAGCTTGTCTGGAGCTGATGCGAGAGGAGTCCTTAGGGGCTTGGAAAGTTGTACTCAATTCTTTATGGCTTCTTAGGCCACAGAAAGGAGTCATCAGAAGCTCTCAGGTACTCTGAGTCTCTTATAAAAACAGCATGGGTGGCGGGTATAGTAGGCCAGGGGAGGCTAAGCCTTCCCAAACAGCCAAGTTATGGGTCCGCCCTGAGGCCCCCCTTCCGCAGCCCATTCTTCCCCTGTGGTCCCGCGCATGCTGCTGGTCTTCCCACCCTCCCTCAGTCTCTCCCTCGAAGCCGGCAGGGCCTAGACTGGGCTGGCTGAGGGGGCTGGGGTTGGAGGGCTGGGACTTGGGCCGGCCGGCGGGCTGGGGCTCAGGGCAGCTGGGACGGAGCTCCTCTGGCCGCTGTGGGAAGCTCGGGGTTCCGGCAGGAAAAGGGGGTGGAACGGGAGGGGTCTCAGGCATAAGGAGCAGGGCCAGAGGCTAGCCTCCCCGAATGGAGGGGTTCATGCGACACCCATGAAAAACAGCCTGGCTGGATCAGATTGGAGAAATGCCACAGATCCTCAGATAGGTGCAAAATAAGGTGGGCAAGAGAGTCCCACTCACTGAGTGTGAAGGGGGCTAGATGGGTTCCTGCAAGGGTCACGTCACACAGGGCCCCTGCTTGCTTTGACCTGTTCTGGCTCTTCAGGTAACTCACCAGTGTCAGCCTCCTTTCCAGCTTTGCCGCGTTAGGGATCCTGTCAGAGTTCTGTATCTCCTGATATGCTTTGCGAACCTTCCACGCTATGCCCAAGTAACAGCTGAGGATGGTCAGCGCAGGCAGGAGTGTGCACAGAATGAACATGCTCAGGATGAAAGAGAAGCCGTTGGCGGAGTTGTGGAATTCGCTCCACGCTATCGTGCAGGAGATGCCGAACGGTTCGGGGCCATAATAACCCCAACCCAGCAAAGGCAGAATGGCCCAGAGCAGCGAGCACAGCCAGATGAACGCAATCAAAATGCAAATGGCGTTCTTGTTGATTGTATTGCCTGGAAGAAAAGGAACAGCAAGTCCATATGAATCTCACGTTAACCCCATGATTTCAGGGCTAGTTTAAAGGAATAAAAGATTTGCTCTGTGGGACCCATTGGGCAGTGCCCTCTGATGTATCAGTGTTGCTGCACTGTGCCAACCACAGCGGAAGTCAATGGAGGTGTCCTGGCTTTCACAGCCCTCTGTGCCAGAGCCTCAAACTGGCCTTTTCCCATCCAGTGCAGCCGGGGAATGGTGCTGCAAAGATGGCTGAGCTATCACTGCAGCTCCCTGATCGTTGGCTCACTGCGGGTACATCGATGCTCTGATAAAATATCCGCAGCACCAAGTCTCTGAGCCCGGGTCAGCTGACTCGGGCTCAGGCCACAGAGCTAAACATTGCAATGTAGTGGGGAGGGTCTCAGAGCCCAGGCTCCAGCCTGAGCCCAAACATCTACACTGCAATTTTAGAGCCCCGTTCCCCCAAATCAGCTGACCCGGGCCAGCTGCAGTGATGCCTCAGGTCTTTTATCACAGTGTAGATGTACCCTGAATGCCAGGCTAGTCCCTGGAACAACTAAGAGCAGCTGCAGGGCTGCTACTCTGGAATCGTACCAGCCTACAAGGGGCCATTCCAGCAGCCCACGATTGCCAGAGTGCAGCATTCTGGTTTTACCCCTTTCTCCCAGCCAGATCCTTGCAGGTAGGGGGTGAATGAGTCAGGAAGCGGGTTCCGACCAGCCCAGTTCCCCTGTAGCCAGGAAATCCAGGCCAATGCAAAGTAGCCGTAGCAATGCCAGGAACTAGGCCATTGGTGCTTTCCTAATGTTACTTGTTAAGTGGTGCTCGGTGGAACCAACTCATTCTAGTTAATAGGGCACATGTCATGGTGGACTCACTCTGCTTCCCCGCACCCCAGAGGCTATTGTCTGTCTCTTCTGTTCTGAAGCCAAGTCGCCTCCTCTACCATATGGTTTCTTTACTCATTTCCCCCTAAAAGCAGCTGACAACACAACTTTTAAGATAATGAAGTGCAGCCGACTTGGAAACAGCTGTCAGTAGCCTGCTGTAGAGGGCTATCAAATTGCTTATAGTTCTGAGTGGCTTCTGATGCACTCTTCCTTCAGGGACCTCAAAGATATCACTTTAATGAAATGCCCAGCTTCCACCCACACAACGAGTGGGGATCCTAACAGGTCACCAAGGAACAGGGATAGACAAACCTTAAAAGAGTCTGAGTTTCAGGACAGATAAGCACCAAATTCTGGTCTGAAATCCATCACTATGGCATTATGTGTATTACAGCAGCACCTAGAGGCCCCCTTGTCCAAGGTGCTGTACATGTACTTAGAGAGAGACATCCCCTTCCCTGAAATTACAGCCTAAATGGACGAGACAGATAAAGGATGGGAGGAAGGAACCACCTGCATTTACATATGGAGAACTGAGGAACGAGACTTAGGGCCATATCCACAAAGGTACTGGGGTGATGCAGCTCCTAGCTCCTATGTACCAAGCAGCCTAATGTAATCCTGCATTAGACGCCTAAGGAAAGGATCCTCAGAAGCCAGCAAGATGAACTGGGAGCCACCTATGACCTGAAACTGGCTCTCTCAACATAACAGCCCAATGTTCTACTATTGTGGTCCCCAGATGACTCATTGTCATGACCCAGGTCCACAGGAGCAGCCATGCGTCAGCCCTCCACTTGGCAGCTTGCTGACAACTGCTGACCCCAGGACCTATGAACTCCTGCCACAGTTTGAAGCTCTGCCCCTGAGGTCCTATTGGCAGAGTCCCAAAGCAGCCAATTGGCCTGCCTACCCTATTTAAGCCAGCAACAAGAATAGGAAGCTGTCTGAACAACCCGTTTCCACCCTGTCCTGGACTGTGTACCTTGTGCCGCCTCCTCCTCCTGCGTCTCCCACAGCCTGATTTCCTGGCATCCCGACCTGGCTTGGCTCCTCATATCTGATCTCCGGTTTGACTCCTGTCTCTGACCCCCAGCTCTCCTCACCCAGCCTGACTCTGGTTACCAACTCATGGTTCTGATCCCAAGTTTGTCTCCTGCCTTTGATCTCCCAGTATCCTGACCCAGCTGACTCTCAACTCTTGACTGTGGACTCCAGCTCTGACCACTAGGTCTGGCTTAGGGTGACCAGATAGCAAGTGTAAAAAATCGGGACAGGGGATGGGGGGTAATAGGTGCCTATATAAGAAAAAGCCGCTATAATTGGGACTGTCCCTATAAAATCGGGACATCTGGTCACCCTAGTCTGGCTGCCCATGACCCAGCCTTGACACTCTTCAGTGTTGTATTTTATTACTTACTATTAGATGTGGATGAGTTGGTTACAAGGAACCGGATCACAGCCAGCATACACAAGGTCATCATGCTGGAGACGCCGAAGAGGAAACCCATCAGGGCGTAATATATACAGGACACATCTCCTCCCAGCCAAGCATGGTTCCATGCTGAGGCAATGGCCAGCGGGTACATGCTGATGGCCATTCCAAGATCTGTTACAGCTAAATTTATTATAAGCAGCTCGGGGGACTTGAGATGGGAAGAGCGTTTCACTGCGGTAACAAGGACTGCTGAATTCCCCAGAATCGTCAGGATCCCTGAGAGGGGAGAAAACAGTGTAGATAGTAATAGTTATCGATGTATTTGTTGACATGCCAGTAATATGCTTGATGCTGTGAAAGACATAACCAGTGCCAGTCATTTGTAAGAGGGCAGTTGCCCTCCCCCAAAACCTTGGTTTGCTCCACTGACTTTTCATAGGTCTATATTCTCCATTATGTCTTTCTACTTTTCACCCCTCCCTCCCACACAGACTTTGCAGGATATGAAATAATCACATATAATATTCTAGATGCTGACATGACTATGCTTTCCCCACCTCCCCCACAAGAACTTTTCTGAAAGGACGTCCCTGCAGACACAGAACTAAGGTGCGCTGGGAGACTTGGAGGCGTTTGGCTAACGATGTGGCTCTTTGGCTCCCTCTAGTGGCTAGACAATAGAGGGTTGCATCAGCTACTGTAAGCTGCCAGGCCTGGTCACCAAGTTCATGTGGTAGTAATAATAATACTTAGCTCTTATGTAGGGCTTTTCATCAATAGATCTCAAAGCCCTTCACAGTCTTGAATGCATTTATCGTCACAATTGTGCAGGCGGACCCAGGGTCAGTCCCTGCAGCTGACGTGAACAGACATTGTTAGTGACAGGATGCTGCAGAATTGATCACGGCACTCATTGTTTTGCTGCAGCCAGGCACCTGGCATTTTGTTTTGCCCCCAGTCCTTACTGGGACCTGCCTGCAGCTGCATCTCTTCTCTCGGGTGGTGTCAGTCTGTTGGAGTCAGTGGGGTCACACTAGTGTAAAAGCAGTGAGAATGAACTAAGAGTCAAACCCAGACCTTCCTGTGGTACCTAGAAGCACTGTTTTTGCCTAGAGGATCTGTGCTGATCCATCTGTATATGATTTGTGTGAGATCTTAAAAAACTAAACAACTAGTGCTCAGAAATGCACCTGGCTTAAAATATACAGGGCCAGATTCCCTGATATGGTCTGGCTTATTTGCACAGCTCTTGCAGTGCAAAGCAGCCACAAACCTGGCTTCACTGGTCCTTGCTGGAGCCGCCCAAAGCTGCCTAGACATACCAATGAATCGGGCCTGTGATGTTCAAAACACAGTGATTTTGGGGCCAGACGTTTGCTTTATTCTGTGACCTTACTGAAGAAAGAGCAGAATTTGACCCTTCACCTAATAAGACTCTTCAGTTTTTGCAATGCTTCTTTTAGTGAAAATCTCCGCTGAATAAACTTCCTTTCTGAAGCTTTATTAACTCTGCTGACATCATCACAAAGTTCTCTTTCCTGAACTCAGGACCCAACATTCCCAGGCCTCTACATGCAGAGCTGCAGGACTGGGCTCTGAGTCAGGGTTACCATACGTCTCTTTTTTGAGCCTCCTTTCTCTGTCCAGCGGTATTTTTAAAATAACAGGAAATGTCCCCAGTTTTTGCAGAGCAGACAATCTGCCGTTCCAAAAGAGCCCTGATTGGTCCACTTCCCAATTGGTCCCTCCCCTGCATCTGCAGCTGATTGGTCCTTTCTCCTGTAAGCCACAGCTGCTGGATCCCGCCCACCCAGCTCTCAGCCCTCAGGAGGGGGTCTCGCAGGGAGGTGCTGACTAACGTCTGTCATTGCATCTGTCAATGTTCCTTCCCCACTCTGAACTCTAGGGTACAGATGTGGGGACCTGCATGAAAACCCCCTAAGCTTATTTTTACCAGCTTGGTTAAAACTTCCCCAAGGTACAAACTATTTTACCTTTTGCCCTTGGACTTTATCGCTGCCACCACCAAGTGTCTAACAAATATATAACCGGGAAAGAGCCCGCTTGGAAACGTCTTTCCCCCCCAAAATCCTCCCCAAACTCTACACCCCCTTTCCTGGGGAAGGCTTGATAAAGATCCTCACCAATTTGCATAGGTGAGCACAGACCCAAACCCTTGGATCTTAAGAACAATGAAAAAGCAATCAGGTTCTTAAAAGAAGAATTTTAATTGAAGAAAAAAAGTAAAAGAATCACCTCTGTAAAATCAGGATGGTAAATACCTTACAGGGTAATCAGATTCAAAACATGGAGAATCCCTCTCAGCAAAACCTTTAAGTTACAAAAAGACACAAAAACAGGAATCTACATTCCATTCAGCACAGCTTATTTTATCAGCTATTTAAACAAAACAGAATCTAACGCATATCTAGCTAGATTACTTACTAAGTTCTAAGACTCCATTCCTTTTCTGTTCCCGGCAAAAGCATCACACAGACAGAGAGACCCTTTGTTTCCCCCCCCCCCCTCCAGCTTTGAAAGTATCTTGTCTCCTCATTGGTCATTTTGGTCAGGTGCCAGCGAGGTTATCCTAGCTTCTTAACCCTTTACAGGTGAAAGGGTTTTTCCTCTGGCCAGGAGGGATTTAAAGGGGTTTACCCTTCCCTTTATTTTTATGACACGCCTCCCAAAAATCACAGATAGGGTGAAACGCTGACTGTGATTTCTTCCTGGAGCTCTAGGGGAAAACAGAGTTAATAAGACACATGCACCTCTGAATATACTACCAAGTATATAAAGACTAACAATATTTTCCACATCTCAAAGACAATTTTAACCAGTTGATTCTGGGAAACTTTCACGGGAGAGTGCATCAGCCACTTTGTTAGAAGCTCTTGAGATGTGTTGGATGTCGAAATCAAAATCTTGGAGAGCTAAACTCCACCGAATAAGTTTTTTGTTATTTCCCGTGGCGGTATGAAGCCACTGTAGCGCAGCATGGTCTGTTTGCAGGTGGAAACACCGTCCCCAAACATATGGGTGTAGCTTTTCCAGAGCGTAGACAATGGCGTAACATTCTTTTTCACTGACTGACCAAAGGAGTACTTGTGGCACCTTAGAGACTAACCAATTTATTTGAGCATAAGCTTTCGTGAGCTACAGCTTATGCTCAAATAAATTGGTTAGTCTCTAAGGTGCCACAAGTACTCCTTTTCTTTTTGCAAATACAGACTAACACGGCTGTTACTCTGAAAACTGACTGACCAGTTGCTTTCCCTCTCAGACATCTTCTTGCTGAGAAACACTACAGGGTGGAATTCTTGATCCGGTCCTTCCTGCATTAAAACTGCTCCCACACCACGCTTGGACGCATTTGTGGTTACTAGGAATGGTTTGTCAAAGTCTGGAGCCCTTAGCACAGGGTCAGACATGAGTGTCGCTTTAAGCTGGTTAAAGGCCTTCTGACACTCTTCGGTCCACTAAACGGCATTTGGCTGTTTCTTTTTGGTTAGGTCTGTCAGTGGGGCGGCGATTTGGCTGTATTACGGTACAAATCGCCTGTAATATCCGGCCAAGCCTAAGAAGGATTGAACCTGTTTCTTTGACTTTGGGACAGGCCACTTTTGGATAGCATCCACTTTGGCCTGTAGGGGGTTGATAGTTCCTTGACCCACCTGGTGTCCAAAGTAAGTCACCCTGTTTAGGCCTATTTGACACTTCTAAGCCTTAACAATTAGTCCTGCCTCCCTTATGCGCTCGAAGACTTTTTGTAGATGTTCCAGGTGTTCTGTCCAGGAATCCAAAAATGTGGCCACATCGTCAAGGTAGGTGACTGCATATTCTCCTAATCCCGCTAGGAGACCATCTACAAGTCTTTGGAAGGTAGCGGGTGCATTCCGCAGCTCGAAAGGGAGTACATTAAATTCATACAGCCCGACATGTGTGGTGAAGGCTGACCTTTTCTTGGCGGTTTCATCTAGCGGTACCTGCCAGTACCCCTTGGTTAAGTCCAAGGTAGAGATGAACTGGGCCGTCCCAGTTTCTCTAATAGTTCATCTGTGCGTGGCATTGGATAGTTGTCTGGGCGAGTTACAGCATTTAGCTTATGGTAGTCCACGCAAAAATGTATCTCCCCATCTGTTTTGGGAACTAGAACCCCTGGAGATGCCCATGCACTGCCAGAGGGGTGGATTACACCCATCTGTAACATATCCTGGATCTCCCATTCTATAGCAGTTTTAGCTTGAGGAGACACCCGGTAAGGTTGGACTTTAATTGGGTGAGCATTACCTGTGTCAATGGAGTGGTATGCCCATTCAGTCAGTCCTGGGGTGGCTGAGAATGTCAGCGCGTAGCTAGTGCACAGCTCCTTGATCTGCTGTTGCTGCATACGCCCAAGGGTCATGGAGAGGTTCACCTCTTCCACGCCACCAGCACTTTTCCCTTCATAGTAGACACCTTCAGGCCACTCAGCGTCATCTCCTCCCTGGGCTGTAAACTGACAAACCTTTCATTCTCTGGAATAAAAGGGCTTTAGAGAATTAATATTGTACACCTTAGGCTTTCGGTTGGAGGTGGGGAATGCTATGAGATAATTAACAGCTCCCAGGCGCTCCTGGACCGTGAATGGCCCTTCCCACGACACTTCCATTTTATGGGCCTGGAGCATCTTTAAGACCATGACCTGGTCCCCTACTTTGAAGGAACGCTCTCTGGCATGTTTATCATACCAGGCTTTTTGCTCTTTTTGAGCATCCTGTAGGTTTTCTTTAGCAAGGGCTAGAGAGGTTCGGAGGGTATTTTGTAGGTTGGTTACAAAGTCCAGAATGTTAGTTCCTGGAGAAGGTGTAAACCCCTCCCATTGCTGCTTCACCAACTGTAATGGCCCCTTAACCTCGCGGCCATATACAAGTTCAAATGGCGAAAACCCTAAACTGGGATGTGGTACAGCTCTGTAGGCAAAGAGCAACTGCTGCAACACTAGGTCCCAATCATTGGAGTGCTCATTTACGAATTTACGTATCATGGCCCCAAAGTTCCATTAAACTTCTCCACCATGCCATTTGTTTGATGGTGGTAAGGAGTGGCAACCAAGTGATTTACCCCATGAGCTTCCCAAAGGCTTTCCATAGTTCCTGCCAGGAAATTAGTTCCTGCATCTGTGAGGATGTCGGAGGGCCATCCTACCCTGGCAAAAATGTCTGCTAGTGCCTGGCACACACTTTTAGCCCTGGTGTTGCTTAGAGCTACTGCTTCCAGCCATCGGGTGGCAAAATCCATGAAAGTCAGTATGTACTGCTTCCCTCTGGGTGTCTTTTTCAGAAAAGGAACCAGAATATCCACAGCTACTCACTGAAATGGAACCTCAAGGATGGGGAGTGGCTGGAGAAGGGCTTTGACCTGGTCTTGGGGTTTTCCCACTCTTTGGCATACCTCACAAGACCAGACATAGGTAGAGACATCCTTGCCCATTCCCTCCCAGTGGAATGACCTCCCCAAACAGTCTGGTCCTGTTCACCCCAGCATGGCCACTAGGATGATCGTGGGCTAAGCTCAAGAGCTTTACCTGGCACTTAGTTGGAACTACCAACTGTCTCTGAGGATGCCAGTCTTCCTGGTGTGTACCAGAAAGAGTTTCCTTGTATAAAAGTCCTTTTTCTACAACAAACCTGGATCGATTAGGAGAGCTGAGAGACGGTGGGTTGCTCCAGGCCGTCGTCCAAGCTCTCTGGAGGCTTTCGTCTGCTTCCTGTTCGGTCTGGAACTGTTCCCTTGATGCTGGAGACATCAGTTCCTCATTGGATTGTGGACCTAGGCTTGGTCCCTCTGGAAGCGATGTAGGGGATGGTGCTGTTTCCGTTGACTTTGAACCGCTCTCTGCTGGTGCACTATGTTGGGGTTCAGGCTCCAGCTGAGCCTTTGGTATAGGGTTATGGGCTGCTGCCGGTTCAGGTTTGCTGGGGCCTTCTGGTGTTGGGGTTGCAAGTACTGGATTCAGTGCTGGCAATGGGTCTGGTGCTGGTTGTTCCGCCAGTTCCGGTTCCAGGACTGGTTCCGTCTGGGTCTCTGGGACTGGATCCACTACTGCTGTTGCAGACATTGGCCTGGGGTCCGGGTCCATCACCTCTGACCGGGT
This sequence comes from Natator depressus, assembly GCF_965152275.1. NCBI lineage: Eukaryota > Metazoa > Chordata > Testudines > Cheloniidae > Natator > Natator depressus. The sequence goes on from NC_134236.1 coordinate 16,098,303, forward strand.
CCTGGTAGAAGTTTCCGGAACAGAGCTAGGCGTGATGGCTTGTTTAGCCTGGCTGCAGGTGACCATTCCCACCCCTTGGCTAGCTTCACATGATTGGCCAAGTCTTCCCCCAACAGCATGGGGATGGGATAATCATCATAGACTGCAAAAGTCCACGTTCCTGACCAGCCCTTTTACTGGACAGGCAACTTGGCTGTAGGCAAATTGACTTGAAGGGTTGAATGGTCACTTGGATCTCTGGGTTGATTAAATCGGGGTCCACTAAGGAAACATGGATAGCCGACACTTGTACTCCAGTGTCCCTCCACATGGTGACCTTCTTCCCGCCCACATTCACAGTTTCCCTCCACTCCAAGGGTATCTGGGAGGTATCTGGGCCTGAGGACCTCTGGTGTGATTCCGGTGCAATGAACTGTAATCTGTTGGGGTTCTTTGGGCAGTTGGCCTTTACATGCCCCGGCTCGTTACATTTAAAACATCGTCCAGCTGACGGGTCACTGGGGCAAGGTGGGTTGCTGGAGAACGGTGTGGCGGGACGATAAGGTGTCTGGAGGGTTCCTTGGGGGGTAGTTGGGGCCTTGGGCTGCCCCCGGTAGTAGGGTGTGGTCTGAGGTTGTCCCTTCTGGTATCCGCTCCAACTGCAACCAGTTTTTTTCTTTTCTGCCACCTCCACCTATTTGGCTCCAATCTCCCCCGCCTCAATTACAGTTTTGGGCTTCCCATCTAGGATGTATCTTTCTATTTCCTCAGGAACACCCTCTAAGAACTACTCCATTTGCATTAGGAAGGGCAAATCTTCTGGAGATTTAACACTTGCTCCCGATATCCAGGCATCCCAATGTTTCACAATGTGGTAGGCATGTCGGGTAAATGACACGTCTGGTTTCCACCTTAGGGCTCTGAACTGCCGATGGGAATGCTCGGGTGTTAGCCCCATTCTGACTCTTGCCTTGGTTTTAAACAGTTCATACTGGTTCATATGTTCCTTAGGCATTTCAGCCGCCACCTCAGCTAACAGTCCACTGAGCTGCGGCCTCAGCTCTACCATGTATTGGTCTGTAGAGATGCTGTACCCAAGGCAGGCCCTTTTAAAGTTTTCTAAGAAGGCCTCGGTATCATCGCCTGCCTTGTAGGTGGGGAACTTTCTGGGATGGGAAGTGGTACCTGGAGAAGGATTGCTAGGGTTTGTTGGTATATTCTGCTGAGCCTTTGCCTTCTCCATCTCCAGTGCATGCTTCCTCTCTTTTTCCTTCACCTCCAGTACTTTGTCCCTTGCCCCCATAGCTCTCCTGTGGGCAGCCTCTTGGGTTTTTTCTGTCTGTCTCGCTGCCTCCACTTCTCTCCTGTGGGCAGCCTCTTTGGCTGTTTCTGCCTTGGGCACTGTCATGTTTGCCTCTCTGTTTTTAACTAACTTTACACCCGAGAGTTAGAAATAAAACAAACAAAAAACTTGGCTTGTAAAATTTTGCTGTGCTGTAATATGATACCTATAGTCTCTGATAGTGATTGTCAGCCTACAGAAAAATCCTTAAAAAAAAAAAAAACCTAACACCTTTGTCTCCAGGCAAATAGACAGAAAACCCCTCTAGTTGCTCTTAGGTAAAAAACAACTTCAGGTCTGTGAAGACTTGTGAATTTCCCTGTAGGAGGTTAACTACCCTGCCTTTAGGTAGAGAAAACTCCAGCTCACAAAAGACAATCCCCTTTTGTCTCTGCTCTAGCCCCCAAGCAGAGAAAAAAAAAACTCTAACTGCTTTCAGCTTAAAACCTGCTTTCGAGCAGCCCAAAGGGAGAAAAAATATTTACTTTTAAAATCTGTGCTTCTGGTTCAGAAAATCTCAAATTGATCTCAAAATGATTTCAAGTCAATCCCACCTCTCTGCCACCATGTCAAGGTTCCTTCCCCACTCTGAACTCTAGGGTACAGATGTGGGGACCTGCATGAAAACCCCCTAAGCTTACTTTTACCATCTTAGGTTAAAACTTCCCCAAGGTACAAACTATTTTATCTTTTGCCATTGGACTTTATCGCTGCCACCAACAAGCATCTAACAAATATATAACCAGGAAAGAGCCCGCTTGGAAACATCTTTCCCCCCAGAATCCTCCCCAAACCCTACACCCCCTTTCCTGGGGAAGGCTTGATAAAAATCCTCATCAATTTGCATAGGTGAACACAGACCCAAACCCTTGGATCTTAAGAACAATGAAAAAGCAATCAGGTTCTTAACAGAAGAATTTTAATTGAAGAAAAAAAGTAAAAGAATCACCTCTGTAAAATCAGGATGGTAAATACCTTACAGGGTAATCAGATTCAAAACATGGAGAATCCCTCTCAGCAAAACCTTAAGTTACAAAAAGACACAAAAACAGGAATCTACATTCCATTCAGCACAGCTTATTTTATCAGCCATTTAAACAAAATAGAATCTAACGCATATCTAGGTAGATTACTTACTAAGTTCTAAGACTCCATTCCTTTTCTGTTCCCAGCAAAAGCATCACACAGACAGAGAGACCCTTTGTTTCTTCCCCCCCTCCAGCTTTGAAAGTATCTTGTCTCTTCATTGGTCATTTTGGTCAGGTGCCAGCGAGGTTATCCTAGCTTCTTAACCCTTTACAGGTGAAAGGGTTTTTCCTCTGGCCAGGAGGGATTTAAAGGGGTTTACCCTTCCCTTTATTTTTATGACAGCATCTTTGGCTTGCACCAGCCAGCCTGCCACCGTGAAAGGGAGTGACACTGCCCCTCACCCCCAGCGAGTACCCCCACTGCAGGTACCCCCTCCAGCTCCTCCCACTCCAGCAGTGTCCTCTTTTTGGGAACCTGAAATATGGTAACTCTAGCTGGCCTGATTGGTCATTATGCTAAATGCCACCTAGGTTGTTCAGAGTGCATTCAACACCCCTTGGGATTGGATGCTACTCAACACCTTGTAGCATGGTGTCCATTATGTCCACATGGCATGCTTCATATTTCTCCCAAGCCCATAATAATGGTTCAACATCAGAGTCTGTTGCTTTGCACTATGGCTAGACTAGGAGCTAAGGGTGCGGTGTTAGTTAGCTAGATAACGCTGAAAATTCTAGCCAAGCAAAGTAATTGTACTTTTAGTATGTGCTAAACTGTTAGGGAAGCACAGGCTTTAACTGGACCAGCTTAGCACGTGCAAAAGTATAACTAACCGTGTTTGGACTGGAGTTTCACAAGGTGTCAGACTGAGCTAACTAACATTCTATTCAATCCAATATCGGTCCTTATTCCACCCACATCAGGGTAGTATCTGAGCACCTCACTCAGTTAAATCCTAGGCTGAACTAAGAATCTATTGTTAAGGGACAGGCTGTTTTAATGATGAAAATAGTTACAAGTTGCAAATTCCTATAAAAGCCTAAGAGGAGCACAGGGGATGATAGAAGTAACAATGTCGTCCCCTCTTTCCTGGAGGATGTTTTCACCTAGCAAACCGCTACACTCTAGTGTCATTTTTCTTGCCAAAATATCACTAAAGCCTGCACAAAATACCCAGAGCAAACAATTGGGTCTGTTTTCTTTTCAAGCAAGTACGGTTCTGTAGCAGCGAGTTTAATCTAAAGTTTTACTGTGAACATGCTCTCTAAAGTCAGCAATGAAAAGAGGAAACAACAGATTCTCATTATTTACAATTCCTTCCCTTTAGCTGTAAAAGCAAGACCTTAGCAGTGTGTTCATGAAAAAGATGCAGTGATGTATTTGTAGGGGAAGAAGTCAGGGAAATTTCCAACCGGCTGAAAAATACACAGTGTTCCTTGTTTTCCATAGATCCCCAGCTGGGGAACATATTTCCCCCTCCTCTGTAACACTTCACATTATCATTTCCGAAATACACCTTGATTTGCTATTTCCCTCTCTCTCCTATTTTGCGGCTAGGAATTTAGACTGGGATTTTCCAACGAGCCTAATGGAGCTAAGCAGTCAAATCCTATTGAAATTCAGTGACAGTTGGGTGCCTAACACCCTTAGGCTCTTTGGAAAATCCCAGCCTTAACAAACAGATCACTAAGATGCTATTCGGAAGCGTGCAAGAAACCCACAAGTAATAAGGATCGTGAGCTGAAGCCACACTCTGTGTGGTATATATGTATGGTGTACCCATGTACTTCATTGTAAATCTACCTTCAAAAACACAAATAGCCAGCTATATAAAACTCACATGCTATTTGAAAACCCTCTCGCCCTTTTATACAAGCTTGTCCTATTAAAGCAGAGCTGTTCTTAAAAAGAAATGATACCCCAAAGCAACTCTAGGATCAGACAAAAGATGCTGTCCTGTACAGACCCCCACAAAACTGCCTCTGTTTTTGATCATGAAAGTGACCCATAGAACTCCAGCACCGGGATGCTGAAATGGAGGCAGGTGGTTTACAATCTTGGTTCTGCAGAGGAGACCTTCTGCTGGCAAAAGTTAATTTATCAAAATTATGGGCAACAAATTCTGGAAGGGATAGTGAACATTGCGCATCAGGGCTCAAGCCAATCTCTAACTATTAGAGACCAGGATGAGACCGGAGGTGGGATAAAGGGCAGATTATCCCGTCTGCCTATTCTTGCACCTTCCTCTGAAGCTTGTGGTACTGGCCACTGTCAGAGACAGGACACTGGTCTAGATGGACCATGGGTCTGATTCAATCTGGCAGTTCCTGTTCCCTAAACAAGCATCGGTGACTGAGGAGGGAGAACTCACCTATGATCAGAAGAAACACTCCTGCTCCGTAATCCACTGTGGGGTGGAGTTTGGAGAGATATTGCTGCTCCATGGCCCCTTGTGGAAGTACAGTAGGTAAAGATTTAAATCAAAGGCAAAGCAACGCTAGTAGGGATGGTGAAGAGGCTCTTCCTCATGGTGTGTGTGGCATTTGTCCACAGGTGCAGGCAGAGAGGTGGGGTGCAGTCAATGTGAAGGGTCCCCCCTGTGCATTCTCATCTCTCCATTTCCCTTGTGCTCCCTGGCAGGAGATGAGGAGAATGGAGATGGGGAAAGCGCTCCTCCCTAGGGAGTGTCAGAGCTCAGCACACTCACAGCCTGACTGGCTACCAGAGCCTCCCTCCACCCACACCCGCTCTGCTCTCTGGCTTGTCAAGCAACCTCTCAGTGCAAATCCCCTCTCTGTGCACTGCAGTGGGCAAAAAGCAATTGCAGTTCATCCAACAGCAACTCTAGGGAACTAGACGCTCTGGAGCAGGGGGCTTTTTATTGCTTTATGTCTGAGGCATGGAGATGAGAGGGCTGAGGAGGTTTCTCTTTGCTCTGCCCTGTTACAAGAGGCAGGGTACGGCTGCAGTGCATGGGGGTCGCAGTCCCACTCCAGCAGGCAGGGCTTCCGGAGGCTGGTTATAGAACGTGTGAGCACAATTCAAGGATTGTGCAGTGCATGTAGCAGCAGAGACCCAGGACAGAACTAACTGTTCTGAGTTGCTCTGGATAGGTATGTAATTACTGGGAATGAGCCCAAACTGAAATCCCAGATCTAAAACCCCAAACCATGAGGGGTTTAGCATCACCTCCACATTTTGCAGCTGGCTCCTCTTTATAATAGTCCGCACCTCAACTCCAGATTCCCAGATCAGAATAAATATGGCAGAGGTTTGGCTCCAGATCCGAAACTTGTAGAGTGGATTCCTGCCTAGTAACTTATATATGAAGGTCCTGATTTTTCAGAAGAACCCTCTGATTTTGTACATGTATTTTAAATATCAATCTTGCAGGTACATTTTATAGCACTTATTAGGTGTCTGACTACCAGATGTGTGAGGGTAGCCAGGTAGATGGACATCAAATAATAAGTGCTATAAAAGAGCCCAGGTATTTGTGGGTGTAAAATTGGAGAATGAATTGAGGCACTTTTGATAATTAGAAGGTGGTGTAAAGATCCCTTCTACTTGCAGATTTGGCCTCTGCCATGGACAGGGGAGGTTAGCCTAGCTCAGAGGTCCCCAAAGTGTAGGGAATGCCCTTAGGGGGGCATGGCGGAACCTTCGGTGGGGGGGGGGGTTCACAGAAGGGCCTGGGCCAACCCC